>NC_087452.1:28300843-28610158 GCF_036321535.1 Camelus dromedarius
TTACCAGGCAGCATAATTTTTTATCTTTAGAATTAACTATGTAAAAATTGCCCATAGCTAAAAATTTTGGTCAACCTTTTATTTGGGAGTATTTGATAATTACAATTTTTAGTGCTTGTGTGGGCTTTGATTTCACTTAACCAAATTGTTTCATATTTCAAAAGGTCAGCTTCTGTTTATTAAAGGCATTAAACAATTTGAAAACACTTCGCTATAGATTTTTAAATTGTTTGTTAGAAAAACAAGTATATTTTTCAGGTGGTAAGCACTTTAGTGCACAACTAAAACTAATTTTTAAATTTGCAGATAAGTACACGGTGGAGATAAAATTTTAAACCGACATCTATTTGCTAATAACCGCCTCTCCATTACTAGTAGAAACTTGTTTGAAAAGTCAAATTTCCACACAAACCTAAACTGAATCTGGCCTATTTTCAGTAAAGTTGGGATGTCAGACCTTCCTTTGGAGCCTCAAAAGAACTTGGATGAGTTCTACCGTTTAAAATCTTTTTATAGAACAAAACACATAAGTGATATTTCAGTTAATAAGCTACATGTAAAATGTGGAAGAATGTTGTCTGTAACTCCAGCCTGTGTTAAGGTAAGTAGAAAGTGTTTTTATAGGACTTAAATACCCAGATTGTGCCAGAGCAGAAAATTTTTTTTTTTTAACTATTTAGCTTTTACAAGTGTCTCATTTCTTGTTTAAAAAATTATATATACATACATAGCATTTTACTACATAATGTACAAGTTTTAAGTAAGCAGTTTAAAAATAAATCTAGGCTATTTGGAAGATACACTTAAGCAACAACCACATTTTATAATTTGGAAGACATATAGAAGATTTTCTACATTTAAAACGAAGAACTAAAACTTTCTTCTTGATTTGCAGCTAAAGGCATGAGATTAGTTTCCAACTCCCTTTGCTTCTGGAGAAGGCCCTGAAATCACATTGATATGTTAGTAAGGTGTGCAGCAGATGTGTAAATTATTCTTACTTTACATTTCGGTCCTGCTAATCCAGAACTATATTTACTTTTAAAACATGTATTAAGCTCAGTTACTCAGCCATAAGTTTAAACTTTTGTCATGTTGAATTTTGAATAGACTTTCACTGCTTTAACCAGACTTTTTCACTTGGATACTATGTAGCTATCACATCTTGGTAAGAGTATCTTCATATTTTTAGCATAAAGCCAACAGACCTTTCTTAGAACCATGTGTCCATAATTGTGGGGCTGAGAGTCCCCTCTCTTTTCCCCAAATGCTCTTAAAATGGTAATGAAACACACAACATCGTGTTTATTTTGACTGCCATAATTTTTGTGGCTAATGCAAGGACGATATGGCCACGATGTATATGTAGGTGGTGAATGTGTCTATGTATCACATTCCTTCCTCTTAACATCATAACTTTATAGAGAGTCTCCACTAAGCTAGAAGTAAATATGCCTTGTCATTTTAAAGGAAGATGCCTAGATAAGATGTAGGTAAAATCTTTACTGTGTGAGTTACCAGCATTTAAAAAAACTAAAGGACACTTTATAATCCTGTGTTAGTGGAACTGATTTTCTAGCTCTAAGAAAGAACTGGTAAACAACATTTGAATCAACAGTTTGAAATGCAGCCACATAAAAAAGTACTCCTAAAAACTACAGTTTATTTTCCCCAAATACAGAAAGTATACTGTGAATCAAGGCTAACTGTTAAGCAAATTTTGCAAGTCATTTTTTTTAAAGCCCACGGAATTGTTTTTTAAGGCCAGCTGATAATTATAGCCTTAAATATTGGGTATGTGACCTGTAATAAGTCACAACTGGTCTGAGAAAAAGTGGTCTGGTGAGTAAGATTATACATGTAATTTCAGGATGAATTATTCTTCAGGACTTATGTCAATGTTCTATTCCAAACACTGCCAACACATTTTTTTAAAAATGTGAACTGCATTACTAAGAATTTATTAAAGCATAATTGTGTATTTCCTGCCTTTATTTTTAGGGCCTTACTGATCATGCTTTACCATTCAAATGTATGCATTTTTCATTCAATAAAATTGTCTTAATATTCAAAATGTCTCATGATTTCATACAGGAAAGAAATATTCTTAAAGATGGCAATGTAAAGTAAACTGAAGGAAAGTCCTTCCTCCCACCACTTTAAACTGGGAAGCAGTTAAGTCACAGAAATCATGTAACCACCTAGTAAACAGCCATTCTCACACAGCCCTCCACTAGAAAAATGTTCATCTCCACGGCTTGGTGGAGCAACTCATACCTGTCTCAGTTCTGATAGTCCCTTAAGGATTGCTTGCTGTCGATCCCTGTTTTTCACCAAGTTAGGATTAAGAAGTGGGTCCCTGAGTTGGTCAGAGTCAAATAGCTGTTGTTCTTGGTCACAGTCTGAAGCCAGATGAAAATGACAGAATTCAAATACATTTCTAATAGGAAATAGCACTGTGCTACAGTATTCTAAGGATTTGTTAATAAATTTATATCCTAGAAGAGCATGAAATAAAATTTAAGTAATAAACATTAAAATTTTAATACTGGACTCTAAAAGAGAAACTCTCTCCTGTGGTAAAACTTGTTAGTATTAATCAAATACTAATTTGGATTTTGAATTTAGGGTTTGGCGGGGGGGATACTTTTACTTACCACGTGGATTGTGGTAGTGTGTATCTTGGGTCAAAGGCCTAGACAATGGTGCATCTGGATCAAGGTAATAGATCTCATTGGTTCGGACATAGGGAATAAAATCGAAAGGTTCAGAAATCCCAGGTGATAATTCCGTTTGACTACTTCCTGAGAGCAGATTCTCTCTTTCACAATTACTGCTTTTTAGTGTCTGAGTTTGTTCCGTTCTGTTTTTCACTGCCGGAACTGGTGGTGATCGAGACCTGTATTTTTCCAAAAAAATCACAGGGAGAGGCCTCTTAAGAAACATTAATGCAAAGCTGTGTATTTTATTTTATACCAAGCATATTCTATAGTCACATTTCTATTTATTCTAAGTGTACCCGTAACACTATTAGGAACACTATATAAGAAGCTTGAGTTCTATGGTAGCTTCTCCTACAACAGGGCAACAGAATGGGACTAATTTGGGTTTTTACTAGTACTTGCTGAGAGTATATATACTCTAGAACAGGGGGAAAACTTTACTCGCTCCTGAGGACCAATGTTATTTAAGTCTAGTATTTCTTCTTAGATATAGTTCACCATAAAATAATATACTCACCATCTGAACTAAACTTATTTTAGAGCCACATTCTGAGATAGCTAAACCAGCTGGTTCATGCACAAAAACAATATAAATTCTAAATCTCCCATTGGCTAATTTCTCACTATCCTTATCAGTCATTTCCCCCCTCCCCCAATCCATGCAGAATGTCTATTCCACTGTTGACATACCTGGAAAATAAAAACTGTTCAGCTAAGTGAAGATTACAGAGAATGTCTACCACATTGCTGCTTAGGATACCAGTCCAAATTCTAGGTAAAATGCCAGATACCTTTTCTACTCACCTGGAAGTCAAACTTTCCTTTTACTGTCTTCATACACATACATATATGCTTGATCTCATCTACATTTTGAGCAAGTATTCTGTATCACACAGAAAGCACTAAATAACTATGGAATCCATAACATACCTTTCCTTGCTGAAAGAATTAATTCTCAGAGGCTCTTCTTCCTAAAAGGTGGATAGATAAATGTAAAAAGGAGTAACAGTGTTTCTATACATCCCCACAAATACTTTTAGCGGTTACTTGTTGAAATAATCTGAGTAACAGATATTTATAACTTGTCCTCTGTAAGGGCTCTTAAGTTTTAAGTGAGTGACTGAATATAGAATAGCATTAATCTATACATGGTTTAGATTTTTGTCCTTTAGTAAAGGACAGATAGTATACCCTTTTGGGTTTGTGAGTCACGTGGTCTTTGTTGCACCTACTCTAAATTCTTGTAGCATGAAGCCAGCCATAGCCAATACATAAAACAATAAGCATGGCTGTGCTCCTATAAAGCTATTTGCAAAATCAGGCAGCAGGATGGATTTGCCCCAGGCAAGTCTGTTGACTCCTGGTATAAACTAATGCAAACTGGTAGAATTCTTATTCAGACACAGAACAGCCATGTCAAAACAATGCACGTGAGGAACTGGGTTTTCATTCTAAAAACTTCAATATATGCTTTAAAAATTTTTGGGGGAAGAGCTTTACCTTTGTGACTAGATGCCACCTGAACCTTGGTTCAGTTTCCTGATGAGATAAATGAAGAACTTCTGGGGAAGTGCCTCTATTTTGAGAGAGGTGTCCAGGATTATTTTTCTCCACCAAATGAAGCAGTTCCATCTGCCGCCTTATTTTTTTTTCTTCTCTCTGCTTTTGAAGCTGTTCAGGATATTTTTCTGATGCTGGAATACACCTTCTGAGTGGCTTATTTATATTCCACTCAGGCCTTTTAGGATATTTCTTCATATGTTTCGTTTGTCTCTCTGTTCTTGTGAACTGATCATTATACCAACTGTTTTCTTTTTCTAAGTTGTCTCCTTTATCCTGACTTACTTGTTCCTGCTTGTTTTTCTTAGTGTTAAATTGTTGATTAAATTCTGCAGGAATCTCAGAAGATGAACAATTTATAACGTCCCTCTCTATTACTGATTCACAGCAGGATTCTGATTCTGTATTGGTAAATATTTCCGTATTTAAGTCATCTAAAAGAAGATACAGATGATTAATTTTTAAAAATTGAGGTAAAATAATACATTTTACAAAATTTACCATTTTAGCCATTTTTTTACGAAGGCATTAAAACTGCCCTCTGAAACTTTGTTTTGAAAATTAAAAAAAAAAAAGTTCTGTACCCATTAAACAACTCTATTCCTCCCTCCCTGCCAGCTCCTGGCAACCACCATCGTACTTTGTCTCTATGATTTTGACTACTGTAAACACCTCATACAAGTGGAATCTACAGTATTTGTCTTTTTGTGACTGACTTATTTAGCATAATGTCCTCAAAGTTTACCCAAATTGTAGCTCATGTCAGAATTTCCTCTCTTTTTAAGGATAAATAAAACACCATTGTGTGTATGTACCATAATAATATTGTACTGTATGTATATACCACATTTTGTTTATCCATTCATCTGTCAAGGGACACTTGAGTTGCTTCCACCTTTTGGCTATTGTGGATGACCAAATGCTGCTATGAACACAGTTGTCCAAATTCTTCAAGACCTTACTCTTCAGTTCTTTTGTGTATACACCCAGAAGTGGAATTGCTGGATCATGTGGTAATTATGTTTTGAATTTCCTGAGGAGATGCCATGCTATTTTCTATAGCAGCTACATCATTTTACATTCCCACCGCTTTCTCTAAACCTTCCATTAAACCATTTTTAAGTGTACAATTCAGTGGCACCAAGCACATTCATGATGCCACACAATTCCAGACCCCATCATCACCTCAAGCACCCACTCACCCTGCACCCACTAAGCAGTAACTCCCCATTCCGCCCTCCTTCCCAACCCCCAGCAACCTCCACTCAACTTTCCATCTCGGAATTTACCCATCTGACGACCCTATATTCCTTGCATAAGTGGAACTATACAATATTTGTGTTTCCCTGCACAAATGCCCCCTCCTCTCAAGTCCAGCATAATGCCTTCAAGCATCATTCATGCTATAGCATGTATCAGAACTTTAGGTGATTCATTTTTAGCATCACATCATAGAGACCATTTTTTAAATAAAACTTTAAACAAGATTGTCCTGACTTCCACTTGGATATACAAGATGACATTACATATGGCATTTGTTAATTATATTCATTTCTGAGAAAAAGTGTAATTTACATTTTTTCTATCAGTGATAACTGAAATTTTTCATCAAAAGAAATGCAAAAAAAGTCTTTGTAAGTGAGATGTGAAGTTTTCTTGTTATGTTGGTTTGAAATTTGCAAAGTACATAATATGAAAGGATTTGGAAAATGTCCTTCAGTTATTTTTACCCTAGAGGTGTTGCGAAAATGTCTCTCATAAAACTCCCCCCTGGGAACCAAATTTTTAGGGAAATGATGATCATGCACTTTAAAGTGTATCTCATATATGCTTTATACCATTATGCTTTGCCTGCAGACTATCCCTGAATCACATACTACCTTTCACTTTTTTCCATTTTGAAAACAGGAAAAGTTCACCATTCAAAAAAGACATCTGAAATTTCCTTACATCTTATATAATGTTCATGATTATATGTGCTGAGTTATCCCAAGAGTTCAGCAACAACCTCACAAAGGCTCTCTTTCACATATGATTAAAATTTTAAATTCACAATTAGCTAATGAAAGGTCTGGGTTGCACATTAAAAACAAAATTAACAGTTTAGTTATTGCTTTTATCTTAGACACTTATTGTGCTATTCCAGAGTAAAACTGCTCTAGGCCTAACCCCTAGCAGGACTGCCCAGCCTACATCATTTTCATTCACACTGAAAATCCTCTTTTGCCTCTCTAGACCCACATGACACCTTTTTCTCGCCTGCTCTCTGCCCTAGTCAGCTGACTGGTAAGAACCTTATCAATGGGTTCCTGAATCCTCTGGCTTATGTTTCTGTCAAGAGAGTTCATATGCAGATTACAGGGAGGGAAAAGAGTGACTTTAGAATATTTATTTCACTGGCTCATTCCCTGTGAGTTGACTTAAGGCTGACTCTCCCTTTATCAAGGTCACTGGTCCCCTCAAAGTTACCTATCTACAACTCCTGCCTTCTAGATTCTGGTAACAGCTCGGTTGCTACTAGCACCAGAGTCAGCACACACTCTCTGTATTCCCTCATACCCACTCCTATGGAAACAGTCCTTTTCTAAATAAACCATCTTGAATTATTCTATTTTGGGATCCCGACTGATTAAATTCCCTTTCAGTCACCCACTGATAATATATACATAATTTCACAGTCTTAAATACTTAGTTTGACTTTCTCTTAATTGATGTGTGGGATTTATATAATTTTGTTATTTATTTGGACAGAGAGAACGGACTGAACCAGATTCTTCAAGCTTAAGAGCAAACTATAAAAAAAAATACCAAGAGCTCATCAGCAGAATAGTTTCAGATAACTAAGCAGGTTGCAAACTGCTTTACCCCACTTCCCTTTTCAAGTTCCTTTCTACTTTCCTGTCATATGATGTGGGTAATTTGGCATTGCATTTGGTATTGCATTGAAGTAAGATCTAAAATTAACTGGCAGAACCTACAGAATGGGAGAAAATATTTGCAAAAGATGAGACTGACAAGGGCTTAATCTCCAGAATATATAAACAGCTCATACAACTTAATAATAATAAAAAAAAAAACCCAATCCAAAAATGCGCAGAAGACCTAAACAAGCAATTCTCCAATGAAGACATACAAATGGCCTATAGGCACATGAAAAAAATGCTCAATATCACTAATTATCAGAGAAATGCAAATCAAAACTACAATGAGGTATCACCTCACACCAGTCAGAATGGCCATCATTCAAAAGTCTATAAACAATAAATGCTGGAGAGGCTGGGGAGAAAAGGCAACCTTCCTACACTGCTGGTGGGAATGTAGTCTGGTGCAGCCATTATGGAAAACAGTATGGAGAGTCCTTAAAAAACTAAAAACAGACTTACCACATGATCCAGTAATCCCACTCCTGGGCATATATCCAGAGGGAACCTTAACTGAAAAAGACACATGCACCCCAATGTCCATAGCAGCACTATTTACAATAGCCAAGACATGGAAACAACCTAAATGTCCATCAACAGATGACTGGATAAAGAAGTTGTGGTATATTTATACAATGGAATACTACTCAGTCATAAAAAATAAAATAATTGCAGCAACATGGATGGACCTGGAGATTGCCATTCTAAGTAGAGTAAGCCAGAATGAGAAAGAAAAATACCACATGGTATCACTTGTATGTGGAATCTAAAAGCAAACAAAAAAATGAACTCATTGAGAAAACAGAAGCAGACTCACATAGAAAACAAACTTATAGTTATGGAGGGGAGGCAAGGGAGTAGAAAGGGATAAAAACTGGGAGATCGAGATTTGCAGATACTAACTAATATATATAAAACAGATAAGTTTATATTGTTTGGCACAGGGAACCATATTCAATATATTGTAGTAACCTATGGTGAAGAATATGAGAATGAATGTGTGTGTGCTCCTATGTGACTGAAGTATTGTGCTGTACATGAGAAATTGACACAACATTATAAACTGACTATACTTCAATAAAAATATATTAAAGTGTAAAAAAATAAAATAAACTGGCAGAAAACAGTGCTATGTTAGAGGATAGATTTCCTTAAGACACTTTGGGCTTAGGGTTCTGTACTAGCCAACTCAAGAGTGGCTTTTTGATATTTCAAGAGAAATATTTTCTCCTAACTTACAGCCAGCGAAATTGGTTTCCGTCTTTTTAAGTTACGAAGGGGTCCACAAGACTACAAATAACTGATGGGGGGTGGGGGGGTCCATTAATTTTAAAATTAGTTTAAAGAGTAAAGGATTCTCGTTCAAGATGGTGACCTAGGAAGATCCTGAACTCACCTCCTATGAACACACTGCATCTATAGTTACATATGGAACAACTTCCTCTCACAAAAAAACCTAAACTGCCTGGGTGACTCCTACACACTGGGCAAGCAAGAAAGACACCACATCAAAGCAGGTGGATGAGATTGAGACACAACCCTTAAACCTCACTGCTGCACAGTAATCCATAATTGGGAGGGAACTCAAAACACAGAGGTTCTCCCCAAGGAGTGAAGTGTTTGAACCCCACACTGGGCACCCCCACTTTTAAGATGTGCACAGAAGAGATAATCCTCCAAAACATCTAGCACCGAGAATCAATGTGGTTCATGTCTATAATATACAAAGCTATAGCAGAAGGGAGAGACAGCCTTCAAAGGGCTTGTCCTGGGGCGTCAGCCTGAGGGGCAGGCTTCAGGTTTGGCACACATCTAGGCTTACTGAGGTGCTCTCAGGAATGAAGGCTGCTGGACCCCATCCTTGCACTCACTCTCTGCCTCGCTACAGTTTGCTGTATCTCCCAGAAAACAGCTTATACACTTCACGGAGCCCCAATTTTTGCTACTGCCATCCAGGACACAACTCCAGAATGCCTTGCTCTGGTGGCCAGTGGAGCTTATGCTTGCAGTCCCATAGGACTGTATATTCTTGCATACTTTGAAAGCTACTGCCTGTGGGTCTGGCTTCCAATCAGCCTGAATCTAGGTGCTTAGATTCCCCTCACCACCCTTTGGGACACTGACAAGTCCTGACATACCCTCAACTGCTGGGACCTATTAAGAACAAAATAGTCTGCTTGGACAACCACAAAGGTTTCAGATACAGCCAAGAGCAAGGGTAGGAGTGAATAAGGTACATCTCCCACACAAGGCTGCTCCTTTAAGACAGAGATGACTGTTTCATCTAACGCACAGAAACCAACATAGAGAGTCAAGAAAAATGAAGAAAGAGAGGAATATATTCCAAATGAAAGAATAAGATAAAACCTCAGGGGAAAAAACTTAATAAAATAGACGTAATTTACCTGATAAAGAGTTCAAAGTAAGTAACGATCATAAAGATGTTCACTGAATTCAGGAGAGGAATGGAACACAGTGAGAACTTCAAAAAAGAGAAAATATGAGAAAGTACCAAATAAAAGCCAAAGAGCTGAAGAATACAATAACTGAACTGAAAAACAGAGGAGTCCAACATCAGACTAATAGAAGCAGAAAAGATCAGAAAACTTGAAGATAGAGCAGTGGAACTCATCCAATCAGAGCAGCAAAAAGAAAATATAAAAGTGAAGATAGCTTAAGGGACTTACCAGACAACATCAAGTGGACTAACATTTGCATTATGGTGGCCCAGGAGGAGAAAACGATAAGGGCAGAATACTTATTTGAAGAAATAATGTTACGTACAAGGGAACCTTCACAAGACTATGAGATTTTTCAGCAGAAACTTTGTAAGCCATAGGCAATAGCATAGTATATTCAAAGTGTTTAAAGAAAAAAACTTTCATCAAGAATACTCTATCCAGCAAAATTATCATTCAGAACTGAAGGAGAGATAAAGAGTTCAGATAAGCAGAGACTAAACTATTCTTATAAGGGAACTTCTTAAAGCTGAAAAGAAAGGACACTAATTAGCAACAGAAAAATATATACAAGTATAAATCTCATTGGTAAAAGTCAGTATTACAGTAAAGGCAGTGGATTTAGCTCATAAAGCTAGTATGAAAATTCAAAGACAAAAGTAGTCAAAATAAATATAATTAGTTAAGGGACACAAGATAAAAAGATGTAAAATGTAACATCAAAAACATAAAACATGGGTAGGGGGAGAGTAAAAATGTAAGGTTTTAGACTACATTGAGGCTTTAAGTTGTTATCAACTTAAATACACTGTTATAAAGTTGTTATATGTAAGCCTCATGATAACTACAAAGCAAAAACCGAGTCAATACACAAAAGATAAAAAGGAATCTAAACATATCACTAAAGAAAGTCATCAAAACACAAAGAAAGAGGAGAAAGCACACAGAGGAACTACAAAACAACCAGAAAACAATTACCAAAAAGGTAATAACATACATTCCTATCCTAAATTAATTTTTTTAAAATTTTCATTGAAGTGTAGTTGATTTACAATGCTAGTTTCAGGTGTACAGCAAAGTGATTCAGTTATACATAACTATATATATTTTTTCTTTTCAGATTCTTTTTCATTATGTGTTATTATAAGAAATTGAATACAGTTCCCTGTGCTATACAGTAGGTCCTTGTTTATCTATTTTATATATAGTTACGTGTGTCTGTTAATCCCCAACCCCTAATTTATCCCTCCGACCCTTTCCACTTTGGTAACCATAGTTTGTTTTCTATGTCTGCGAGTCTGTTTTTGGTTTGTAAATAGAATTTGTATCATTTTTGTTTTTAGATCCACATATTAGTGATATATGAAACTGGTCTTTCTCTGACTTACGTCACTTAATATGATAATCTCTAGGTCTATCCATGTTGCTGCAAAGGGCATTATTTCATTCTTTCTTATGGCTGAGTAATATTCCACTGCATATATAAACAACATCTTCTTTATCCAGTCATCTGTCAATGGACATTTAGGCTGTTTCCATCTCTTGGCTATTGTAAACAGTGCTACTATGAACATTGGGATGCAGGTATCTTTTTGAATTATAGTTTTCTCCAGATACATGCCCAAGAGTGGGATTGCTGGATCGTATGGTAAGTCTATTTTTAATTTTTTAAGGGACTTCAATACTGTCCTCCATAGTGGCTACACCAATTTACATTCCCACCAATAGTGCAGGAGGGATCCTTTTTCTCCACATCCTCTCCAGCATTTATTATTCATAGACCTTTGAATGATAGCCATTCTGACTGGCAGGAGGCAATACCACACTGTAGTTCTGATTTGCATTTCTCTAATAATCAGTGACACTGAGCATCTTTTCATGTGCCTGTTGGGTATCTGGATGTCTTCTTTGGAGAAATGTCTGTTTAGGTCTTCTGACCATTTTTTAATTGGGCTGTTTGTGTTTTTGATACTAAGCTATAAGAGCTGTTTGTATATTTTGGAAATTAGTCCCTTGTTAGCCATGTCATTTGCAAATATTTTCTCTTATTCTGTACATTGTCTTTTCATTTTGTTCATGGTTTACTTTGCTGTGCAAAAGCATTTAAGTTTAATTCGGTCCCATTTGTTAAAGTGGGCATAGAAGGAACATACCTCAACATAATAAAGGCCATATATGACAAACCCACAGCTAACATTATTCTCAATGGTGAAAAGCTCAAAGCATTTCCTCTCAGATCAGGAATAAGACAAAGATGTTCACTCTCGGCACTTTTATTCAACATAGTTTTAGAAGTCCTAGCCACAGCAATCAGAGAAAAAAAAGAAATGAAAGGAATCCAAATTGGAAAAGAGTAAGTAGTATCATGTCATCTGCAGTGATGTAAAACCATCACTGTTTGCAGATGACATGATATTATACATAGAAAATCCTAAAGAGGCTACCAGAAAACTACTAGAGCTCATCAATGAATGTGGTAAAACTGCAGGATACAAAATTAACATACAGAAATCAGTTGCATTTCTATACACTAACAATGAAATACCAGGAAAAAAAATTAAGGAAACAATACCATTTACCATCACATAAAAAGAATAAAATACCTAGGAATAAACCTACCTATGGAGGCAAAGGACCCGTACTCCAAAAACTGTAAGACAGTGATAAAGAAATTGAAGATGACACAGATAGATGGAAAGATATACCATGTTCTTGGATTGGAAGACTCAATAATGTTAAAATGGCCATACTACCCAATGCAATAAACAGACTTAATGCAATCCCTATCAAATTGCCAATGACATTTTTCACAGAACTTAAACAAAAAATTTTTAAACTTGTATGGAAAAACAAAAGACCCTGAATAGCCAAAGCAACCCTGAGAAAGAATAATGTAGCTGGAGGAATCATGTGCCCTGACTTCAGATTATACTACAAAGCTACAGTAATCTAAACAGTATGGTACTGGCACAAAAAACGGACACATAGATTAATAGAACAGGATAGAAAATCCAGAAATAAAACCACATACTCAATTAATCTATGACAAAGGAGAGAAGAATATACAATGGAGAAAAAACAGTATCTTCAATAAGTGATGCTGGGAAAATTGGACAGCTACATGTAAAAGAATGAAATTAGAACATTCTCTAACACCATATACAAAAATAAACTCAAAATAAATTAAAGACCTAAATGTAAGAATGGATACTGTAACTCTTTGACATAAATTTCAGTAGTATTTTTTTTCAAACCAGCTCCTAGAGTAATGGAAATAAAAGCAAAAATATCCTCAATTACTTTAAATGTGAATGGACTTAATTCTCCAAACAAAAGAAACAGAATGGCTGAATAGATTAAAAACCACCTATCTTATATGCTGCCTACAAGCAACTCATACCCAATATAAGGATACACCATGGACTAAAAAAATGAATAAATGGGAAAAGAGATTCCATATAATTCAAAACCAAAATAAAGTAGGAATAGCTATATTTGTATCAGACAAAATAGACTTTAAAACAAAGTCTGTAACAAAGGATAAAGGACATTACATAACGATAAAGAGGACAATCCAACAGAAGATATAACATTTGTAAATATTTATGGACCCAACATGGGAGCACCTAACTAAATAAAGCAAATATTAATAGACTTAAAAGGAGAAATATTTTTTACCTCAGTAAGAGTAGGGAACTTTTTTTTTGTAGTACTTTTTTTTTTTTAATGGAGGTACCGGGGATTGAACCCAGGATCTGATGCATGTTAAAAACATGCTCTACCACTGAGCTATAAAATGCCCCCAATCCACCCTCCACCAAGTAGGGGACTTTAATACCCCACTTACATCAATAGACAGATCATCCAGAAAGTCAGTAATGAAATACTGGACTTTTATGACACTTTTGACCAGATGGACTTTACAGGTAAATACAGAACATTCCATCCAAAAGCAAAAGAATACAATCCATTCTTCCCAAGAGCACATGGAGCAGTCTCCAGGATAGATCACGTTAGACCATAAAATAAGTCTTAATAAATTTAAAAAGACTGAAATCGTATCAAGCATTTTTTTCTGACCACAATGCTGTTAAACTGGAAATCAATTAGAAGAAGAAACTGGAAAATTCACAAATACATGGAGATTAAACAACATGCTACTGAGCAACCAATGGGTCAAAGAAGAAATCAAAACAGGACTAAAAAAAATACCAAATTAAAGTGGAAATACAACCAAAACTTACAGGATGCAGTAAAAGCAGTTCTAAGAGGGAAGCTCAAAGTGATACATGCTTACATCAAGAAACAAGAAAAATCTCCAAAAAAAACCAAAAAAAAAACCCCAGCATAACTTTACAGTTTAAGGAGCTAGAAAAAGAACACATAAAGACCAAAGTTAGTAGAAGGACAGAAATAACAAAAGATCAGAGCAGAAATAAATGAAATACAGACAAGACAGTAGAAAAGATCCATGAAATGAAGAGCTACTTTTTTGAAAAGATAAACAAAATTGACAAACCTTTTAGCTACTAGACTCACCAAGAAAGAGAAGATTCAAATAAATAAAATCAGAAATGAAAGAGAAGTTACAACTGATACCACAAAACACAAAGGACCAGAAGAGACCACTATGAACAACTATATACCAAGAAATTTGATAACCTTGAAAAAACTGATAAATTCCTAGAAATGTACAACCCAAGAGTGAATCTTTAAGAAATAGAAAATTTGAACAGACTGATTACAAATAAGGAGAGAGTATTCAAAAACCTTCCCAAAACCCAGAAATCCAGGACCATACAGCTTCACTGGTGAATTCTACCAAACATTCAAAGACAAACTGGACAAAGATCAGGTCTCTTAAATTCTTCCAAAAAATAGAAGAGAATGCTTCCAAACTCACTTTATGAGGCCAGCATTACCCTGATACCAAAACCAGACAAGGACACCACAAGAAAAGAAAATTACAGGACAGTATCCCTGATGAACACAGATGCAAAAATCCTCAACAAAGTTATCAGCAAACTGAATTCAACAATATATTAAGCAGGGAGGGTATAGCTCAGTAGTAAAATGCATGCCTAGCATGCACAAGGTCCTGGGTTCAATTCCCAGTACCTCTGTTTAAAGAAATAAACAAATAAATAAACCTAAAATTACTTCCCACTAAAAGATTTCTTTAAAAAAAGAAACAGAAAGAAAAAAATTTGAAAAAGGAAACAAGACAAAAAAATCCCATACATTAAAAGGATCATACAACACAATCCAGTGGGATTTATTCAAGGGATGGAAGGGTGGCTCAACAACAGTAAATCAATGAATGAAGTATACCATATTAACAAAGTGAAGAAAAGATTCTTTAATCATCTCAG
Organism: Camelus dromedarius; assembly: GCF_036321535.1. Taxonomy (NCBI): domain Eukaryota; kingdom Metazoa; phylum Chordata; class Mammalia; order Artiodactyla; family Camelidae; genus Camelus; species Camelus dromedarius. Next base: position 28,315,879 of record NC_087452.1, read on the forward strand.
CAGATGCAGAAAAAGCATTTGACAAAATTCAACATTGCTTTATGATAAAAACTCTCAACAAAATGGGTACAGAGGGAATGTAACATAAAGGCCATATATGAAAAACCCATAGCTAACATCATACTCAATGGTGAAAAGCTGAAAACTTTTTCTAAGACCATGAACAAGACAAGGATGTCCACTCTCACCACTTTTATTTAATATAGTATTCAAACGTCCTAGTCAGAGCAATTATATACAGAAGAAAACCCTAAAGTCTCTACCAAAAAAAAAAAAAAATCCTATTAGAATAAATGAATTTAGTAAAATTGGAGGATACAAAACCAATATACAAAAATGTGCTGCATTTCTATATAATAACGAACTGTCAGAAAGATAAATTAACAAAACAATCCCATTTCATTTATAATTGCATAAAAAAGAATAAAGGATTAAATTTATCCATGGAAGAGAAAGACCTGTACACTGAAAACTGTAAGACATTAATGAAAGAAACTGAAGATGACACAAGTAAATAGAAAGATGTTCCATGCTCCAGGATTGAAAGAATATTGTTATAATGACCATGCCACTCAAAGCAATCTACAGATTCAATATAATCCCTATCAAAATTCCAATGCCATTTTTCACAGAAACAGAAGAGACAATCCTAAAATTTATATGGAACCACAAAATACCCTAAATAGCTAACAGCATCTTGAGAAAGAAGAACAAAGCTGAAGTCATCATGTTCCCTGATTTCAAACTATATTACAAAGCTATAATAATCAAAACAGTGTATTACTGGCATGAAAACAGATGTATTTTACATGTATCTATGTAAAACATAGATCAATGAAACAGAACAGAGAGCCCAGAGATAAACCCATGAATATATGGACAATTATTTTTCAACAAAAGAGTCAAGAATATACAATGGAAAAAGGACAGTTTCTTCAATAAATGGCATTGGGAAAAATGGACAGCCACATGCAAAAGAATGAAACTGGATCACTATCTTACACCACACACAAAAATTTTAAGCAAATTAAAGACAAATGTATGACTTAAAACTATAAAATTCCTAGGGGAAAACATAGGCAGTAGGCTCTGTGACACTGGCCTTGGCGATTTTTTGGATTTGACATGAAAAGCAAAGGCAGCAAAAACAAACAACTGAGACTTCACCAAACTAAAAAGCTCCTGTGCAAAAAAGGAAACCAACAACAAAATGAAAAGGTTGAAGGGGAGAAAATATTTGCAAATCATGTATCTTGTATTAAGAACTCATACAACACAATAGCAAAAAAGAATCCAATTAAAAATTGGGCAGATTTTAATAGACATTTTTCCAGACATACAGATGGGCAACAGAGATATGAAAAGATGCTCAACATCTCTAATGATCAGGTAAATACAAACCAAAACCACAATGAAACATCATCTCACACCTGTCAGAATGGCTATTATCAAAAAGATAAGAAATAACAAGTCCCAGTGTAAATGTGGAGAAAAGGGAACCCTTGTGTATTGATTGCTGGTGAGAATATAAATTGATGCAGTCACTATGGAAAACAGTACAGAGGTTCCTCAAAAATAAAAAACAGAACCACATGATTTAGCAATTCCATTTCTGGGTATTTATCTGAAGAAAATGAAAACACTAACTTAAAGAGATACATGCATTCCTCTGTTCACTGCAGTATTATTTACAATAGCCAAGAAGTGGAAGCAACCTAAGTGTCTACTGACAGATGAATGGATAAAGAAAATATACTCTATGCATATATATACAATGGAATATTAGCCATAAAAAAAAGAAATCTTGTCATTTCCAACAAAATGAATTGACCTTAAGGGCATTATGCTACATAAAATAAGTCAGAAAAAGATACAAATGCCATATGATCCTCAGGTATATGTAGCATCTGGGGAAAAAAAGCTTGTAGACACAGGGACAGAGTGGTGGTTGGGAGGTGAGCAAAATGATACAGAAGATCAAAAGGTATAGACTTCCAGTTATATAAAATAAACAAGTTCTGGGATGTAATGTACAGCATGTTGGCTATAGTTAATAATATATTGTATGTATGAAAGTTGCTGAGAGTAAATCTTCAAAGTTCTCATCACAAGGAAAAAAAACAAAACTAACTGTGTATGGTAACAAATGTTAATTAGACTTAAGGTGATTATTTTGCAATATATACACATATCAAATCATTATATTGTACACTTGAAACTAATCTTGTGTTAATTATATCTCAATTTTACAAAAAAAGTGAAAAGATTAAAAGATTTCTTGGAAGTTATTTAAAAAAAGAAAAAATATTTTCTGAACAGATATATGGTGGGCTGAAAGGACTCATAGTAAGCATGGAGGCCTATGATAATGATACACAACATGGATATTACTTAACTTCCTATGTAAAAATTTAAACCAAGCACATGAAAAGGTGCGCGACATCAGTAGTCATTGGGGAAATGCAAATCAAAACCACAATGAGAGAGCCATTCTACAAACACAAGAATAGTTAAGTGTGGGCAAGGATGTAGAGAAATTGGAACCTTCAGACACAGCTGGTGGGAATATAAAATGTTAACAGCTGCTCTGGAAAACAGTTTAGTAGTTCCTCACAATTATAAACATACAATTACTATATGACTTAACAATGCTACTCTTCTCTTTTCTCGGGTCCCAAGAGACCTGAAAATTTATGTCTACACAAACATTTGTACCTGAATGTTCATAGCAGCATATTTTTAATATGTCAAAAGGTAGAAATAACCCAATGTCCTCAACTGATAAGGAATAAACAAAATGTGGTGTCATATCCATAAAATGGAATATTTTTCAGTGATAGGAAGGAGTAAAGTACTTACTGTTACATGCTACAACATGGATAAACTTTAAAACATTATGCTAGGTGAAGAATCCAGACAGAAAAGACCACATATGATATGATTCCAATTATATGAAATGTACAGAATAGGCAATTCTAGACAGACAGAAAATAGATTGGTGGTTGCCTAAGAATAAAGCAAAGAAGGAAATGGAGAGTGACTACTGATGGGTACAGGGTTACTTTTTGGAGTGATAAAAATGTTCAAAAATTCATTGTGGTGATGGTTACACAACTCTGGATACAAAAACTGAATTGTGCTGTTTAAAAAAAACATTGAATTGGTCCCTGTAAAAGGGTTAATTTTATACTATGTAAATTATATCTCATAAAGCTATTATAGAGAAATTAAAACTGAGATACCATTATTTTCTAACTCTTACTGAAAACCTCAAATTCCTTTAATTTTCAAACTTTAAATTAATTGAATTTAATTCTAATTGTGACTTTAATCTTAAGTAAATTTTAAGCCAAATCACAATTTCTAAACCAATACCTGTTTGCACACCAGTATCCTTCCTGGGAGAGGCTGTAGAGTTGATCCATGTATTCATTTCACTGCTGACTTCATCCAAGCCATGTCTTGAATTTGAAATGTTGCCAGATGCATTATACTCCATATGTATTGTATCAACTGACAAGAGAAATAAATATCTGATAAAAATGACATAGCAGCAACTAAATATGCAAAAGACTTTAAGTTTAGTCAGAGTAAACACTGCAATAAAAAGCTAGGACTAGTCTAAAGTTTATTATAAAATGTCACCTGCATTCTTATCCCTTACTGAATTTAGGGAGATCACCTAATAGATATCTCTGTAAAAATGGGTACAAAAGTATACATTTTACCAATTATGAGGAAAATATAAGAAAATCTGTGTAAAAAGATATTGAAAAGTGTAAAACTATTTACACTCAAGGCAATTTCCCAAATAACACAAGCATTATAAAGTTAAATTAATTCAAGGTCTGAAATTCCCTTAAAAAAACTTAGTTAACAGGTGTTTAAATGTATTAAAAATAGGCAATTAAATAAAATTTTAGTTAAATGTTTACCGCCAAGATTTTTAATTAATCTAGAAGTGTCATGTCCCTTCTGAGCCAATTCTCGAATTCTCTGTTCTTGTTTCAGTCTCTGTGCCAGCTCCTGCGCTCTCTGCATCATCTGGAACAGTTCGTTTGTCTTGAGAGTCATGATTTCCTAATAATATTGAAGTGCACAAAGTCATTAAACACAACTATCAAATATATACAGACTTGATTATTCTCTCTCAGCAGGTGTTTCCTAAGCTCCTACTATGTGCTAGGCACTATTCAAGATAATGAGAGTAGAGCACTTAACAAAACAAGGTTCCTTCCCTTTTGGAGCTTACATTTTAGTATCTTTTTCTATGATATTAGACCACAAATATAAGAACTCTTTTACCCATTCAAGTTTATACTAAAAGTTTCTAAAACAATGGTCAATTCCACCAGAATTCTCTATGATAAAAAAGAATTAAGAGGTAAAACTCAATTATTTATGGCCATGTTTTTTTCAATTCAAGCGAATAATGCTTTGATTTTTTTTTCAGGTATACAGTTATTTCATAGGTGTAGCTGGCTCAGTCTATTCAACATAATGAAATCAGAACCTAAACCATTTGTATCTTCATCAGCTAATTTTGAAGCAAAGGCTGAAAGTGGAAAAAGGCAAGAAAAGGCAGGCTCCAGGCCCCACCTCCCAGCTCCAAGGGAAGTACTGTATGGTCTACTCTGTAAACCACACGAATCTTTGGCAATCACTGTGTAACTTGCTCTTTGCCAGGTCCGCTCAAATATGGCACTTGACATCACCATACCTACACAGCCTGTGCCACTTAATATAGGGGTTCTCCAAGCCAACGAGTATCTACTCTTTTTAATAGACCCTTAAAGGAACACTCTAACATGGCAACAAACTGTATCATCAATCCTAGCCAAATCACTCTGCAAGTATATGCTCCTGTTCACAACTGGAAATAGACAGAAAGGCCAATATTTCTCCTAACAGATCTATATATGTATTAATACTCACTGCTTAGAAAGCATTTAAAAATTAAGCACATGGGTAACTTACGTTTTATGCTGTAGTAACTCTTGACCTCCTACTTAGCACAGAGAAAAAAAAACCCAAGCTGTACAGCATTTGTGAACTAATCACTTGAAATGATGAAACCTCTCCAGCTTCTCCCTTACTTTGATAGCCTTGTTTATGCAGACCTTTAATGTTTCTGCATATAGCTTCACAATTTCAAAATATATGCAAATGTTCTGGGTTTTTTCTTTAAAAACATACCCATTTCTACTCTAAAATATTAGTTAGAATATAAATACCTACTTCCTTTTGTTTTTGCTTAAGTATATCTTCTTCATACTGTCTCTGCATCTCTTCTCGTTCCCTTGCTAAGCGACGCTCCTCCTCTTGATCCTCCTTCTTTCTTTGCTCTTCTTCAAGCTGTTTCTTCCTGCGCTTCTCTTCTACCTGAGCAGTGATGGCTTTCTAGTCATAAATAACCACATAAATCATCATCATCACAGAAAGAATCCATGGAGCATTTGCTTGGTGTTTCAAAAATGCTTATCATAATATAGAAATACACATACAAGTAAAATTAAAATGTCAAATTTCCAATGTATTTTTCCCATCTCCCACCTGTCAAGTTCTATACACCTTTTCTTTAACCTCAGGAGGGCTGTTAAAAGAACTAACAGAAAAACAACTGAAGAATTCAGTGCCACAGTACCTAGTAAAAACAGCAGATGCTCTATAAAGGTCTGTTCACTTAACTGATTAAAAAGTAACAATATTAACTAACCCAATTCTTCATATAGTAGAGGTTTTAGAGAATTATTAGATATTTAAGTCCCTTGAGCATTCGACTAAAATTAGGAGAGAATTTTAATCTTAGTTTCCTTTCTTATATTATCTGCTAGACTTCTTAATCATAATTCAACTTCAATACCTTATATAGTTCCCTTTCAACGAACTAATTCTCATCCTGAAGAGAATTCAAGAGTATTAGAAAAAAAAATTCAATACTAACTTAAGATTTAGTGTCACTTCAGACACACAACCTATGTATTAAAGACCTTGTCTCTTGGAAGGTGGCTATAGTATGTGATACTGTCTGGTTCTCAGAACAAGTATAATAATATAATGCCAGATAGAGTAGGGATAAGATTCATCACAGGACTGCACAAGACCTGTGCTTATACTGTAATTTTATACTGTAATTTTAATTTCCATTTACTTAGGTATCTAGGCCATGACTATTACTTTTTAAGGCAAAAAACAACATTTTATAATGCAATACCTGATGTTCTAACTGTTTTTGTCGCCGCCTGTCTCGTTCCTCAATCTGAGCTGGGTCCAAAAGAGCAGTCATAGAACGTAGAAAGCTGGCAAGACAAATATATTAGCTGTTTAAAGCCCCCAAAAGGTGGGTTTAACAAGGTGCTAAGTCATTTTTGTTCAGGATCTATCTACTAATCATTTCGACTTTGAAGGAAAAATAAGATATATTATAAACATAACAACAGTCCTTATAAAGCACACAGACTTTTTTAAACATCATACTTAAGAATGAACTTACTTTGTTTTTTGACTGTTTGTCACAGCCGTATCTGTAACAGGTTTTGCTATGTGTTCCTCCTCTGAAGGTTCAACCTGGCTTCCAGTTGTAGGTGTACAAAGACTGCTGATATCAGCCAACTCCTGAGTGTCCGGAGAGATACAGAAGTACTCTGGTTGTTTGTGTGTTGACCGAGAAGACAGCTGAGACTGAGAACCAGGATAGCTCTTTAATGAATCAAAATGCATTGCCCATCTGTCATGTTCCTCACCCTAATCACAACAAATAAGAACTGCTAAGAATTTTTGCAGTTGTTCTTACATTTAAAATCCCAAATGACATGATTTCTAAAAGTCACCATACAGCAGAATAAGCATCATAAAAATTAACAAAACTGTGTTCTCTATTGATTCCCTATACATTTCGATAACTAAGCTTGGAGAATATGAGAAATTCAAAGAATTAGGAAATTTCTAAAAAGTTAGTTAAAAGAAGCCACACAAAACCACACTTATTAAATTCATTCAATGAAAGGTTCACAAAAGCAAATGTGGAATAATTTGAATAATACAGTCTTGTCAAATAGCTTCAGGATAATTCAAGTTTATGATCAAAGACTCTGAAATTACTTTTTCCTTTTACATCCATAAAACTTCATAAATTACCTTTGAAGATATAATTTTTTCTTCCATTTTTTTTTGCTGGTCATCTTCTATTTGCTTGTTCAGTTCTTCAATCCATTTTCTCTGCTGTTCTTGCTTCATAGCACTGAAAGAGTGCTCCATCAGTACTGCTTCCTAAACAACAGTCATCAACAACACCTAAAGTTTAGTTCTCTTTTCTAACCACTTTATATTTAATAATCTTTACAAATTTACAAATCTAAAGAATTTACATAGATTTAAGTGGTAAGGCATTTATCTCTAAGAGATGCAATTTTAAACAAAAATTTGAGTATATAAGAATTAAGTAAAACAAGATTATACTGTATAGCACAGGGAAACATATACAAGATCTTGTGGTAGCTCATGGAGAAAAAAAATGTGACAATGAATATATGTATGTTCATGTGTAACTGAAAAATTGTGCTCTACACTGGAATTTGACACACTGTAAAATGACTATAACTCAATAAAAAAAGTTTAAAAAAGAATTAAGTAGATATATTCTGATTTTCAGAATCTTATCTATAACATATACTAGCAGAAGGATATAGTAAGATAACTAAGTGTAAAGGAAAGGAAATTTTCTAATGAAAAATGAAAATTCTTTCTATAAAACAATTATAAGATTTTCAAAATTCTATCCTAATATAGTCTCATTTACTTTGAAAGGAATACTGATAATTTAAAATAGATAAATATGGTTTTACACTTGGCTTCAGAATATAACAAATATTGTTTTTGGACCAAGAGCCAGGAGGATGTAATAGAGCCAGAGGCTTTCTCCATTCAATCATAATGTCTTTTTTGGATACCCTTCTTTTTCCCCATTTCTGCTATTACAGCCCTATCATGATCTATAACATTTCAGTAAGAAAAATATTCTGTGTCTAGATTAAGTCCTTCAATTCTAAGAAAAAACCCAAAAATATAAAAGGTAGCATAAAAATTTATTGTTGCTTTAACTTCTAAGAGTTTAGTATGTTCTAACAAAAAGGAAAGAATACATTCTATTCAAATTGAAATGCAACAGCTAAGTAACAAAATATTTTGTTATATAATTCCAAGACATAATTTAAAAAATAGTTTGACAGAATACAATAGCAATACACTCCACAAGGTTACTTTCTGACCTTGTTTTTATCAAAAACATTGGCAAAGCTCAGTTTATGACCAACTACTTTGATCAAAGGAAATACTCATACAAAAAGGAAAACTCTTAGTATCTCAAGCCCTCCTATATATTTTAAACAGATAAAAGACATCCTATTTATTTAAGCCTAAAAGAGCCACTTCAAAAGAAGCATTATCTTCAGGTAAGTGATTTAACAGTTTTTCTAGTTTTAGAAATGTTATTTTAGAGGTCAAAATGGAAAAAACAAACAAAAAACTAAATAGGTCCTTTGAACTCCTCATAAGAAATTCTCAACATGGCACTCAATCACCTTAGAATTCCATAATCTGTAAATCTGATGTAATCAGATCTGGTTTCAAATTTTGGTAGCGTTGCAAATTATTAAAGGATAAGACATTAGTCAAAATTACCCTTGAACATTCCTAAAATCCTCATAAAATATTTTATGTACATGTCTTATATTTACAACCCTATGGAAAACTTAATAATCAGTTCTTCCAATTCTGTCTTCAACTTCTTACTCAAGGATGTCTTACAAAGCCATCACCACTTACTCACTTGCCACCTGAGTAATTCATTTTGCTTCTCCAACTGCGTAGAAAACTGTTTAAATTATTACTTTCTATTTTACAAGTTTTCCCCAACATGCATTTAGTGAGAGGAATGAGCGTATAAGGATTTGGGAGGTGGGAGAGGTGGTAGGTAGAATGGAATCCCCCTTTTGATTACTGAGCTATTTAGCTGAAACTGAGTAAGGCAGCTATTTGTAAAACGCAAGACACACTGTGTAACAAATGTGTTTTGACAATGATCAAACCTCTGTTAAAACCTCTTCCCTTACGCTCACTCACTTTTTCACTTTAACTTCCTCACATTATTGACCTTTGATTTTCCTCTCTCTACATAAAAACTCCTTTTCTAAACACCATTTATGAAACTATTCTTAAGTTATATGTTTCAGTCATACATATATTCCTTTTCAAATACTTTTCATTATAGGTTACAAGATACTGAATATAGTTCCCTATGCTGTACAGTAGAAACTTATTATTTTATATATAGGTTAGTATCCACAAATATCAAACTCCCAGCTTATTCCTTCCCACTTCCTTTACCCCTGGGTAACCATAAGTTTGTTTTCTATGTCTGTGAGTCTGCTTCTGTTTTGTAAATAAGTTCATTCGTGTTTTTTTTTTTTTTTAAGATTCCACACATAAACAACATCATATGGTATTTTTCTTTCTCTTTCTGGCTTACTTCATTTAGAATGACATTCTCGAGATCCATTCATGTTGATACAAATGGCATTATTTTATTCTCTTTTATGGCTGAGTATTCCATTGTATGTATGTGTGTATGTATATGTATATGTGTGTGTGTGTGTGTGTCAGACGACTTTATCCAGTCATCTGACAATGGACATTTAGGTTGTTTCCATGTCTTGGCTATTATAAATAGTGCTGCTATGGACATTGGGGTGCATGTATCTTTTTGAATTAGAGTTCCCTTTGGATATATGCCCAGGACTGGGATTGCTGGATCATATGGTAAATCTGTTTTTAGTTTTTAAGGACTCTCCATACTGTTTTCCATAATGGCTGCACCAAACTGGAGTCCCACCACCAGTGTAGAAGAGTTACCTTTTTTCCACAACCTCTCCAGCATTTATTCTTTGTAGACTTTTTAATGATGGCCATTCTGACTGGTATAAGGTGGTATCTCATTGTAGTTTTGATTTGCATTTCTCTGATAATTAGTGATATTGAGCATTTTTTCATGAACCTATTGGCCATTTGTATGTCTTCACTAGAGAACTGCTTAAGTCTTCTGCCCATTTTTGGACTGGGTTGTGTTTCTATCATTAAGTTGTATGAGCTGTTTGTATATTCTGAAAATTAAGCCCCTGTCAGTCATATCATCTGCAAATATTTTCTCCCATTCTGTAGCTTGTCTTTTAGTTTTGTTTATAGTTTCCTTTGTTGTGGAAAAGCTTATGTTTAATTAAGATTCATTTGTTTAAATTTGCTTTTATTTCTACTGTCTGGGTAGATTGCCCTAGGAGAACACTGCTAAGATTTATGTCAGAAAATGTTTTGCCCATGTTTTCTTCCAGGAGGTTTATAGTGTCTTAAGTCTTCATGCCATTTTGAGTTTATTTTTGTGTATGACTTTTAATTTCTTCTCTTCCTGCTATATAGGCTAGGACCAGTAATAACAGTAATAATAATGTGGGCATCTTATCTCATTTCTAATTTTAAATGGAATACTTCTAAAATTTCCAATTTAGCATGGTATTTCCTACAGGTTTTTGTTTGTTTTTAATACTCAACTGGAAATTCCTTCTAGTCTACCTGCGAGATGTCTTCCTTAAGGAACTGGTGTTGAATTTTACCAAATGCTCTTCCTGCATCTATTGAGATTTGTGTGTGTGTGTGTGTTAAAATGATACATTATACTTGTGGATGTTTAAAAATTTCCTTAACTACCGATCATGAACCTATTTTAGTCATGATATACTACTTCTTTATACATTATAAAACTTTTAATTTTTTTTTTAGGATTTTTGTGTGTATATCCAAGAATAAAATTAACCTAATTTTCCTTTTTTTGTTATGTTATTTTTCTGGCTTTAATATCAAGCTTATAATGGTTTTGTAGAATGAAATGGGAGCCATTCCATATTTCTACTTCCTGGAAATCTGAATAAATTTGGGATTTACTCCTTTCAAGTTTGGTAGAAATTGTTAGTAAAACTACATGGGCATTTTGTTTCCCTTGTGGGAAAGTTTTTTTCACCCAGGTCTACAATTACTTTAACATTTACAGAATTATCAAGCTTTTTTCTTTCAAATCAGCTCCTATAAGTTATAATTTTTCCAGTAATTTACCCACTTCATCTAAATTTTCACAATTATTGGCATAAGGTATTCACTTACTAATGATTCACTTACTAATGACTCTCTTCCTGCAATGTCATTTTCACTTGTTATATATTTCACTGATTGGTGCCCTTATTTCCTTTTTCTTTTTTTTTAAATTGAAGTACAATTGACCTACAACACTGTTTAGTTTAAGGTGCACAACATTGTGATTCAATATGTCTACACATTACAAAATGATCACATCTGTCACCATTTAAGTTATTTTTGACTATATTCCCCAAGCTGTACATTTTACCTCCAGGACTCATTTCTTTTGTAACTGGAAGTTCATGCCTCTTAATCTCCCTCACCTATTTCAGTTATGTCCCCAACTTCCTCCCCTCTGATAACCACCTGCTGTTCTCTGAATCTGAGTCTACTTGTTTTTATATGTTTTACTCATTTGTTTTCTAGATTTCTACACATAAGTAAAATCATATAGTATTTGTCTTCCTCTGACTTATTTCACTTTGCATAATACCTTCTATGTCCATCCATGTCATCACAAATTGCAAATTCCATTTGTTTTTATGGCAGAGTTCCACTGTATGCATATATGACATCTTTATCCATTTATCATCTATTGATAGACACTTCAGTTGCTTCCACATCTTGGCTATTCTAAATAATGCTGCAGTGAACACATGACTGCATGTTATCTTTCTGAATTATTGTTTTTGTTTTCTTTGGAAAAATACCCAGAACTAGAATTACTGGACTGTACAGCAGTTCTATTTTTAACTTTTTGAGGAACCTCCATACTATCTTCCATAGTGGCTGTACCAACTGACATTCCCACTAATAATTGGTGCCCCTATTGTCATGATATATTTCTCCTGATTTAGGTTGTTCTTTTACTAACTTAGAATGGGCACTTAGGACATCAATTTTGATGTTTTTTTCTGATACACTTTTCCTTGACTCCTACTCTACCTCATGTTTTTATGTATATATTCATTATCACTCTATTCCAGGTATTTATGATTTACATTATGAATTTTCCTTAATTCTCAAATTATTTAGTAGTGTAATTTTTAATTTCCAATGCAGTAGTTAAAAAAATCTTTTTGTTAGAAACTTCTAAGTTACTTGCTTTGTAGTTGGAGATCATTGTGTAACAGCTATTTAAAATTTAACTAAGTCTTTCTTCATGGCCTAATGCAGTATCACTTTTTGTAAACATTCATGTGTGCCTGAGAAAAATATTTTCTAATTGTTGGCCACAGAACCTGATAAACGTTAATTAGGGCCAACTTGCTGTCTTGTTGATTTCTATGTTGATATTTCCCTTTAAATGGAGAATTTATAGTCTCTCTGCAGTTTTAACAGTTACTCCACTCATATATTTACAGCTTCATTTATGTTGGTTTACCAGTGTTTGGTTCACATATTCTATTAGGTGCATGGGTGTTAAAAACTGCTATACATTCTTGACACAGAATATTCTATTAAGACTTAAACCTTCAACATCCCCAATAATGCTTTTTGTCTTATATTATGTATTTATTTTGATTAGCATTAAAAAATATATATTAAATACCTAGGAATAAATCTAACCAAGGAGGTGAAAGACTTATACATGGAGAACTACAAAACATTGATTAAGGAAATTAAAGAAGACTTTAAAAAAATGGAAAGATATCCCATGTTCCTGGATTGCAAGAATCAATATTGTTAAAATGGTCATACTGCCCAAGGCAATCTACAGATTTAATGCAATCCCTATCAAATTACCCAGGACATAATTCACAGAACTAGAACAAATCATAATAAAATTTATATGGAATTGTGCTCGCTTCAGCAGCACATATCCTAAAATTTCTATGAATCACAAAAGACCCAGAATTGCCAAAGCATTACTGAAGAAAAATAATGAGGCTGGAGGAATAACCCTCCCAGACTTCAGACAATAATACAGAGCTACAGTAATCAAAACAGCATGGTATTGCTATAAAGACAGACACATAGATCAAAGACCCACAAACTTTTGGTTATTTAATCTTTGACAAAGGAGGCAAGAACATACAATGGTATAAAGACAGTCAGCAAATGGTGTTGGGAAACCTAGACAGCAGCATGTAAATCAATGAAGTTAGATTAACTCCCTCACACCATACACAAAAACAAACACAAAATGGATTAAAGACTTAAACATAAGACAAGACACATAAACTTCCTAGAAGAAAACATAGGCAAAACACTATCTCACATACATCTCAGTAATGTTCTCTTAGGGCAGTACCCAAGCAACAGAAATAAAAGCAAAAATAAACAAATGGGACCTATTAAACTTACAAGCTTTTGAACAGCAAAGGAAACCAAAAGCAAAACAAAATGACAACCTACAGAATAGGAGAAAATATTTGCAAAAGATGAAACTGACAAAGCCATGATCTCCAGAATATATAAACACTTCATATGACTTAAGAAAAAATAACAACCAACCCAACCCAAAAATGGGCAGAAGACCTAAACAAGCAATTCTCCAATGAAGACATACAAATGACCAATAGGTACATGAAAAAATGCTCAATATCACTATCAGAGAAATGCAAATCAAAACTACAATGAGGTATCACCTTACACCAGTCAGAATGGCCATCATTCAAAAGTCCACAAATGACAAATGCTGGAAGAGGCTGTGGAGAAAAGGGAACCCTCCTACACTGTTGGTAGGAATGCAGCTTGGTAGAGCCATTGTGGAAAACAGTATGGAGATTCCTCAAAAGACTAAAAATAGACTTACTATATAACCCAGCAATCCCACTCCTTGGCATATATCCAGGAGGAACCCTGATTCAAAAAGACACCTGCACCCCAATGTTCATAGCAGCACTATTTACAATAGCCAAGACATGGAAACAACCTAAATGTCCATCAACAGATGATTGGATAAAGAAGTTGTGGTATATGTACACAATGGAATACTATCCAGCCATAAAAAATGAGAACATAATGCCATCTACAGCAACATGGATGTCCCTGGAGAATGTCATTCTAAGTGAAGTAAGTCAGGAAGAGGAAGAAAAATATCATACGATATATCTCCTATGTGGAACCTAAAAAAAAAGACAAACTTAAATATAAAACAGAAACAGATTCACAGACATAGAATGCAAACTTGTGGTTGCCATGGGGGAGCAGGGTGGGAAGGGATAGACTTGGAGTTCGAGATTTGTAGATACTGACAGGAATATATAGAATAGATAAACAAGTTTATACCATATAAAAAGAGAAATATATTCAAGATCTTGTAGCAGCTCACGGTGAAAAAGAACATGAAAATGAATATACGTATATTCATGTATGACTGAAAAATTGTGCTGTTCACCAGAAACTGACACAACATTGTAAACTGACTATAACTCAATAAAAAATAATGTGGCATATACAAAAAGAAAGTATTACTTTTAATCTTGCCATGTTCTTATGCTTTGGGAGTTCTGTATCCTAGAAAATATCTAGACTTCTTTATTCCAATCTGTCAGTATTTAATTAGTGAGTTTTAGTTCTCTTAGATTATGTATTTGGTCCTATAATTGTCATAATTTTACATTTTGGTTTATCCCAGTTTTATTTTTAAGCTTCTCTTTAAAATTCTGACATCTATAGGAGAGGGTAGAGCTCAGTGGTAAAGTGTGTGCCTAGCATGTACAAGGTCCTGGGTTCAATCCCCAGCACCTCCATTAAAAAATAAATAAATAAAAAGCTAGTTATCTCCCCCAAAATAAAAAAATTTTTTTTAATAATTAGATTTTTTTTTTTACAGTTTTCAGAGTATAGGTAACCTCCTTGGTTAAGTTTATTTCTAGGTATTTTGTTGTTTTTGATGTAATGGAAATGTCTCTGCCAGTTATAAAATTCTGGTTTTTGAAGTGAAAAAAAAAGTGAATGAAGGGCCACAAATGGCAAAAATATCCTTCTTTTTTTATGGGTGAGTTGCATTCCATTACATATATATATGCTGCATCTCCATTATCTATTCAACTATTGATGTGCACTTAGGATGCTTCCATATCTTGGCAATTCTAATTAATGTTGCTGTTAATAGCAGGGTGTATGTATCTTTTTGAGTTAATTCTTATTTTGTGGTTGGCTTTATTCCTTGATAACTGTGTAAGTTTAAAAAGCTAAAGCTCTAAAAGTTCTTAGAAACAATGAGCAGTACATATATGTAAATTTAAAAATAAATGTGCAGTAAAAAAAAATCTATCAAAGACAGAGAAGAAACTTAAAATACATTACTAGATGAAAGAAGCCAGTCTGAAAAGGCTACAAACTGTACAATTCCAAACAAATGATATTTTGGAAAAGGCAAAGCTACAGAAACAATAAAAAGGTCATGGTTTCCAGGAGTTTGGGGAGAGGGAGGGAGGTAGGGAGGGAGGAATGAACAGATGCAGCACAAAAGATTTTAGGGCAATGAAATTATTCTGTATGATACTATAGTGGTGGCTACAAGTCATTATGCATTTGTCAAAGCCCATAGAATGTACAACATCAAGAGTGAACCCTAATGTAAACTACGGACTTTGGTTGAAAATAATGTGCCCATATTGGTTCATCGATTGTACCAAATATGCCACACTGATGAGGGATATTGAGGCTAGGGGAGTATGTATGTGTGGGTGGGGAGGGCTATCTGTGAACTCTGTATTTTCTGTCCAATTCTGTTGTGAACCTGAAACTGCTCTAAAAGAATAAAGTCTATTAAAAATTTTAAAAATATAAAATAAAATAAAAATTCTGTTATCTATAGATGTCATCTTATAGTAAGAATGTTAGTATGCTCTCACAACCCTTGATCTTGCCATCCTCTGCCAACCCATCAATATTTACATTAACTTAGTTATTAAGGACATAGTTCCTTTTAGTTTTACCAAGTTGTAAAGATAACAATTAGCTCCACCAAGGTATGAAATCACAAATCTCTTGCAGCATCCCTCAATTTACCTTTTGTTTAAATGCTTCATTCAAAACTTTTCAATATGGGCCTTTTTATAAAAATCTTCAGAAGACTTGAATGCCTAAGGATGTTTTATTAATTACTCTTATTTGAATGACAGTTTGGCTGGATATTAAATTCTAAGTTTTCAGTTCTTTTCCAACAATACTTTGAAAATATGATTCCACAGTTACCTGTACCCAGTGTTGCTTCTAAAAATGTCAAAAAAGAAAATTATGTCAAACTCATACATTCTTTCACATATAGCCTGTTCTTTCTTTCTGCAGGCATTTCAGTTTGGTATGTGCACATGTGGTTTTCTTTTTTCGTGCTCTATGGCCCTTTAAATCTGAGGTCAGTCTTATCATTCTGGGAAATTGATCTCAATTACTTTTCCAAATATTTTCTCTCTGCCTACTATTTGAATATCAGCATTTCTTTTTTTTAATTCTCATATTGCCTTAAAAATTTCCCCCATTTGTCCTCTCTTTTTCCTTTTAGGATATTTTCTAAAATGCAGTTTTCCAATTACAGGCATACCTTGGAGATACTGCAGGCTTGGTTAAATTGAACGCCACAATAAAGCGAGTCATACAAATTTGGGGCATTTCTCAGTGCATATAAAAGTTATGTTTACACAATATTGTAGTCTATTAAGTACATATAGCACTATGTCCAAAAAAACCCACAATGTATATCCCTTAATTTAAAAGTTTACTGCTAAAAAATGCTAATCATCTGAGCCTTCAATGAGCTGTAATCTCTTTGCAACAGTACCATCAGAGATCACTTACCACAGATCACCATAAAGATGCAATAATAAAAAAGTTTGAAATATCACGTGAATTAGCAAAATGTGACAGAGACACAAAGTGAGCAAATGCTGTGGGGAAAATGTTGCTGACAGTCTTGCTTGACACAGGTTGCCACAGACCTTCAATTTGTAAAACATACAGTATCTATGAAGTGCAACAAAGCAAAGCCCAATAAAACAAGGTATGCCTGTATTTATTCATTCCCTACCTGTATCACATCTACTATTTCTCATCTATTGTATTTTCTAGTTTAACTACTGTATGTTTCATACGTAAACTTTCTGCTTGGTTTTACTTCCTTTTCTCATTGCTAATACTTTCCCTTAATTCTTTCATTATGTTGATCAGACTAAATTTATTGATTTGTCTAGCCTAATATTTTTGTTTCTGTTGGAGTCTGATACCCTCTTTTTTTTGTATATTACATTATCATATTTTTTAAATTGAAGTATAGTTGATGTACAATATGTTACAAGTATACAATATAGTGATTCACAGTTTTTAAAGGTTATACTCCATTTATAGTTATTAGAAAATATTGGCTATATTCCCCATGTTGTACAATACATCCTTTTAGCTTATTTTATACCTGATAGTTTGTACCTCTTAATCCTCCTGCTCTACCTTGCCCCTCCCCCTTCCCTCTCCCCACTGGTAACCACTAGTTCCTTCTCTACATCTGTGAGTCTGTTTCTTTTCTGCTATATTCACTAGCTTGTTCTATTTTTTAGATTCCACAGGTAAGTGATATCTTATGGTATTTGTCTTTCTCTGTCTGACTTATTTCACTTAGTATAATGCCCTCCAAGTCCATCCATGCTGTATACCAGAAACTAATATAACATTTTAAATCAACCATACTTCAATAAAAAAGCAACCAACCAACTAATCCATTTAAAATATGGGCAGAAGAACTGAACACTTTTCCAAAAGAGGAAATGCAGATGCTAACAGGAACATGAAAAGCTGCTCAACACTATGAATATCAGGGAAATACAAATCAAAATCACAATGAGACATTATCTCACACCTGTTAGAATGGCTATCATCAGAAAGAACACAAATAACAGATGTTGGCAAGGATGTGGAGAAAAGGGAACCCTCAAACACTGTTGTGGGAATGTAAATTGGTGCAGCTACTATGGAAAACAACATGGAGGTTTCTTAAAAACCTGAAAATAGAACCACTACATGGCCCAGCAATTCCAGCCCTGGGCATATATCCGAGAAAAACAAAAACGTTAATTCATAAAGATACATACACCTATCTATTAACAGCAACATTATTTATAATTGCCAAGACACAGAAGCATCTCAAGTGCACATCAATAGATTAATGGATGAATAAGATGTAGCATGTACATGCAATAGAACACAACTCACTCATAAAAAAGGTATTTTGCCATTTGTAGTTCTTTATTCACTTTTCTTTTTCACTTCAAAAACCAAAATTTTATAACTGGCATAAACATCTCCATTGCATCAAAAACAACAGAATACCTAGAAATAAACTTAACCAAGGTTACCTATACTCTGAAAACTGTAAAACATTGATGGAGGAAATTGATGATACAAAGAAATGGAAAGATATCTTGTGCTCTTGGATTGGAAGAATCAGCATTATCAAAATGGCCATACTACCCAAAGTAATCCACAGATCCAATTCAACCCCTGTAAAAATACTGAAGACATTTTTCACAGAACCAGAACAATTCTAAAATTTATATGGAACCATAAGACCCTGAACTGCCAAAGCAATCTTTCGTAGATCTTTTTTTTTTTTCTCTTTCTTTTTGTTCTTTTCTTATGGTTTGATGACTAGAGATGTTCCTTTAACATTTATTCTAAAGCTGGTTTGGTGGTGCTGAATTCTTCTAGCTTTTATCTGTGAAGTTTTCGATTTCTCCGTCAAATCTGAATGAGAGCCTTGCTGGGTAGAGTATTGCTGGTTATGTATTCCCCTTTCATCACTTTAAATATATCATGCCACTCCCTTCTGGCCTACAGAGTTTCTGCCAAAAAATCAGCTGATAACTTTACGGGAGTTCCCTTGTATGTTATTTGTTGCTTTTCTCTTGCTGATTTTAATATTTTCTCCTTATCCTTAATTTTTGTCAATTTGACTACTAATGCCTTGGTGTGCTCCTTTTTGGGTTGATCCTATGTGGAAATCTCTGCACTTCCTGGACTTGGGTGACCATTTCCTTTCCTAAGGTGGGGACATTTTCAATTATTATCTCTTCAAAAATTTTCTCAGGTCCTTTCTCTCTTCTCTCTCTAGGACCCCTATAATGTGAGTATTAGCATGCTTCATGTTGTCCAAGGGTTCTCTGAAACTATCCTTATTTCCTTCCATTCTTTTTTCTTTTTTCTGTTCTGCAGTAGTGATTTCCACTAATCTGTCTTCTAGCTCACTGATCCGTTCTTCTGCCTCATTTAGTCTATTCTTGGTTTCTTCTAGTGTGTTACTCGTTTCAATGATTTTATTCTTCAGCTCTGTTTGGGTATTCTTTGTATTTCCCAACTCTTTCCTAAAAACGTCACTCTGGGCATTTATACCCCTCTTCAGTTCTCTGAACATCTTCACCATCATTACTTTGCAAACTCTTTCTAGGATAAACTGCCTATCTCCTCATCACTTATTTCTTCTTCTAGGATTTTATCTTGTGCCTTGGCCTGGAAGATACTCTTCTGTTGCCTCACATTGTCTACTTTTCTATTTGTATTTTTAGGTAGGTTAGTTACATTTCTCAACCTTGGAGAATTGGCCCTCTGTGGGAGACATCCTGTGTATCCCAGCAGTACCCTCCTCTCATCACCCAAGGACCAGGATCCAGCATGTCCCAGCACAGAGTCTGTGTTTGTGGATTCCTTCCACAGACTTTGGGATTATTGTTTTCTTATTTCTGGTATCTGCCCTTGGAGGATGAGGCTGAACAAGAGGCAGGTTCCGTGGCAAGAGGCATCCATGTCTGCCCACTGCTGGATGAAGCTTGGTTCTGGACCTCTGGTGGGTAGGGCCTTTGTGGCTCAGGATGTCTGCTGATGGGTGAGGCTGTGTTCCCACCCAGTATGTTGTTTGGCCTCAGGCTTCCTTTCTAGCCCTAAAGCCTACAGGCTGTTGGGTGGGGCTAGGTCTTGGTGCCAATGATTCGATCAAGACACCAGCCTCCAGGAAAGGTCATGTACGTAACACTCCTGGAATGCCCACCACCGGCCTTTATGTCCCTTGGGTGAGGTGCAGATTTCCCCTACCTCCTCAGGAGACCCTCCAAAACTAGCAGGCAGGTCTGGCCCAGGTTCCTATGAAATTACCGCCTCTGCCCTTGGACCTGGTGCACACGAGATTCTGTGTATGCTTCCCAAGAGAATGAAGTCTCTGTTTCCCCAGTCCTGTGGAGCCCTGGAGTTAAGCCCCGTGGCCTTCAAAACCAGATGTCCTGGGATCTCCTCCTCCTCCCAATGCTGGAACCCCAGCTGGGAAGCCTGATGGGGGGCCTTGAACTCTCCCTCCTGTTGGAGGGCCTCTGCAACTTAATGATTCTTCAGCTTGTGAGTCGCCAACCCAGAGGGTATTGGGCCCGATTGTATCACTAACACATCCCTCCTACCATCCAGCTGTGGTTCCCGCTTTATGTTTCCAGTTGAAGATCTTTTTTGCTAGGTTCCAGTCTTTTTTTCCCGATAGTTGTTTAGCAGTCAGTTGTGGTTTTCTTGTAGTCACAAGCAGATGAGCTCATGGTCTTACTACTCTGCCATCTTGACCAGAAATCTTTATGTTGTTTTTACTTTGAAGAGGTTATGTTCCTTGCAGTTTATTTCTTCCCTGGCATCATCAGCCAAACTTGTCCAGCAACGAATAGCCAATAAACTCAGTGGGTAGTGAAAATGGAGAGCAGACTAGCTCTAGGGTAGAAGTTCAGGCATTAAATTACAATCACTTCTTATCCTTCAAAACAACTCTTTAGGTCAGAGCTTTGTTTTGAGGGAACACTCCTTAGACTGTAATTGTAATTTACCAGTCAGGTCAGATTGGAACAGAGAGTGGTGGAATAGTCTCCAGTTGATTTTCCCAGTTCCTCCCAAGTTAGTAAGATTTAAGCAAGGGTTACCCAGGATTATTTTAGAGGAGAGAGAGAACAGATTTGAATTACAAACCAAAGTAATAACCCTTCCTTTAGTTTTTCAGTATCTTAGGGACTGATCTTAGGAGGAGGTACCAGCAGTTTAGAGCAGAGTTCAGTATCTTGAGATCATGGAATTTTAATATTTCTTTGTCAGTTTATTAAGCTTCTTTGCTGTCAATATTTTCTGCTCGACTTTTTAGTTGTTTTTATTACAACACTATAGCAAATTCTGTAAATGTGCTTTTGACTGACATTTGAAAATCTGAACTGTATTTGTAGAAAATAAAATTACTGCTACTTTAATTATATTGTCCAAATCCTCTGATAATATCCTAGTAAAAATGTACTTCAGTTTCTTCTATTTATTTTTGGTGTTATGAATCAGAGAAACCATTTTTTACATCTTTATTGACTCTGCCTTTTATCAAAATAAATTACTATGTCAACAGCTTTCTCCCCTTAAGTAATATTTCCAAAATTACTATCAGTTTTGCTTGTTTTATCCTTTACATTTTGATTGGCTTATAATAAACTACTTTTAATAATGTGTATTTATTTCAAGCATATCTCTCTAAAGCAGCAAGTCTTTGGGGTTTTTATACCTCTGCTTTTCAACAAAAGATTTCTGACCTTTCAGAGTTGATTTTTGTTCTCTTGCTGTACTACTTACGGTAGTCTCAGCGAATGTCGCAGTGGCTTCTTTATCAGCAGACACAGCCTCTCCAGTAATTTTCTATATTTTTCAGTCCAAACCTATTCCTTAATCGATGTAACTATCCCTTATTGGTGTCACTCATTTTAGACAATCCTTTGCAGAAGTCTTTCTATAGGCTCAATGCTTTCTGGTGCAACATGTTGCTGTCAGTCAGAACATGTTTCCTGTTCTGGTCTTCCACCCACAAATTTAATGCCGTTTCCATCTTAACTCAGCACGTATCATGTATTGTGGCCCTAACTTACAGTTTGAGGTGTGACAGCAAAACTAGAATGAATCTTTTTCCTTCTCCACATTTTCACAGACAGAAAATTCATTCTTATCATATATCTTAGCAATCTCAGCACACCATTTTTTTCCTTTCCTTATTAAGTTGCAAACTTTCACCTTTTCACTTAAAGAAAGCACTTTACAACTTCTCTTCGGCATATCTGAATTGGCAGCATCACTACTCTTGTGCTTTGGGGCCATTATTGAATAAAATTAGGGTTACTTGAACACACGCATTGCAATACTGCTAACAGTCAATCTGATAACTGTGAGAAGGCTAAAAAGTAACAAATGGGTGGGTAACGTTACAGCATGGATACACTAAACAGAGGGATGATCCACATCCAAGGAGGGACAGAGCAGGACAGCTAGAGATAGCACAAGATTTCATCACGCTACTAAGAACAGCAAGTAATTTAAAACTTATGAATCATTTACCTTTGGAATTTTCCATTTAATATTTTCAGACCACAGCTGACCACACATAACTGAAACCATGGAGAGCAAAACCATGGAAAATAGGGGGACTAGTGTATTTTGTTTCCTGTACAAGTTATGGTAGAGATTCTATTTATAATTACACTAGTGGTTACCTTTGTTTTCTACATTCTTAAACCTTTACCTGATTTTCAAAATCATAATTAACCCTGTCTTTACAGAGATCACGTAACAAATCAACATTTTGCACAATGTTCTAACAACACAAAAGCATGATGAACAAAACTGCAAAGGCTCCCCTTTGCTTCCAAGACTCTTCACCAAAGATAGACAATGCCAACAATCTGCTTTTTTTTCCTTTATAAAATTTACTTATTCATATATGCTAATAAGTCTTTTAGTTTGTTACTTGTTTAAACATAGATACGGTTATACTATATGCACTGCTCTGCAACTTATCTTTTTGTTTTACAATCTTGTAGACTTTTTGTCAACAAATTCCTTTTTTTTAAACCACAAATTCCTTGTTAACTGTGTTTTAATTTTTTCTTCTCTTCTTTATTTGTCTTTGTTTTTTTGTGAGGAGGTAATTAGATTTATTTATTTATTTATTTATTGGAGGTACTGGGGATTGAACCCAGACCTCATGCATGCTAAGCACACACTCTATCACTGAGCTATAGCTTCCCTCTTACTACTGTGTTTTAATTTTGATTCACTTTCTTGACCCAGAAGTAATCTTCAAAAATTTTTCTTTAAAGTATCAGGAAGATTTTTATAAATTCTTACAGGACTGAGTATGTCTTCCATGTTCCCTTAACATGTGAACATCTTTAGGCATTAAATTTTTTAGTCCCTGTCTGTATTTCTTTAATCTTTGAAAGTATTGCTCTATTATCTACAGAGGAGAAATATAAGGTTAACTTGATTTTTGTTCCTTGCGTCTTTAAGTTTAAAGCTTCTGTTAAGTCCATACTTGTTCTTAAAATCTGAATACTTACTAGGATCTATCTTCAAATTAGCCTTTTTAAAAATTCATTTAGCTAAATGTTCTTTCTGGTCTAAACAGCTTCATTCTTTGATAACTGTTACTAGCACTTCTTATCTATTTTCTGTTTTCTTTCTTTGGAAAAACCTGTAATTCAAGGTTGCATCTTTATAAGCTGTTTGTAATACCTTCTATGTCAGACTTTTCATCTTTTTAAAAATTCTTCCTATATTCAGGGGGTGTCCCCAAAGTGATTTCTTCCTCTCCTTCACTGTAATTTCAATTTATTTCATTACCAAGTCTTTTTTCTTTCCTGCTACTGTATCCTTAATTTCTTCTACTTGCTTATTTTGGACCTATTCTTGTATAAGGATTTCCTGAACCACTTTAAGCCATAACTTTATGGAATAAGAATGAGTAAAAACTAGTCCAACATGTTCTTTAAAACTTTCCTACTTCACAAAATAGGATATATTTCTTGTGGGAGGTCTTTCTCTGAGTACTCAGCAGGAATATAGCCCTTTCTAATGTTATCTTCATAGTCTCCATTTTCCTTCCCCGCTAACCCTTCCCACCTCCATCCCCCACAGTTTACCCCTCTTGGAACAAAGAGAGATTTACATAGGTCTAGGTAATCAGGATACACAACTTATCTCAGTGCTCTCCTCCACCTATTTAGTTGTTAGTAAATTCTAACTCTTATTCTAAAACTGGATGCACAGGTATATGAAGTACCTAGTACACTTTTTAGATCCTAACAGGCCTTCAAATAATTCCACTTCTTTATTTTACTTAATTATTAAATCTGTTTGATAAGGCAAAGAGAACCACCTAGTTTTGAATAAGGAAGAGGACTCTTTCCATAGAGCTCAATTTTGGAGGACTGAGATAGGGTTCCCCCCTGATTACAAGACTACGCAGTAGAGAGAGGCAAAGGGAAGCTTTGGGCGAGACTGGCTCGTTTTGGTCAGGGTGCAGTATTTTCTTCTTCTGAAACTAGGCCATCAATGGACTGGGACTAGGTTACAATTTAGTCACAACCCATTTCTGCTGTGGAAAGGGCTTCATAAACCACAAACACTATTTCCAGAATTCTAAAGTAACATGACAACACACAGAATATAAAGGTTCTAAGTATTCCATTTTTATTCTACTAGATTGTGATGTGTGTTTTTTTTTTCAGTCTTGTGCTGTTAGTGATATAAATCTATAGAAATCCTTGCTGTACTCCTAACTATATGATCCAGCAATACCAGTTAGGGCATATACCCACAGGAATCGAAAGTACAGACTCAGAGATTATATGTACACCAAGGTTCATAACAGCATTATTCCCAATAGCCAAAAGGCGGTAATACCAAGTCAAATGTCTATCAACATTTGAATGAATGGATAAACAAGAAGTAGTATTATACATACAATGGAGTATTTCAGCCTTAAAAAGGAATGAAATTCTGATACATGTTACAATATGGAAAAATACTGAAAACACTATGTTAAGAGAGAAATAAGTCAGACACAAAAGGACAAATATAGTGTGATTACACTTAAACATATCTAGAATAGTCAAAATCATAGACAGAAAGTGGAATGGTGGTTGCCAGGGGCTGGGAGGAGGGAGAAATGGGGAGTTACTATTTAACGGGTACAGTTTCAGTTTGGAATGATGAAAAAATTCTGCAGATGGATAGTTGTGATGGCTGTTGAACTATGTGGATACACCGAATGCCGCTGGCCTGCACACTTAATAGATTAAAAGAGTAAAATTTATGTTATGTGTATTTTACCATCAAAATAAAACAAACAAACAAACAAAAGGTGGGGGGAAGAGGGGAAAAAATTGGAGGAATTTTTTGTTGGCCAACTGCACAATTATGGTCTGGTGGTAGCAATAAGAAGCCAGCAGAATGACAAACTCACTTTCTACCACATGTAAGAGAGTACGCTAGAATATACTCCCTTCACTTAAGAGGCTTCCCAGGGAGGGGCAGTCATTAGAGTAAAACAAGTTTTCACGGAGGTGAGGTATTTTCAAAAAGCCTGAGGCTGTTAAGTAAATTTCTTAGAAACACAAAAAGGAAGTTTAAGCTGCTGAGTGTAAAACAATATAGGAGTGAGAATACAGAGCCAATCAAATGGGGGAGAGAGGGAGTCAGTGAGAATCAAGGAGAGAAGAAAGGAAGGTGGTGAGAGGATTGAAAGTTAACACTCTATGGGCTCAGAATGGACCGGTGCTTTAGAAATTATAACTATGGCAAACCTTCGCTAAACACCTATAATATATGTCAGCCACTGTCCTATAAACTTTATATGTATTACCTCATGTTTTAACGAAACTGGCCTTGGTGAGTTTGTCTGCAACCAAATTTCTCCTCCCAAACACATGAAGAGCTCAACTTAATATTCAAATAATATAAACAGTTCTGGCTATGGCTGGAATTTTTTAAATCAACTGCTTTTAGGTATTGAAGAAGGGGATTTTTTTTTATTACAAGGTTAGTTCAAATCCTCTCAATAGCATCTCTCCATTATATTACCATATTCATTCACAAATACATGAAAACTACATTTGTAAAATGATACATAATCACACTCTTTAACACTTGCCTGTCCAGCCCTAGATTTAGTGTCTGTTTTCCTTTCTAGTCTTTCTCCCATTCCCAACCCCCATCTCTGACTCCAAAATATAAATGACATTATTGGTTTTCTAGATTATAAAAAAAAAAGATACATGGTATCATTTTTTTTAAAAAACCCATTAAGAAAAACCCCTAAAAATCACCTCAAATGGTTAATTCTTTATTTGCATTAACAACCATAGTATGGATTACTCCCAGGTAACAAATGACCTAAAAAATCATGCAAAATAAGCAATAAATGATATACTAACATTTCAACTGACATTTTGATAACTGGAATACTTAACATTTTTAGCATTATTCTTTAATCCTAATATTGAAAAGTAAATAAGCTAACAACTGATTTTCACCAACTTCATGAATAGTTCTATTTGTAGTTTTTAGTAGTATCTGAAATGTGGAAAAACAGAATTCCGATTTCATTCCTTTTGTTACTGTAAAATTATCAACATACTATAAAACTGTTTAATGTAGACAAGTCAGTCCCACATGGAGGAGAATAAACTGCCAGCAAACAATCTAACATGCAGGGGTTTTCTAAGAAATCTAACAATTAGGTTACTGCATTATTTTCAAAATACGTTTGTTAAAATGTAAATGTTTACTAGGAAGGAAGGATTACATGTGTAAAAAAAATAGTTGATAACTTTTTTTAAAATTTAAGGAGCATAATGTACTCAGTAAAAATTAACTGATAATTTAAAATAAGAATATTTAGATTCACTCCTTCAAGGAAAATAAGTCATATAACGACCAAGTACTAAACGGCTTATATATTCAAAGTAATGACACTTAGAACTTACCTCTAAAATCTGACTACCTCTAGATAGTGAGTGCCCATCAGCTTGGACCACCATCACCTGCCTGGGAGACTGTGATACAATGCTAGAAGAGCCAGCAGAAGTCTAAAAACAAATAGAAAAATAAGGGCACTTTTTCTGTCTAGTATTGAACACAGACAAAATTTAAGTCACCAAAGTACTACCTGAAGGACATATGCTATATATATATATATGTATATATGAGATAATCTTGTAGTGCATACTACATGGTCAGTGGTACAGAGTTTTGTGCACCTCTAAAAACTTGCTGAGCTCTTTTACAGGAGCCTAGAGGAGGTGCCTGGGGCTTCTATGCTCACCTGCTAACATGGTAAGACTATTTACAGAATGCAAACAGAGAGTAGTCAAAGTCATAATTAAATTCAAAATAAAGTTGCTTTAAAGTAACATATGAAAAGTGAGTTTTTTAAAAAAATGAACAAGCTTTAAAAATAAGTTTTATGATATAAACACACCTTAGCATTAAAAAATAATTAAGATATCTTATATTCCATAAATGCTTGTTTTTGACATTCTTACCTTAGATTGATCAAGAATTTGAAGTTTTTCCCATCCTATTTTATCACTTTCAAATTTTTTCCAATGATTCCATTTTTCAGAAGCTTCTTTTTCTTTCTTCTTTAAAGCAACCTGTTCATCTGTAAATAATGTCCTTTTTAAAAAAATGTACAAAAACTGTAAAAAAAAAATCACGTAAACAAATCAAGAACTTAAAGAGGGCAGATTCCAACACAGATCTAATCAAGATTGTTTTTAGGAAGGAGATTAACTCAGAGAAGAATTTCAAGGGGTATGGAATAAAAGAAAACATTTAATCAGAATCAAATTTAAGTATGGCATAAATGAATGTAAATATGTTTGTTTTATTGTAATTATCAATAAGGAACAACTTTTCAGGAACAACATATTTTATATTATGCTAATTATTGTGAGGTTCTACTCTCCTGTAATGTTCATTCCGTCATTACTAAGAAACTTAAAAGCTAGAACTCTAGAGTCAAAGAATTCTGGGGTTAAATTCAAGTTCAAATACTTCCCAGCTGGGTGACTGTGGGCAAACTGATGTTCACCTCTCTAAACCTCATTTCTTCTGTAAAACGAAAGTAATAATAGTGCCTATGTTTCAGTATAGGGCCTCACACTAAATAAATAAATAATAAATGTCAGTCATTATCATTTATAACTGCTGAAAAGTAAAATACATAAAATCTTGTGTCTAAATTCATATTGAATGAAAATATTTAAAGCTGAAATTATGATAGAAACACACATCAGATCTCCAAACCTTCTTATTCTACCATATGTTTAATTTCTTCATTCTTCTGTTAACTCTGTTAACTTGACTTTCAGCATCAATTCATTCCCTATTTCTTCTGCTTGTCCAGCAGGGTTATGATCGCCTTGCAGGACTTCCCAGCTGAGTAGAGAGTGAAGCCCATCTTCATGCTTTTAGTACAACTATTCCTAGGAAGTACAACTAGTACAACTATTACTTCACGTTATTTTCCAAACTCTTATACCTGGACCCTAAGTCTAGTCCAAAAAGTAACAGAAGTTTCTTACTTATGATCTTAGTCATATTAAGACCCTCACAGAAATTACAAATTTTTCTGTTATAATGTCCAGAGACTGACAAAAAGAAATGCTTTGTTTTTGTATGGGATATACTGATTGATATCATATTGATGATTCTTGATTAAAATGTTTTATTTTTAAAATAATTTTTAAATAAAACCATCTTTAAACCCGTAGAATTTCTTTCTTTTTTCTTTTGTGGGGGGAGGTAATTAGGTTTATTTATTTTATTTATTTTTAGAGGAGGCACTGGGGATTGAACCCAGGACCTCATGCATGCTAAGCAAGTGCTCTATCACTTGAGCTATATCCCCCTTAAACCCACAGAATTTCTGTAATGAAAAAATATGAAAATGGACTCTCATGAAATAAATGTTTAAGAATCTTTGTTTGAGCTCCAGAATGTTACTGATGACATTAATGTTCACTGGTGGCTTTTAGTGCATACCACAGAGCACCAAACCAAAAGATATAACCTAAGGGAATGTGAAACCACACAGTTTCTTATGTATTTGTAGACAACCACTCTAAATATTCAATGTTATAAGACTTTTGAAAATATCATACTGAAGATATACTTCATCTTCAATATACATTCCTTAAGCCAACAAAACTATAATTAAAAAGTACAATAATAACCCACCAAGCTCTTTCCTCCACTGGGCTTTTTTTGCTTCCAACAAACTTCTATCACGTTCTCTTTCTCCCAGGGTACTAAATATATCTGTTGGTTTCAATACATTCTCTCTAAGACAAAACAAAAAAATAACAAAAACCTTATTATACATTTTCATACAACTTACTCTGTAAAAATTAAGTAATAAACTTTTAAATAGCTCTCAGTCTTCCTAGTAAATATTTCACAAGCAAGTCAAGGAAAAGCAAAACGATATTCCCAAGATGACCCCACAATAACAGTTATGAGCTACATACGTGGCAATTTTCTGCTCATACTGATTAGACGTCACCTGATTTTTATTTAAAACAGATTTTTTTTCATCCTGAACAGATGAAACAGCCTCAGTTTTTTGGAGTAGTCCCATAATGTTCTCATCCTTTGGCTGATCAGGAATATTGTTTAAATTTAGACTGTACTGACCTAGAAGGTAAAATGCATGTTAATAATTAATATTAAAATTACATGTACTATAATAATATCTTATCTTGATATACTGCTATAGTTTTAAAAAACTTTACATTAAAGGTTTATACGTTACCTAATTAATTACCTCTCACAGCAGTCTCTGCAGTGGGTGTTATGATTCCCTTTTTGTCAAAAAAGGAAACTGAGTCTCAGAGGTTAAATGGCCCCGCAGGTATGGGCATAGTTATACAATTTCTTGTATCAAATAAGAAAATAAGCAACAACAAATAAACTTCCATTTACTTTTGCCAACAATACTTTTACAAATATAACACAGATTACAACTTAAAGGAGAATAAATGCAAAGAGCTTTATGAAAAACTCATTACCTTGTCTTTTTCTAATTTAGTTGGGAAATCAGTGAAGAACTTTACCATTGACCACTATCTCTATGTCCCAAATGCATCTATTCTAAATGTTTTATACAGGGTTTATATGCTTGGCTCAAAAATTCCTCTTTAATGTGATACTTCTCCCAATGGAGAGAAAGCATATCTAATATGCAGGTCATTATATAATTAGGCAAATTCTGCTTTTAACTTTGTTGATATCATACCGCATTATGCCTATTAAGTTTTTAGTTTTTGTCTTCTGAGCTAGACCTCTAGCCTTAAAGACAAAAGCAGCTCCCTCTCTTTACAAAGAATAATCTAGAGCAAGAGGAGATAAATGACTCCATTTTGACCACCTTGGGAGTGTTAAGGAACTACCTGGTCCCAAAACCAGCTATGGGGCCTATTCTTAGTGACTGTTAATTTTATTTATTTCACTATTGTCTAACAAAATTTTAATGGTATTTCTACTTATATTTGCAATTCCTTAGGTCAAAGCTGAAACTAGAAGTCTTTAAAAAACGTAAGACAATGCCCTGACTAGTAAAACAGAGGCACATAACACTCCACAACTTTCAAGTCAATGTTTTACATTGGTTAAAGATAGTGTTGCCAATTCTTAGCAAGGATTGAGGGTCAGGAAGAGCAAAAGCGAGGGCCAGGAAAATGATCCTTTTCAGCAATTCACATAAAATCTTCACTGTAAGGCTCCCTCATTTTTCACTAGAAGTATTTTTTTTTTAAAGAACATTTCACATAATTATTTTTAAAGTTAAGTAAAGCCTCCTACATTCTAAAATTATCACAACAGCTTTCTGTACTAACATCTAGAGTCCACAGAAACTGGGTTTCCTAAGGCTATGGTACATGAGAAGAATAATACTGAGCATTAATCTTAAAACATGGCATATTATAACTAAAAGTAACTGCATAAGAGAGAATGTTCTCTAAAAGAACACTTATTTTAAAAGATTGTTATATATTAAATTAGAATTTAAGAGGCACAGTTATGTAAAATCCAATGAACCTCAGACTCTAAAACACATACAATATTGATAAAACTAATAAAAAAAACTTTAGAAAAATCTTACTTGTTTCTTCCTTCTTTCCATTCTCAGTCAGGGACACAGATTTATTTCCTTGGTTTATAGTCATCAAAAGCTGTTGTAGTTGGTCTTGTGTTAGACAAACGAAACTGCTCTTCATACCTGAAGCTGTGATGTGCTTTTTGCAAGGCTGCTGTTTAGCTACGACAGATGCATCCACAGGGCTTCTATTTTTCTGTATATTAGGGGTTGCAGATGAAATCTCTTTTTGGATATGAAGACAGTCTTTATCTGCATACTGCTTGCATAAATCCTTAGTGGGTGAAAAAGTGATACTATTTTTTTCACCTTTTGCCAGTGAAGTTTCTGAACCAATTCTCTTCCTTTGCAAAAGTTTTTCATTCCTGACACAAGTATTTTGTGTTGATTTTAGAATGTATCCAGTTTGTTTAGTTCTTAAAGGACATTTTGCAATCTTGGTCTTATTTCCCATCTGTTAAAACACCAGAAATTTATTCTTTATAATAGCCCATGAAAAATCAACAATTATCTTTATATAATCTGTGGTAAGTCAGGCCTCCAAACTTTTTTTCCATTTTCCTAGTCAGTTAACATACCCATAAGAAACTAACACTTAACCTTTGTAAATCTTGATTTGAAAGCTTCATTAACAACTAGAAATTATCTTATTTCAGGATAACGAAGATTACAGAACTTTTATTCTAGTTGTCAGTCCATTCTACTGCATCTTTGAATCTTATGTCACCCATACTACTTCATTTTTTTTTTAATGGAGGTACTGGAAATTAAACCCAGGACTTTGTGCATGCTAAGTGTGCACTCTAGTGCTGAGCTATATACCCTTATCACTACCTCTTCTCTTTATAGGCATTTATAGACATGTTACCAGCCCTTAGTCCTTGAAGAACTTAGCTTGTGGTTTACCCTCTAACCTGTCTTAATTCTGTCTTAATTCTTTGTGCTTTCATACACGTAGATCCATAGATCGTTCTTTCAATATCCTGGCCTCACTTCCTTTTTAAACTCTGCTCCTACACTCTTGTCCTTCACGTGGTAACCAGAGTTACTCATTCCCATAGTGATATTTACACTGATCTTGTAACTACCCATAACCACAATCCCAATTTCAACAAGAACCTCCAGTCACAGGCCTTAGTCAATTCCTCTGACCAGGACATTATTCCTTCAGACTCTACATAGCTCACTCACTCACCTCCTTCAAATGTTTGCTCCACTATCACTAGCTCAGTAAGGTCTTCCCTGAACACCCTGTTTAAAATTGCACATGTCCTGCTCAAACCTCGCTCCCACCTCCCTAGCAACCCCATTTTCCAAGACTACTGTGCCTCTGAAGTGACCATGCCTCTTCCCTTTCTCTCCTTTATTCTTCTCTATAGCATTTTTGTCTTATAATATTCTGTATTTATTTTGCTTATATTCTGCCCATTTCACCTTTTTCTTCTTTTAATTGAAGTATAGTTACAATGTGTCAATTTCTGGTCTACAGCACAATGTCCCAGTCATGCACATACATACATACATTCGTTTTCATACTCTTTTTCATTAAAGGTTATTACACGATATTGAATATAGTTCCCTGTGCTATACAGAAGAAAACATTTGTTTTTATATATAGTGGCTAACATTTGCAAATCTCAAACTTTTTCTAATGTAAACGCCACACGGCAGAGATTTTTGTCTGCTTTGTCCACTACTGTCCCCAGTACCTAAATAGTGAGTGGAACTGAGTAGGTTTCAGTAAATTTTTGTTGGATGACTATCCTCAACTGTACCATTTTAAAGGCTGAATTCTTTATCTTTCTCCCCAAAATTAGCTCCCCTTTCCAAAATAACCCATTTCTGTGGCACTGTTGCTCTAATCTTTCAGACTGATAATCATGGAGTAATCTTTGACTCTTTATCTTCCTTCATGGTATTCTTGAGCTTACCAGCAAGTATCTTTTTTGCCCAAATGTTTTTTAAACATTGTTTTATTGAGTTATAGTCATTTTACATTTTTGCCCCATTTATATAATATGCCTAAATTCAGGTATTCATTACCACACTACTAGATTATAGCTTGCCTATCTCAAGTCTATCTTCTATTTAATCCACTACACATTTCTGAAAACCCAACTAATTTAAAATAATTCAACATTCAGTCAATATTAAGTGTTGCTTTTTAGGTGATTACCACTATGGAAAAATGCTGGCAGTATAAAATGAATTAGACAAGATTCCTGCTGTGAAAGAATGGGGTAAATGGCACATGGCTTTCATCTGGCTTACATCTTTCAATAAACTATGTAATATATAACCACAGTTTGACCAATTAGCCAATCCTATTTTATCCTACTTTTCAAAATGTACCTCTACTATCAGCTACAAGATCTCTTTATTATTCTCTTCACCACACCTATTCCCTTTTATTATAGACTTCAGGTTTTTGATAATGCCAATACTACAATCTAAAGTGCCTTTTTACTCTCCTATCTCTACGGCTATCTTGATAGAATTCTCTAAATGAGAGGCGGCAAATTTAAATACTTACTGTAAACGAGGCTGAATGGGAACTAGGATGAACTGAAGAGGATTTTTCTGTCTAAAGGAGGCAGCCACCACTCAGAAGCAGCCTACATTGCCAAATAGGAATCTGAGTCTACCTGCTAGATCACCCAGTATTTCAACAGAACCAAGAATGCCGTATTTTACCTTAAAACTTCCAGTTTTTAAACACTAACAATTCATTCCAGTTTTTGAAAACCACTGTCTGGATTAAGCAAATTACCAGCAGACAGCACATAGCTTACACAGCTGAGCCCTACCACCTAGTCTCCAACTCCTATTAATCTCATCCTTCTTTGACTCACCTTTTTTTGGGATGATTACCAGTTGAATACTTCATTTCTCTAATCAGTTTCTCACTTAAACCATTAAGTTCAGTGCATTCCCTTAACATATCTCATAAGTCTCTCATTTCTATTCCCTTCTTTTCATTCTGCTACCACCATACTTCAGGGTTTCATAAGACTCTGGCACCATTGTTATAATAATCTGTCCTTCACAGAACAGCCTGAAGCCCTTTTCTACAACCAAATCATATCTAGTCTACTTTTCAAAAATTCTTTAATACTCCATACATGCAAATCAAATAAGTTCAAACCTCTGAGTATACATTAAAACTCTTCATGACTGTAACCAATACCCTAAGTTTTATGTTCTACACTTCCCCTTGAAGTACACACTATCTCCCAAATGCAAATTATGCTTCGTACCTTCGTATTTGGCCCACTATTTTCTGAGTTTAGAATATACTTCCCTACTTCTTTCACTATAAATATCTCCCTCATCTTTTACATTCTAATTAAAGGGTCACCTCATTTATGAAGCATCCTCTGGTCTCCTCAAACCACAAAGAGCTGCTCTTTCCAAAGTTTTCTTTTTATAACCCTACTATGGCACACATTTTATTCAACTTATATTATTCAGTTATTTACCTGACATCCCTGCTTCTAGGAAATAAGGACTAGGTTTTATTCGTTTTTTCTCAGTCATAGAACAAATAGCACCAAAAATGGAGCTATACACACATACTGCAGTAAACACTTGTTAAACAGAAACTTATTAATTGAAGCTCTAATTTAAACAATTATTTTGCCACATTCCGCTTATATCAGAAATAATATACAGAAAAAACAGTCTAAAAATATTTAATGAAGGTAGGGAGCAATGACTGGCATGACATCAATATATATTCAGCTCAGTTCTGAACAATTTTTATAGCTTAATGTCAGAGAACAATAATGGAGGCAGCAAAAAATTGTGAACTACCAAATAAACATTCAATTAAGTTCAGGTTACTTAGTAAGAAAAAGCAATCTAGCCCAAGTCATTTCCCAACCGTTTACTGAATTAGATGAATTTTAATAGATCAAATAGGGTCTTTGTGTAATATAAATTTTTATGTAGCATGTTGTTCTTTTATCTAGTTTTATTTCTACTAGTATTTTTCATGACATAATAAATATATATAAAGGCAGTGCCCAATGCATTTACTTAACATTGGTCAACTTTACGATTTACATGGGGCCAGGATCCCAACACTAGAATCAGAGAAGGTTAACATTTTAAAATATACAATGTGCTACCTAGCACTAGTATTGTATACATCCTTTAGTGTATCACTATTCTAATTCTCACATGTAGAAATACCTATGAAAAAAATTTTTTAATGTTTTACATTTCAACTAATTGTGAGACAATTTTAAGCATGAGTTTGTAATTTATAAATTACTCCTGACAATGAATCATTAATATTTCTCCCATTTCTCTTCCTACACAAACTTAAGAAATTAGACTGGTAGTCATCTTTACTTCATATTCATTACCACAGACTAAAGAAAAATGCAGGAGATTATGACAGAATTAAGAAAGTACTCTGACCACACATGTGTTAAATTTGATGATGAAGAGATAGAGCTCAGCTGTGTTTAAAAAGCACACTATGAAGCTGACAGGAATCCAGCCTGTGAGGAAGAGGAAAAACAGAACTGTATGTTAAGTGTTATAGTCACTTAGTAGCTTACCCCAGTAGGAGAGAAGACAAGCACTATGAGAGAACTCATGAGTAACTTACAGAAAAGAGAATTCAATATATAGCTCAAGAATTCTGAGATTTGGGAAACTGTAAAATTGATTAAAACAGAAAGGAAGACAGTTCTACTCTTTTTTCTACTGAGGATCTCAGTAACCTTTATAAAGGAAGAGAAGCTCCTTGTAATAAAATCAATATAGAAGAGAGACTTAGGTTGCATCAGTATTTTTTCCAGCTTTAATGAGGTTTAATTGACCATTAAAAATTGTATATATTTAAAGTATACAATTTGATTATTTGATAAATGTATATACTGTGAAATAATCACCACAATCAAGCTAATTAACATATTCCCCACCTCACATAGTTACCATGTATCAGTATTGTGGAGTCCCAAAAGCAAGAGGAATAAACCCAATTTGCTTTAAGACAGTAAGTAATTTAGGATCAGCATCAGCTGAGACATATTAGTTACTCCGGAAAAAATCCTAAAAGATCCGTAGACCAGTGACAGAATTTAGTAATGATGCTACCAAAAGTCCAAGACTAGTAACTTTATTACAGGCATAAAAGAAGCTCTCCAGATACTCTAAATTGGGTAAAAAGATAATGAAATGTCATCACAAATGTACTAACTACAGCAAACCCATTAAGGAAACAATCAAAAAAGGAACATATGAGAGAGAATAGAGGCAAGGGGAAAATAAAAATCAACTATTACATGTGGTTTTCTATCTAGGAGCTTGAAAAGATGCACTGTATCTGTTAATGTGACTCAAATAAAAAACAGTTAGTTGCAGTATTTTAATAGGGCAGGTCCAGGAAAAAATGTACAATCTGTATTCAGTCATTAAGGGAATACACAAGGTATGTATAAACTGTGTGTGTGTGTGTGTGTGTGTGTGTGTGTACACATGCATGTAATAATTTTTATAGATAGCTTATGGAATTACTCTGATCATGATCACCCATTTACCAAGTGATTGATATGTTGGGGACTCAAGCAACTTCTTCACCTTGATTAAACCGGGAAGAAATAGCAAAGCTATGAAGGGCTCAGACGTAAAAAGTACCAATCATCCAAACTGGGCTCTATTTACAGATATGAAAAGGCTTTCAGGTGCTGCAAAATAAAAGGGGCTAGTTAGTTATGGAAAAGGAGAATAGAAATTTCTGCTGCTGTTAATCTAAACGTGGAAAAAGAAATGGAAAACAAGAAAAGTAATATCAAAATTTTAAAGTGGTTTAATGTATTTTGTAGGAAAAAAGCACTATGGGCTCCTGATAAAGAAAAGTAAGTTAAAAGGAAAATTATATTTACCTCAAGTGTAATCTCTTAAAGTAGGAAGCTAAATGTAAGATTTTGTCAATCAAATACACCCTTTTGGTATGGGAAAATGGAATTTGAGCATGAAAAAATTCTTAAAGTCTGAATATCTATTTTTAAAGATCTTGGGAGCAGCACTGTCCAGTACAGTAGTATTAAATTTTAACTAAAAATTAAATGAATTAAAAATTCTTCCTCAGTCACACTGGCCACATTTTAAGTACCCATTAACCAAACATGGTTAGTGGCTGGCTATCATATTGGACAGCACTGAGTTTAGGACATTTCCATCATTGCAGAAAGCTGATCTAGAGATAAGGGTTCTGTAAGACATTTTAAACTGAAAAATTATTATTCCACTTCTGTGAAAAGACCAGACTGAAAGCAAGGGAATAATAACTTTTCACTATCATTCCAAATCCCTTAAAATAGTTTAACAGGTATTATTTTCAAACAACTATAAAGAAAACTGCATTTTACATTTGAGAACAGGTCAGGTGAAAATCATTTGGCTTACCTTTACAGAAATTTTTGATTTATGTTCTACAAAAGAAAAAAAAAATTACTAAACTATCAATGAAAAGCATACGAAGGCAGTCACAAAAGAAAATTTTAATTTGCATTGTTTTAAGAAGATATTAAGTTAAAGTATTAACCCCCAAAGCATTAACCTTAAGTCCTGTGTGAGTATTCTTTTACAGTGTTACAAATATTTCTATTTCATTTTTGTTTATTTTCCTAGGAAAAAATATAAACAGATCAGAGAAAAAATTATGTGAGAAGACTACCAAACCATACTCTGTATTTTAAAATACTAAAAATGACTTTAAAACTGTAGTCTCACTATAAATTTAATTTTCTCAAACTATACCTTCTTCACCTGCACAGAACACAATTACACAAGTTTCACCCAGATTATTCATTAGGCAATGAGGATATTTGCAATATACAAATATAATGAAGAGATAATACAGGTGAAATATACTGTAACATTAAATTATACAAATAAATACTGACAGTGGTAAGCAATGATGTAATCTGACTTGACTTGGCTAAAAATATATTTGAGGAAGTTAGGGAAACCAGCTTTTTTCAAAGTATCATTTAAATATTCCATTACAAGCAAAAAAGTCTGTTAAGTATAAATTGCATGAAGGAATTTAAAAGTTAATATTTTAGATTTCCAGTAACAGCATACCATATGGAGACAATATTAGCTTGGTTTTTCCATCCAATAATTCAGTTTCAAGCTTTAAACCATCTCTGCAAAATAAAAGAAAGTTGTCTGTCATTTTAAAGAAACAGCAACATTTTAAATAGCCAGAAATGCTCACTTGAACCTGGGAAGTAAATCTGCTCTTTTGAATTTATACAGGAATCTTGTAAATATTAAACCATTTTTTAAAAATTTTCTATAGGTTTTTTTTTTTTTGAGGTATAGTTGAAATCATTCTTTTAATTAAAAACAGTTTTCAATCCAAATTCAAATTTAAAAGCATAGGGAGAAAATTCCTGAAACTTTCCAACAATACAAGGATCTTGCTATCTTTACCCTGAAACTTATTTTTGTTACTGACAAGCAATAAATTAATCTGGTTATCATAACATTTAATTTTCCTAACTCTAGACTGCAAAAAATTATGCTGTTACAAAACTCCTCACCTAAGTTAAAGGACCAAAACCTATCTAGCTATCATTTATTAGTTTCACAGTGGTCTCATGACTAACATTCTATGGCCAGTTAGAGCATTATTTGAAAATGAGCTATAACATTGCCACCAGGGTTATTAACTGCTTGAGCACAGAGTTCCACTCTATTTTGAATATTTCGACTAACACATAATCACATTTAGTGACACTTTTATTACCACCACGGCAATACACCTATAATAAACTCTGGCCACTATATTTGTGAATGCCAAATGCAAGAGCAAAAAGTAATGAAACACTACCAACAAGAGCTGAATAGCTGTTAAAAGCCTAATAAAAATTTCACTAATAACAGACACAGTACACACGGTTTATTCACTGTTTTACTTTAGAGAAAAAAATATGAATGTCAATAAACAACGGGGACAAAAGTTATGTCCAAGAGACAAAATTAAACCCAGGGTGCCAATGTAAAGAAATTCGAAATCTGCGGTGATGCCAAGGTAGGGGAAATCAAATAACCTCAACTTACTGATCAAGTAAAACACTGGAAAGAATGGGTTTTAAGGGTTTCCCGGTTCCAAGGTTATGAACAGTTCATTTTACGTTTGTGAAACTTCAAAAAAGACCTCGAATGAAACTGTAAAACGCGTCTATTCAGCACTACTGCCCTGCAAACGCCTTCAGGGGCAGACTTATTTTTATAACCCTAGATTCTAGAACAAAAAATCACTTACTAAACGATGTGCACTAGCCTAAGTTTGGTGACTTTTATCTTCTTAAAATATCAAACTTCCCAGTGATGAAAACGACGCAACGGTCGTCATTTCTATTTACTCAAACACTACTTAAGGAGGACCTAGGAGATGCCAGGCACAGGTGATACGTGATTCCTCGAGAAGCGTCGGCTCCTCGCACCGCGGGCGCTCAACTCCCACGGGCGCTCCGATTTTCTGCAAAGACTCCACAGACGGAGTCGTAAAGCACCCGGGCCTGAGCCAGGATTTCTCCCCAGGAAGCCGCCAAGCTTTCTCTCTCCACCAGCCCTTACCATTTGTCTCCTCTCAAGCCTCTCCTTTCTCTCCATCCTGAGGTAAATGAGGGAGGCGGGAGGGAGACGCGGACAGTTTTACTGAGTTACGAAGTGGAAACGTGAAGGTTGAAGGAGCCGCAAAAGCCGACCCCATCCCCTGGCTCCCTTTACCTCAGGAAGCCGGGCACTGCCGCCCTGGGGAGCCGTAGGCCTCGAAGGGTCTCCGCGAAGGACTCCAAGAGCCAACCCAACCTCACCCCTCCCCGCGTACGACCACTTTTCCCGCCCCAGCTTACCCCAAGTTCATGGCCCGACGTGCCGCGTACTCCACAGAACGCTGAAGCCCCCTGTGTACGGCGGTTGCCTCAGCCGCTCAACAAACCCTACGCCGATTGGATACAGTGATGCCGGCGAGCTGGGAGAGCGGGCCAATCAGGGTTGGGCGTGCTGGCGCGTGCGTCTGGGGGGCGGGGCTTCAGGGGCGACAGGTTTCATTGGACTCACCCGGGGTTTGCAGTCCTGATTGTTGATTGGTAAGAGTATGAGTTCCTCAGGGCTCCCAGGGAGCTCTCAGAGAAGTGTCTCAGCTCAGATGGAGGTGGCAAAAGTAGGGAAAAACAAAAAGCATAAACGTTTTAAGGAAGTTAACATTTTCTGTATTTTACATTTGGAAGAGAGGGTTATTTTAGTATAAAATAAGTTAGGGAGGTGGTACTGGGGGAGATTCCTAGGACGGGTGCAGAGTATGTCTTTTTCTAGCCGTGACCCCGGCATGAAGCCTAGTACATTGTAACTCTTTTTAAACGATCCCAAGTGCTCAGTAAATTTAGCTCTTAAGTGCCAGGCATGGATCTAATCGTCTTATGTCTATTTAACTTTACAACATTATCCTTGAGGCACAAGGAGGTTATGTAACTTGCCTACGGTCACAATAAAGCCATTTAACCCCAGAGCCCATGTTCCAATTTAGAGTTACGTGAGTCTAACTCCTATTCATCCTTCAAATCTCAATTTAAACCTCACTTCCTCCATGAAGCTCCTCCGAAATTCACTAGTGGGTAAATTAGGAACCCCTTTTCTGGATTCCTCAGTCCCTGCCCTTTCAATTAGGTTACTAATACATTTACGATCCTGTATCAGAGTGCGTTTGAGAGGCGCAGGGAATTGGTTTTTGGCACTTTTATGGCCACAGCACCGGCACTGAATAATGTAGACAGTAAATATTTGTTAAATGAATGAACAGCAAAAATTTAAAATGCCAACAATAACTGCATTAAATTTGACAATGATATTTCACGATGAGGATGCCTCTAGATTATAATGTAGTTACTAAAAGTTCACGAATTTTTCATCTATCTGCTCTTAGATGATTTTTACAAACTATAGTTGTAATAAATGAGGCACATTGAATTCTTATGGTAGTACAGTGAAAACTCAGATATCGTTTAATATTCATGTACCTACCTTGTAGAAAATATACTTAAATAAATATTTGTTAATTTATTTGATTGAATAAATGAACAGGTACCAATGTATATTTGCTCCTGTGGGTTTTTTTGTTTGTTTGAAAAAGCCACCTGTGCAGAGAAAAAAAGGCGAAAAGGGTTTAAACCAACATATTAGCAGGAATGTTTCTGGGAGATAGAGGGGTGTGACTTTTAAAAATTTGTTTGTAAATTTTATTATGAAAAATTTTAAATAAATAAAAATAAGAATAGTTCAGTGAACACCTATACACCCTCCGCCTCAATTTGAAAATTGTTGATGTTTTGCTACATTTGCTTTGTATCTACACATAGGTAGATACACCCATACACTCACATGGATACACTCACACTCACACACCCAGCTGTTTTTGCATCACTATTTGCAAGTAAGTTACGGACATTATAATACTTTGCCCTTAAACATCAAAACATGTATCTCCTAAAGATAAGAGATTCTCATATGTAACCATAGCACCATTATTACACTTAAGAAAATTAGCAATTTTATGATAATACTGAGTATTCCAACCCTACTTCATTTTCTCCACTTGTTCTAGAAATGTATTCTATATAGGTGAAGAGGATTAAGAAGTACAAAACTCCAGTTACAAAATAAATAAGCCACAGGGATATTATATACTGCATAAGGAATATGGTTAATAATATTGGTTTTCATTAATACTATTTCATATCAATACAATAGTCTTTTAACAAAGAACCACATGGTAGCTCTGAGGCTTGGTCCACTATCTGACAGACACTGAATACCAATTGATTTACAGGTTTGGACATAGCAACTTCTACTTGAAAAGATTATGTATTTCAGGTGTTTTTACATATTGCTGCCCAGTTTAGAATTCATTTGTTTAACAGTACTCTCTTTACAATATGCTATTTGTATAACCAATTTATAGTC
Organism: Camelus dromedarius; assembly: GCF_036321535.1. Lineage (NCBI taxonomy): Eukaryota > Metazoa > Chordata > Mammalia > Artiodactyla > Camelidae > Camelus > Camelus dromedarius. Next base: position 28,357,973 of record NC_087452.1, read on the forward strand.
TTAATAAAAAATGACTTTTTTTCAAAAAAAATTACATACAGTAAAATATACAGATCTTAAATGTGCAATTGAAAGAATTTTGGTAAATGTATATACCCACCTAATCACCACTTAAATCAAGATACAGAACATTTCCGTGACCCCAGAAAGTTCTCTTGTGCCCCCTTTTATCAACTCCCACCCATTTCTATAGGCAATCATTATTCTGATTTCCATCACTATAGATTACTTTAGCCTGTCCTAAAAAGTCACATAAATGGAATTATGTAAGGTGTAGGCTTTTGAGTCCGGCCTCTTTCACCTAGCGTATTATTTGTGAGGGCATCTGTTGTGCAATTAGAAGAGTTCATTTTGTTCTTGTTGTTGTTGCTGGGTAGTGTTCCATTGTATGAATATACAACAATCTGTTGAATATTAGGATTATTTCTAATTTGAGGTTATTATGAAGAAAAAAGCAGCTCTAAACATTCTTGCACAAGTCCCTTTGTGGACACATGTTTTCATTTCTCATGGGCAAATACTTAGGGGAGGAATTGCTGAATCACAGGGCAGATGTTTAAATTTGTTTTTAGAAATTATCATACTGTTTTCCAATGAGATTGTACCATTTCACACTCCCGATGTAAGAGGATGAGGGCTCCAGTAGTTTCACATTTGGTAATGTCAGCTTTTAATTTTAGCCATTCTAGTGGATGTGAAATGGTATCTCATTGTGTTCTCAATCTGCATTTCCCTGGTGACTAATGATTCAGAACACATCCACTTAGTTTTTATGAAGTTTGCAAGGAAAGGCCCCACTTTTGAGATCTTTCTTCCCCTTAGGTCCTCGCCAGAGGCTCTGTTAAATTAAATTCAGTCAGGTCCACCCTACCACTTCATCAGACAGACTTAAATATTTCTAACTGAGAGGGTGTGGCAGTATATCATTCAAGCTGAATTTATTTTAGAATATTACTATATCATGTGTATCAAGCATCTGCAGTTTTGGCCATTTTGATTAATGGTGAGGACCGGCGGCTTCAGAACTGTACAACTGTGAGGCCTGTCGCTATCAGGACTATCTAGAGCCCTTTTGCAGCCAATGACTAAGGGCCCTGCTATTGACTTCTATGGTTTTCATTCTGGAAGTGTTTCGGCTATCTCACTTTCATATTACACACAAAAAAATTAAAAACCTGACTTGGAAAGTCTATCCTGAGCCTGTAGTTTGCTGATTTCTGCAGCTTTGCTTGAAACTGTCCAAAGACTTTTCCAGAAATATGTAACTGGGAAGGACTTCCTGCATCCTCCATTTGTGAAATACACATTTTTCCTCCTTATGTAGCATGATGTGGAGCAGTGTTGGTGATCTGTTTGTGAGCGCTGCTCTACAGAGCAAATTAATGAGCGGTCTTCTCTGACACCAGGAGCAGGTGATACAAACCAATGGACCAATACATTAGACAAAAGCAAAATTAAATTAAGTAAATTGTTCAGGTGTGAAGGGATGTAGGTCTTAATTGGGCAATTCTGAGAAATGTTCTAAGAAATACTGAACGAACAAAGGAAGAAGTGAAAGAAAACCATTAAGGAGTAAGTCAATTAATCCTCTATGACCTCAGATTCTTCATCTAAAAAATTAGATGAGCTGCCTAAGGTTTCTTTCAGTTTGTAAATGGATGATTCTAAATTATCCTTATCTCTCTCCATGCCTGCTTCTCCACCAAGTTAGGGTCACTCCCATCTCTATCCAAGCATTTTCCAACAGCCTCCTAACTGGTCTCTATTCTGTAGCCAGAATGATTTCTATAATGTGAGTCTGCTTAAGTCACTCTGCTGCTTAAAATCTCTTATAATTTAAAAACTCTGTTGCCCCTGATATAAAGCTCAAAGGACTTAACATGTTCACCAGCTCCATTTCAATCTTTCAAAGTCCTCCCTTCACCACTGCCCCTCGAACTCCAAGCCTCCTTACACTGAGTTGCCCTCACTTCAAGTGTAGCCACATTCACACCTATCTCCCACCTTTACAACGTCATTCATACCACAGATTTTATTGAGTGCCTACTGTGTCCTAAGAATTGTTTTAGCACAAGGGATAAAGCAATAGGCCAAATGGACAAAATCTTTGCCTCCAGAGCTATTTCTTCTTGCTGGATTGCAGTTCCTCACAGCACCCCATCATTGTCCTGAAGGTGCTCCGCATGCATGCAAACATAAAAACACAAACACCCACCTGACTCGGAAAGATACAGCCTACCAAAAGTGTGTCTAAGCTATGTGTCAATAGTTAAAGACATATTGCTATGTCTTTAGCACCAACATCCAAAGAAATGGCTTTCTCCTCCCTGTAACCCAGATCCTACAGGCTCCTCTTTAGTGGTGGTTCATAATTTACATAATATCTTAGACATACCAAAAAAGAGAGGCGCCACAATTGTTACAGGACTTAGTAACAACCAAGAAGTTAGCAAGGCAGCATTGAGTCTTAAATTTGGAAAAAAGTCCTCTTGGGAACAAGGGTAAAGGAATAGAGCTCTCTCCACTCCCCAGGATGAAGTGAGCTAGCACAGAGACCTCTTCACTGGTAAATGTTGGCAAAGCACACAAGAGTAAGTAGGGAACATACTTACCTATTAAATGTATACACTTGCCTATTAAAACATTTCCCAGTGATAGACATGCCATTGGACAGTAATTTCTTTGGAGTGAGTGTGGAGCAGTAGAGAATGGGACCAGGAAGACAAATGGGGCAATCAATGGCGTTGGTAATACTCATTTTTTAATGTGGGTGGCGGGACCTATATTTTGTTACATTAGTTTTGTTAAATTATTTTGTATTTTTTTCATGTCATATTAAAAATTCACAGACACATATAATTCCTCCCTATGTTTCCAGTACAATTTGGAATATATAACTGCAAGCATATATTTTCCCTTGCACTCATTTTCCATAAAGCAAAGTGATACAGGCTTTTCGTATGTAAGTTTGCATTCCTTATGTCCAGCTTCTGTGGATGATTTTTCACCTAATCTTAATACAGCAGATGGCAGTGTAGGTCCAGTTTCCTATAAATAATAATGGACATGTTCATAGACAAAATTTATTTTAGCTGGAAAATTCTAGTTTTAAATGGTTAACATAGAAAATGTAAAATTGTAGAAGTTTATGACCCTCTTCCTGGGGATTTAGAGACACATTTTCTAATTATATTAAACTCATTAAAAATACTTCATCAATAAAGTAAAAGCTAATTCTCAAGCAACAATAAGAATCATCGCCTCCAGAGAGATTCTGAGCAACCCTCATTCTCATAAGATTTGAGTGAATATCTGAACAAGTACTTCAAGTTACTTGGCAAATAACCCCTCTTACTTAAAATTACTTAAGAATTTTCATGTTTTGTTACCATGGTATAAGATTACACTTTTGACAAGACTTTAAAAAAAATTAAACACAAAGAGAGTTAAACTAAATCAATTTTTATTTAAGAACTGCAGATATGAGATAATTGCTAGTACCTTTTCTTTGCAGTTTTGCCCCCCTCCATGTCCCAGATTCTTCTACATCTGCTGCTTCCCTTCCTTTATCAAGAACTTGGGAGCAGTACAGTGAGACGGAGGAGAGTCCAAGCTCTAATTAAACAGAACCAGATTCAAATTCCTGCTTTGTTGCTGACTGCCTGCGTGATTTGGGGAAAGTTAATTGGCCTCTGTGAGTCTCAGGTTCTTTCCTGTAAAATGGAGGTAACAGTAGTATTTAGCAGAGAGGATTATTGTGATAACATGTTCACAATATTACCACAGATGACTGTTCTTGAGGACTGCCAGGCTCTGCTCCCTATGCTACCCTCTTGTATATATTCTTGTGTATATTCTCTTTCTCTCTCTCTCCCCTTCTACAGAATGTGTGAAAACACCCATCACTGACATTTTCCTTCAGTCTCTGGAATGATGTGTCTCCAATATGCTGCCCTACATTAGGCCCTGATTTTTTTCTTTCCTTCTCATTCTCTCTTCCATTCAGAAACTCTACTTCTCTCTCATTTTGCTCACCAGTGTTCTTTTCCATCTATTCCTAATTTCCAAAGAAATTAGTGACAGACCTTGTTTACTCCTTCCCTGCTGGGGACACAGCCATCTTCTTTCAAGTCCACCCACCTTTCCTAGGGAAAGGCTTCAGCTAGAAAATTCACCAGATGAGCTTTTCTCCTGATATTAGAAATATTTGAAAATGGGCCTCATTAGAAAGACCCTTGAAAGTATTAAATCATTGTAAACTTTTCATTTTCTTGGAGAGATTTTTGGGATCATTTAATTTTGTATTTGACTGTATATATATTTTAGAAAGCTTCCTGAATTTCCCTAAAACAAAAAATATATCAGAGCAAGAATTACCTAACTTTATTTTTACAGAGAATCACTGGATATGAGCAAAAATTTTAATCACAATATTCTTCTTCAACACAGAACAACAAAACAACCAATTGATTATTTCACTAGTAATATGCTGAAATAAGCTCCCATTTTTTAATATTTACAATATATTAGGTATAGTAATAAGTACTTTAAAAGTGTTATCTTAGCTTATTCTTTAAAAAATTTAAACTCAACTGTAGATATTAGTAATATCTCCATATTACAGATGATAAAACTGAGGCTTAGACAAGTCAATAACCTGAGTGAGATCAGACAGTAAGGGTAAAGCCAACTCAGTCTAACTCTGGAGTCTAACCTCAATGTTACTATTCATTTTTTAAATTATTGACATAAAATTGGCATATAGCATTCTATTAGTTTCAAGTGTACAACATAATGATTCTGTATATGTATGTATTGCAAAATGATCTCCACAATAAGTCTAGTTAACATCCATCACCACTCAGCACCTTTTTTTCTTGTGGTGAGAACTTGTGAAATCCACTCACTTAGGAACTCTCAAATATACAGTACAGTACTATTAACCCTAGTCACCATGCTGTACATTACATTTTCAGGACTAACTTATTTTATAACTGGAAGTTTGTACCTTTTGACCACCTTCACCCATTTTGCTCAATGTTATTATTCTATGGTAACTAGTAAGTATAAGGCAAATATTCCTGGTAAAATTGGCCAGTTAGATTCTGAATCAAATCCATAGATTCAATCTGTTTAAAACTAGCTTTCAATTGCCAAGGAGCTTATTCATACACAAATTTATTAAGCATCTATCACATAAAAGCCACTCTTAATTTCTCATTTTCCTTCCCATCTCCAAGAATTCCACCTACAAATACTGCTGGCTTAATCTAAGAAGCATATCTCCAGTTGATCCTGTTCTCTCCCTTTCCTCCTCCATCACCCTATTCTAAGCTACTATTATCTTTGTTCCCTCTATAACAGCCTTCCAGCTTGGCTCTCTTCTGATCTGTAAATATGCTATACTCTTATATGTTTACTGACTGCCTCTTTCACCCAACGTAAACTCCACAAGGGCAAGGACTCTATCTTGGTCAAAGCTGTATCTCCAGGACATACAACAGTGCCCAGCACATGGTGAAGAGTTCAGTAAGAACTTATTTGTTGGATGAATTTAACACTGGGCATATAAAGATGAAGAAAGCACATTCTGTACCAGCATGGAATGTACTTTATATTAGTGGAAACAGACACAAAATCAAATATATAATGCAATGTGATAAATTTTATAAAAGGAACATATACAAGATTTAGTTCATAGTGGCACAAAAAGGCATTGGAGCAATTCTACTTGGTGGGGTGGGAAGATCTGGGGAAGGTTTATAGATGCTTAAAACAACCTCCTAGGTTAAAGACAAGTTTACTGAGTGAAAGAGAAGAAAGAATATTCTGGGCAGAAGAAATAATGCGTACAAGGACGGGGAGGTAGGTGTTCGTGAGTGCTAGTTGGTGGGGTGGAGAGAATGATTATAAATATCTTGATATGGCTAGAGCCAATGGTACATGTGGGGGAATGGCTGGGGATGACGGTAGAGTGGTGGGAAGGGGCCTCATCACAAAGACATGAAATATGCCATGCTAAGCAACTCAAATTTTATTCCATAAATAATGGGAGTGCTTTAAGAGAGCTTGAAGCAGGGGAATAAAGAGATATTAATATTTTAGAAAAAAAAATAACGTGAGAAGAAAGAATTGTAAACATTTGAGACAAGGTAATCCATTAAGATCCCATTCCAAGACTACCTCTTCTGGTTAATTTGGAGTAACAGGCCTGGATTTGCCCTCCATGTAAACAATAATAACAAACCATATATATATGGTTCTAGACTGTGGTGCAGGGAGAGGAAACCAGGTGAGGCCCAGTGGTCTCCCTGATTGAGGAGACAGAGCTAAGAGTTAGGGACACTAGGACATCTGAGTTCATAGAACAGAGCACCAGAAAGGAGAGAGCTAACAGAGAGAGGTGGAGTCTGCAGAGATTCCCCCTCCAGTATTCAGCAGAGTACTGATCAGCACGTGTGTGAGGCCAGGGAAAGAACCATTCAAAAGGATTGGAGAGGACAGTGCCTGACACTCATGCAGGGTGAGAACATTACCTATTTCTACCAGCCAGACTGGGAAAACCAATAATTCATGGCATGGGGTAGATCAATCAGGAAGGTTTTGTCTCAGTATTGGGGGGTAATTAATTATCCCTAGACTGAATACTTCTCTGGACCTGCCTAACAAATCATAAAAGCTAGACCTGAAAGAATCAGTTTCCAAGTTACTTAACTGCATCTCAGAAAAAATTTTAAGATTTATAGGAATACAAAAATATTCAGTACTCAACAAGGTAAAATTTACAATGTCTGGCATCCAATCAGAGATTACCAGGCCTACAAAGAAGTAGGAAAACATGGTCCACTATAAAAGGAATAATCTATCAATTGCCACTGACTGGAAACCCATACAGATGTTAGAATTAGCAGAGGAGGGCTTTAAAACAGTTACTATAACTGTATCGCATATATTTAAAAAGTTGAGTAGAGATATAGACAGTATAAAAAATGCCCAATTGAACTTCTAAAGATGAAAAATTCTTGTTTTAACCTTCTTATATTTTTAAATTGAAGTATTTACAATGATTTACGATGTTGTGTTAATTTCTGGTGTACAGCATAGTGATTCATTTATACACATATATATTTCTTTTCATATTTTTTTCATTATAGGCCACTGCAAGGTACTGAATATAGCTCCCTGTGCTTTACAGTAGGACCTTGTTGTTTATCTGTTTTATATAGAGCAGTCAGTATCTACAAATCTCGAACTCCCAATTTATCCCTCCCCACCCCCTTTCCCCCTGGTAACCATAAGTTTGTTTTCTATATCTGAGTCTATCTCTGTTTTGTAAATGTGTTCATTTGTAGATTTTTTTTTTTAGATTCCACATATGAGTGATATCATATGGTATTTTTCTTTCTCTTTTTGGCTTATTTCAGTATGACAATCTCCAAGTCCTTCCATGTTGCTGCAAATGGCACTATTTCATTCCTTTTTATGGCTGAGTATTATTCCATTGTGTGTATGTGTGTGTGTGTGTATATATATATATATATATATATATATATATATATATATATATATACCCCACATCTCCTTTATCCATTCATCTATCGATAGACATTTAGGTTGCTTCCATGTCTTGGCTATTGTAAATAGTGCTGCTATGAACATTGGGGTGCACATATCTTTTCGAATTAGAGTTTCCTCCAAATATATGCCCAGGAGTGGGATTGCTGGATCATAGGGTAAGTCTATTTTCAGTTTTTTAAGGAATAAAGATAAAAGATTCTATCAGGATTTTTCAACCGTTGGATGACAGTGTGGAGGCAGAAAGGGAGAGGGAGATTGGGTGTCATATGCTGCCATTAACAAGAACAAAGAATAAGGATGGAAAGATGTGAATTGGAGGGGGACAAATTGAGTTTCAGTTTTATTGACTTTGAGGTGCTCCATGATAGAACTCTGACGAACCCTAGTTTTGAAGGATTTGATAGAAAAAGAGGAACTTATCAAATTTATTGAGAAGATATGGTCCCAGAAAGAGAGGGAGAGCAGGTGTAAGAGCTTCATGCAAGCCAAGACAGCCCAAAATTTCAAGGAGGGAATGGTTGGCATGATCAGTGCTGCAAAGATCAAGTAGGAGAAAAACTGAGAAGTGGCTGAAGTGGACCTGAGACCTGGCAGGTAGGAAGTCACTGGTGATCTCACATATGTGATGGAAGGGACCCTATCTATTTGGTTAATGCTGTATACCTAATGCATATTCCACAGTTTCTGGAACAGAGTGGGGGCTCAAAACCATTTGGTGAATGGATGGATGAATTCAATAGAAAATTCTGAGAGACTGTGTGCCTGGTAGATCAGATCAGACCTGCCCTTTGTGATCGTAATTGTAGCAGATTTAATGGGATCAGAAGAGTGAGCTAGACTACAGTGGTTCAGTGAAGACTGGAAAGTGAAGAAAAGACCACAGGAAGATGCAGGATCAAGAAAAACTTGCATATGCGCTGGTGGTACAGATCTGAATACTGAGAAGTTTGAAAAATATCGAGGCAGAGAAAACATAGTGTTGCAGAGCACATGCTCAAGAGTCAAATTATCTGAGCCAAATGTTATTTACTTGAGTTAATTTACTTCTCTGAACCTTATTTCCCTGATCTGACATAGTACTCCCTATCTCACAGGGCTGTTATCAGGATTTAATGAGGTAGCTCATGCAAAGAGTTTGAGGTTGTCCCTGGTTCAGTGAATATTAGCTGTGACTACAGAGATGATGGGTGTATATCCAGAAGAAATTCTAATTCGATGGGACCAGAAGAGACAGACAAGTGGGAATAGGTGGCAGGGTGCTGGAAGAAGTCTCTCATTCTAAAAGGCAGGAGGGAAGGAGGAAGGATGGGGTATTGGAAGGTAAGCTCAAGAGAAATGAAGAAGTTCACGGAACTGTAGTTATATTTTAGGGATGTGAGGCTTAAAAATCTGTTTGAATTTTGAGAACGATTCTTTGGATGTAAAAGGAGCCACACTTCACAGCTTCGCCATGGAAAATAAAGGCGGATTCGGTGAAGGTGTGCTAGAGATGCATTGGAGGGGTGGTTGGAAAGGAGGTGGCCTGGGTCAACTTGAAACAGCAAGTGATAGCAACCATTTAGTTTCAGCAGCTGTGTTGGCTAGATGTAGCATATTCCTTTAGCCGCAATTCTGAAGCTTACAGCACTAATCCCTGGTTTTGCATAGTACTACAATATAGAAGTCTTTACATCTGATTAGGGTAAAAGAGGCTAGAAAATAAAACAGTCTGGGTTCTTTGGCTGTGGGCAAAAGAAATGAACTCTGGCTAATTTAAGCAAAAATAAAAATTTTTGGAGTAGCTCACAAGATTTAAAGGAATGTTGAAGAACCATGTTTCCAAGAGCATAGGTCCAAAGGCCTCTCCAGGGTTCCTATGGAACAAAAGCTGACAGCCCACCTCCCCGGGGTCTCAGGCCACCCAGGTGACAGCCTCACCTCTAAGAATTTCCCTCCAAGTATTTGCCCTCCTGTGTAAATTTCAGGGAGAGAACAGGTTTGATTGGTTTGCGTCGAGGCACGTGGTGACAATCAGATTGCTCTCTGAACGTGTGACTTCAGTCACCCCTACTCACTCTTCAGTAAAGTTGGCTGGACCTGAAGAGGGATGGCTCCAGGAAAATAATCTAGTGTTTTCCTTTTCCTTCTTTCCCTCTCAATGAATACTTAATGTGTTGCAGAAAGAGATACAGTCAATAAAGAGCAAAGCCAGACATGGGCTCTGCTACTCTAGAGGGTAGGACCATGAAAGATGGACGTTGATTCAGCATGCCACTTAATGATTATACAATACCAAAGCAAAGATATGATCTGAAGGAAATGAATATCTCTAGGAAAGTGTACGAGAAAGGAGTCTGATTTGACCTGAGGGCTGAGGAAAGAATTCCTACAGGAAGAGATGCCTGAATTGAGATCTGAAGGATGAATTAGAACATGGCAAACAGTATAAATAGCATGTGCATGGGGCCTGTGGCTGGAAGGAGTCTGTGTTATACCCTAACAGCAGCTCACTCTGAAAATGGGACTTCCCTCTCAGTACCTGGCAAGTTTGACATAAGCACAGGTTTCTAGGTGATGCCACCTGTTCCTATTTGTGATATCAGTATACTTCAATTAATAAAAAATTTTAATGTAGGTTAAGCAGGTTACCTTCTTTTCCAAGGACGAAAAAGATTACAATTTTTTGTAGTTCAACTGACACATATCTAGAGATTGAATATAAATTTTGTAGTAAAAATTAGGTCAAATTTTATCAAGCTGTAGCTTTCTATGGTATGGTAATAAGGATCATGTTGTATAACTCACAATTAAAAAAACATAATTTAAAGCAAGTTTAAGAATTTTATTTTAAATGGACTGTTTTCTGTGGTGAATAATTCTATGAAATTTGCATAAACTGCAATAGCTAAGATAGGTGTTTTCATATCTGTGCATAGATGTTTTCATATCTGTGCAAGTAATCATTAATTAAATATGACACCTTAAAACCTGTCTACTAAGTAGAATTAAATGTTTATCATAGACATAATTATTATGCTTGCACTTTACAAATTCTAGCAATACTATATTATTAATGGTAAGATAAAATAGCCATGAAAACACAGATCAAATTCTGTAATTGTTCTTTAGAGGCATTGTCATGCACAAATACCTGTTTCACATAAAAGTTGGCACACATAAGTCTTTCTAATATTAGTACAAAGTTTCAGTATCATATTGGGCCTTATTTTTAAATTAATAAGATTTTGGGGAAAACCTTTCCAGAAGTTGTTTATCACCACCATTCAGTTTTAGAACACTGCCATTACTCCAGAAAGTTAGCCCTAAAATTTATGTGTTTTTCTGTCTCTCTTTTTAACCTGAAAGAATAATTACATGTAAATGACTAGACTCTAAAATGTTTGTTGTTGATAAGGCAAGCCAATCAATCTCAAAAATCCAATTTCAAAAATAAATGACTTCCAATCCACACTCTCTCCCCCGCCCGCAGGCAACCACTGATCTACTTTTTGTCTCTACGGAGAAATTTTTGACCTAGTTAAAGTCAACTGAACCAGAGGAAAATGTGGGGGTAATTGCAAATACTGTGGTTTAACATGTAATCCATGGCACATAGTAGGTGCTCAATAAATGGGGTCTCTGGTAACACCATGTATAAATGTCAGCTGAAAGTACATATTGAAATTACTCTTAAATATTTCTTTCCTTCTTATACCAATGTGCAAAGTACTATATCCTTAAGAGTTACAAAGGGGATAAATATAGTCTGACTCTATCCTCTTAGGTGCTTTGTTCAAATCTTCTTGAATAATGTTTCTGTTGTCATTAAGAGCCCCCTGTGTCTGTTCCCTCATCTACTGTCCATTTCTGGAGGTATAAATACCACCAGCTAATAAAGTAGGAAAGCCTTGAGGTTCTCTCTCTTCAAGTCTACTTGAGCCTGTTTATATTTAATATTATTGCAACAACAAATAAAAGTAGTTTCATCATATGAATATTCTTATTTCTCTTTTCTTGATAATTCTTTTTCCTGAGTGTAATAATTTGATGCACCTTATTTTTGAGATTGGATTTTTTGAGGTTGGATTGCCAATTCAATAGTAAACATTTTATCATCAGTTACGTATAATTACTTTTTTTTCAGATTGTAGAGGTCCCAAAAGAGAAACAAATGTAAATTTTAGAATTTGTTATCTAATTGTAGTAAAGCATTAATTTTTAGAAGATGAGCTAATATGGAAGTTTCACAATTAACACATGTTCAGGAATTTTACTCTCTGCATCTTTTATAAGTTTAGCTACATATTCCAAAACGACAAAGCTCTGAACTCAAGGACCCTACTATTATTCATTATTTTCAGAAATAGAGTCTGAAAGAATTAACTATGGAAATAGGAAAACCATAACTTGAACCCAAAATGTTCCCTATTTATAGATTTAAAAGCATTCATGAGGTATAAAAATTTATCCAACACACGAATTTATTATTTCATTTTAAAGCAGTCCAAATAGTTTAAGAGGGAATGATAATTTAACAATGAAAAATCTTCAGAGGAACTGAGTACATTTTGTGCTCAAACCCAAAGGAACTTCTTTGGCTTCTCTTTCTGTAGATGGAAGGAAGGAAGAGGCATACAGGAGAGGAGAGAATGAACAAGTGAGGAACCTGATGACAACACTTTAGTTCTAAGATCCATCCATGTTTAAGTCATCTTGACTTCCATAGTCTCAGATATTGAGCCAATAAATTCCCCTTGCTCTTCAGCTAGTATAATTGGATTTCTGTCGTATGCAACCAAAACCATCCTGACATATGTATCTTCTATTTTCAAAAAGAAATCTATTATTACAAAATTTTCCAGTGTACAAAAGAATATAATGTAAGGGATACAATAAATCCACACTGGGGTATTCACATAAGAAGTAAAGCTTCACAAAGACCATTGGTGTCTCCCAGGTGCTCCTTCCTGGGCTCATCCCTCTCCCAGCCCCAAAAAACCCCACTATGTTTTAAATTGAAGTATAGTTGATTTACAATGTTGGGTTAGTTTCTGGTGTATTGCATAGTGATTCATTTATATATATATATATATATATATATATATATATATATATGTATATATATATTCCTTTTCATTTTATTTTTCATTATAGGCCACTACAAGGTATTAAATATAGTTTCTTGTGCTATACAGTAGGACCTTGTTGTTCATCTATTTTGTGTATAGTAGGTTGTATCTGCAAACCCCAAAGTCCTAATTTATTTGTCTCTCTCCCCTGCTTTCCACTTTGGTAACCATAAGTTTGTTTTCTATGTCTGTGAGTCTATCTCTGTTTTGTAAATAAGTTCACTTTACAATGTGTCCTTTTTTTATATTGGCATAAAAACAGACATATGGATCAACGGAACAGAATAGAGAGCCTAGAAATAAACCCACACACCTACAGTCAATTAATCTTCAACAAAGGAGGCAAGAATATACAATGGAGAAAAGACAATCTCTTTGGCAAGTGGTGTTGGGAAAGCTGGACAGCTGCATGTAAATCAATGAAGTTAGAACACTCCCTCACACCATACACAAAAATAAACTCAAAATGGCTTAAAGATGTAAACATAAGACAGGACACCATAAATCTCCTAGGAGAGAATGAAAATCCAATATTTTGATTTGAATTTCATCTTATTTTTTGCTTTTTATTATAGCTTTACTCATATGTATGTGTCTATTAAGAGGTGAATTGTGTTCCCCCAAAATCCATTTGTTGAAATCCTAACCCCATTACTTCAGAATATGACTGTATTTGCTTGTATTGTTTGTTTATGAGGGAGAGGTAATTAGGTTTATTCCTCGATTTCTGCTTGGAGGAAGTATTAAGGATTGAACCCAGGACCTCTTGGGTGCTGAGCATGCACTCTACCACTTGAGCTATGCCCTTCCACCTGAATATGACTGTATTTGGAGATAGTCTTTAAGGAGATAATTAAATTAAAATAAAGTCATTAGAGTGGGCCTCAACCCAATATGACTGATACCCCTTATAAGAAGAGGAAATTTGGGCACAGACAGAGGAAAGATCACGTGAAGACACATGGAAAATACAGTGATCTGCAAGCTAAGAAGAGAGGCCTCAGAAGAAACCAACCCGATTCACACATTGATCCTGGGAGTCTAGCCTCCAGAATCGTGAGAAAAATGTCTGTTGTTTAATCCACCCAGTCTGTGGTACTTTGTTATGGCAGCCTGAGCAAACTCATATCATATCCTTGACAGTATATTTATTTAGTTTGATTTGTTCTTCAGCTTTGTATAAGTGGATTCATATTCTAAGTATTCTTCTGCAACTTGCTGTTTTCATTCAGTGTCATGTTTCATCCATGTTGTTTCATCCACGTTGTTTCATCCACGTTGGTATGTGAATAGTAGTTCACTTTTTTATAGCTATATAGAACTTCATTATTTGTTTATGACACATTGAAATTTCCCCTTACCTCTTAAGGGACAAGAGGTTGCTTACATGACTTTTTAAAAATTCTTGTTTTTTATTGGAGTATAGTCAGCTTACAATGTTAGTTTCAAGTGTACAACAAAGCAATTCAGTTATACATAGACATACACACGTATATATATTTCCAGTTTCTTTTCCATTACAGCTCATTACAAGAAACTGAATATAGTTCCCTGTGCTATATAGCTTACATGACTTTTTGTCTGTTAGTTTTTGTTTTTTCTCTCACAAACAATGCTGCTATAAATAATTTTCTGATCATGCAGACTCAACTTTACTAGGTAGGGAAAAAACATTAAAAAAATTTTCTCCGATTATACTCCTACCAGTATAGCACAAGCATTCCTATTGTTCCAAATCCTGACCAACATTTAATATTTCAGATATATTAACTTTTGCCAGTCTGGAAGCAATATAATGGTATCTCATTGTTTCTAACTGGCTTTTTCCTCATTATCTATGAGGTTTCTCATCTTTTTATGCACTTACTATTTATATATTCTCTTTTGCAAAAGGCCATTTATATTTTGTTCCTTTGTATACTAGACTGTGTATTTTCCTCTTATTTGCTCACCTTTATATTGGGTTGTCTTTTTCTTATTCACATTTATATATATTCTGAATACTAATTCTTTGTGACTTACATGCATTGCACATATCTGCCCTCAGTTTGTGACATACCCTTTCAATTTCTTTATGGTGTTTGTTAATAGAAGTTCTCAAACTGAATATAGTAAAATACCATCCTCTAGTATTTGTTTATGTCGTGTCTTATTTAAGAAAAATTTCCCTACCCCAGAAATTTCCCAAGTTGTATATTTTTTTCTAATTTAAAGATTTTTTTTTTAAAGAGTAATTTTAAGTTTACAGCAAAGTTGAAAGAAAGGAATAGGATTTCCCACATACGCCCTATCCCCACACATGCATAGCCTCCCTCACTATTACTATCCTGGACTGGAATAGTACGTCTGTTATAATTGATGAACCTACATTGGCACACCCTAATCACCCAAGGTCCATAGTTTACATTAAGGTTCACTCTTGGTGTTGTGCATTCTATGGGTTTAGTCAAATGTATGATGACATGTGACCATTATTATATCATACAGAGTAGTTTTACTGCCCTTAAAATCTGCTGTGCTCCACCTATTCATCTCTTCCTGCCCCCCGCAAGATGTGTTTTTCACATTAAAGTCTTTAATCCACGTGTAATTGATTTTTTAAATATATATATATTTTTAATAGAAGCATAGTCATTTACAATGTTGTACCAGTTTCTGGGGTACAGCACAATTCTTCAGTGATTTTTTTGTGTGATATGAGTTTGAGAAACTTCTGCTCTGTGATGCCAGCTAACTCACATATCAATTTTCCATATGTGTGGGAAGCTGGGTTTTATTTTATTTTATTTTATATTTTTGCCATCAGTATATTTACTTATCCTGTGCTAATACTTCATTGCCTTAATGACTACAGCTTTCAAGTAAGTCTTGATTTCCAGTATGACAAGCCTTTCCACTTTGATTTTCATCTTGGAAGGTCTTTCCTCTTCCATTTAAATTTAATATTAGCTCATCAAGTTCCTTGACTAGAACTGCACTGAATCTATAAGCCAGTTTAGGAAGAACTGACAGTGTTTCCTTCATTTGGGTTATTTCTAAATATCTTTCAAAATTTTACAATTTTTAAAACAGAAGTCTTGGACACTCTGCTAGATTTATTTTAAAGTATCTCACAGTGTTTGTTTTTAAAAATGGTATTCTTATAGTTGCTTTTGCTTTGGTAAATAGTATATTTTTAAAAACAATAGTGTAATGCCATTTATAGCAACATGGATGGAACTGGAGATTGTCATTCTAAATGAAGTAAGCCAGAAAGAGAAAGAAAAATACCATATGATATCACTTATACATGGAATCTAAAGAAAAAGACAAACTTATTTACAAAACAGAAACAGACTCACAGACATAGAAAACAAACTAATAGTTATCAGTGGGAGAAGGGGGTGGTAAGGGATGAATTTGGAGTTTGAGATTTGCAGATGCTAATATGCATAAAATTGATAAACAACAAGTTCATACTGTATAGCACAGGGAACTATATTCAATGTCATATAGTAACTTATGGTGAAAAAGAATATGAATAAATACATGTATGTTCATGTGTGACTGAAGCATTATGCTGTACACCAGAAATTGACATAACATTGTAAACTGACTATACTTCAATTAAAAAGTATATATATAAAAAATTAAAAACAATGGTGACTGTTTATTACTCATAACTTATAAATTATATCTCGTAACTGCATTAATTTTAATAATTTACAGATTCTTGTGACTTTTCTACATAAACAGTCACATCATTTTCAAATAAACACAATTTGTTTTTTTCCTATTCAGTCTCAATAACTTTTATTTCTTTTTCATCTCTTACTCTTCTGGTTAGAACCTCTGATATAATGCTAAATAAAAGTGGTGATAGTGGGTATACTTGTCTTGCTCTTGTTTTTAACAAAAATGTTCAAGATTTTGCCATTATGGGCCATCATTCAGAAGTCCACAAATGACAAACGCTGGAGAGGCTGTGGAGAAAAGGGAACCCTCCTACACTGCTGGTGGGAATGCAGTTTGGTGCAGCCACTGTGGAAAACAGTATGGAGATTCCTCAAAAGACTAGGAATAGACTTACCATATGACCCAGGAATCCCGCTCCTGGGCATATATCGAGAAGGAACCCTACTTCAAAATGACACCTGCACCCTAATGTTCATAGCAGCACTATTTACAATGGCCAAGACATGGAAACAGCCTAAATGTCCATCAACAGATGACTGGATAAAGAAGAGGTGGTATATTTATACAATGGAATACTATTCAGCCATAAAAACTGACAACATAAAGCCATTTGCAGCAACATGGATGTTCCTGGAGAATGTCATTATAAGTGAAGTAAGCCAGAAAGAGAAAGAAAAAATATCATATGAGATCGCTCATATGTGGAATCTAAAAAAAACATAAATATAAAATAGAATCAGACTCATAGACATAGAAAACAAACTTGTGGTTGCCAAGGGGGCTGGGGGTGGGAAGGGACAGACTGGGATTTCAAAATGTAGAATGGATAAACAAGACTATACTGTATAGCACAGAGAAATATATACAAGATCTTGTGGTTGCTCACAGCGGAAAAAAATGTGTGACAATGCATTTATGTATGTTCATGTATAACTGAAAAATTGTGCTCTACACTAGAATTTGACACAACATTGTAAAATGACTATAACTCAGTAAAAAAAATGTTTAAAACAACAACAACAACAACAAAAAGGTTTTGCCATTATGAAAGGTATTTGCTATCGATATTTTGCAATTATTCTTTAGCAGGTTAAGGAAACTCACTTTCATTCTGAGATTGATGAGATTTTTGCTATGTGTGTTAAATTTTATCAAATAGTTTTTCTAAACCTCGAGTTGATTATATGATTTTTTCTCTTTTAATCTATAAATGTCATTTAGTACACTAACATGTTTTTCTCATGTTAGACTAATCTTACATTCTTGAATGAACCTAACTTGGTCATGATGATAGTGTATAATTTAGTTTATTTTGATAAAAAATAAACAATGTTTTGTTCAGAATTCTTGTTTTGATGTACATGAGTGTAATTGGCCTGGAGCTTTCTTTTCTTGTATATTCCTTATTTTCTTCTGATATCAAGGTATATTAAATTTATTAAATGATGTGAGACTGACTCTTCATTTTTCTTTAATCTGTGGAAGAGTTTGTATAAGATTGGAATTAATTATCCACGAAAACTTTAATATACATATCTTTATCTTACCTATAACCTTCAAAGTTAGGTGTGGAAACAGGGACATAAAGGGTCTGACATTTGCAAAGTTGAATAATAAATCAGGATTGAAATAATTAGTGTTAACAACTCAGCCTCCCTACAGTATTAACAACATGTAACTAACAAGAGAGAAAAGAGAAAGCAATTATGAATTGTGAGAATCTTCTCTAAGCCTAATGCTTCCTTGGTGAGCACTTATGTAGATAGGAAAGACAAATACGAAAAGCTTTGAACTTCCATTGAATGAAAGAGAATCCTTATTTACGGAAGACAAATTGAAGCTAATTGACACCTTTCTCCAGATATACATCTAGCTCTTCTCTTTTGCCATCAGATATTTCAGATTGATGCGTCCTGTCAGTACTTAGAATGTTGTGTTGCCATAGACACTGGCCCAATTCTCAAATCCCCTTCATTTCACATATTTCCTTCACAAAAGGAGTGCTGATTGAGTTCAAACAAATTTATTCCAAAAAAAAAAAAAAAGAAAAAATAAAAAAGCATACATAGAAAGGAAATAAAATTAGAATCTGGCTGAGTTTCTTCCCTTCCTAAACCTCCACCTCCAGATTCTTTTCTTAGTTAATGGAAAGAGCAGCTTCCTTAATGACACATACATATACATTTCACTACTCTTTCTAAACTCATTCAATAATTCTTGAAATAAAACAAGCTAAAAAAGTAAAGGCCACATAAAAATTAATTGAGGTGTCCTGTCACAAATTTCTTATGTAATTGTATCACTCTCCATTTTTTTTGCACTGGAAGACAATATTGACGCTTTCACCTTGTATTAAGTTTGCATTTAATAGATTAGAGCTACTGTTGTTATTTATTATTGTTTTCCCAATACTATCTGGTGATAGAGATAAGATGGGTATCATTCCTATTTTGCAAATGGGGAATCAGGTTCTGCATAGTCATGTATTTCCCAATGGGAATAATTCTCTAGGTCTTCTAATTTTCATCTAGTTCAATCTACAAGGCACCATGTACTTAAAAAGGGTATTAAAATTACTGAGAACTTAATTAGGATTATTCCATCGATAACTAGGTCTTACCTAGAAAAAGGAAAAACTAGACCTTTGGGAAGCAAATGCATCTTTATGCTATTAAATTTTTTTCCCCTCTTGGCTACAGAAGCAAAATGGAAAAAAAACAAAAACAAAAACAAAAAACACATTATGAAACTGCCTGTCTTTCCCGGTGGTGAAGTTGAGTCTACTTTAATGTTCCAGTATTATTTGAAACTTCTGTAACCTGTTGGGTCAGTTTAGATACTGCCTGTTATGAGCTGAATTATGTTCCCCCCAAGTTTATATGTTGAAGCCCTAACCCCAGATACCTGAGAATGTGACTATATTTGGAGAAAGAGCCTTTAATGAGGTGAATAAGTTAAAATGAGGCTGTTAGGATGGGCCCTCATCCAATGTGACTGTTGTCCTTATAAGAGGAAATTTGGACACACAGAGAAACAGCAGGGATGTGCATGCACAGAGAAAAGACCATATGAGGACACAGTGAGAAGGCACCATCTGCTAGCCAGGGAGAGAGGCCTCAGGGAAAACCAAGCCTACTGACACCTTGCTTTTGGACTTCTAGCCTCCAGAACTGTGAGAAAATTAATTTCTGTTGTTTAGGTCACCCAGTCTGTGGTACTCTGTTGCAGCAGTCCTAGCAAACTATTACATTGGCCTAAAAACATTGGCTCGGAGGAGGAGGAAGGGTCAAACAACAATGAGAAGCGTCCTTAGTCTCCTTCAGTTGCTCAAGTCACAAGTTGAGGCTTTCAAAAAGAAGTCTTTCCATCAACTAAAAAAACAAAGATTGGCATTTAACTATAAATACTCAAAGAATCATTTCATAAATAGCATCCTCTATTTTGGAAAAATGACTCCAAATTACCAAACACTTGACTGGACCACATTATGCAAAAGCATGGCAAGGATTCAGCAGCATTTCAAGTTAACAATGAGTTATAAACAGCTTTATATTCATTTTCTGGGCCTTTCTCCAGAGGAAATTATTTAATTTGGAATTAATATTTGTATTTAAATAAATGTTTAATAAAGTGTTTTTTGAAATAGCACATTCACAGGAAAATATATTTTAGGTGCTATTTTAAAAAACAATTTATTAAGGTGAAATTCAGTTTAAAGTAAACAATTCAGTGGCATTAATTACATTCATAATGTTGTGCAACCACTGCCTCTGTCTAGTTACAAACCATTTCTATCACTTCATAGTAAAACTCTTTAACCATTAAGGAATTTCTCCCCATTGCCATCCTCCCCCAGTCCCTGACAACTAATCTGTGTTCTGTCTCTATGGATTTATCTATATTGGATATTTCATATAAATGGAATCATATAATATTTGCTTTTTTGTGTCTGGCTTCTTTCACTTAGAATAATGTTTTCAAAGCTCATCCCTGTTGTATCATATATCAGTCCTTCATTCCTTTCTATAGCTGAATAATATTCCATTGTATGTGTCATCCACAGTTGGTTTATCCATTCATTTGTTGATAGGCAGTTGGACTGTTTGGGTATTGTGAATATTGCTGCCATAAGCATACATGTATAAATAAATACTTGTTTGAACAGCTGTTTTCAGTTCTTTTGTATATACACCTAGGAGTGGATTGCTGGGTTATTTGGTAATTCTATGTTTAATTTTTTGAGGAACCACTGAACTGTTTTACATAATGACTGCACCATTTTACATTTCCACCAGCAATTCATGAGTGTTCCAATTTATCCATATCCTCCACAACCAAAACTTGTTACTTTTCTTTTTTTTTTTTGGTAAATTATAGTCATCCTAGTGGGTATAAAGTGGTATCTAATTGTGGTTTTGATTTGCATTTCCCTAATAACTACTGATGTTGAGCATCTTTTCATATGCTTATTGGTCATTTGTATGTCTTCTTTGGAGAGATGTCTATTCAAATCCTTTGCCCATTTTAAAATTGAGTTGTTTGTCTATTTGTTTTTGAGCTTGCAAGGGTTCCTTATATATTCTGGATATTAAAACTTTATCAGATACATGATTTTCAGATATTTTATCCTATTCCATAGGTTGTCTTGTAACTTTTTAAATATGTAATGCACTAAAGTTTTATATTTTGATGAAGTTCAAATGACCTATTTTTTTTCTTTCCTTGTGCTTTTGGTGTTATATCTAACAATCCATGACTAAATTCAAGGTCATGATTATTTACTTCTATGTTTTCTTCCAAGAATTTTATGGGTTTATCCCTTATATTTAGGTACTTGATCCCTTTTAAGTTAATTTTTATATACGGAGTGAGGTAGAACTCCAAATTTATTTTTTTGCATGTAAAAAGGTAATTGTCCAGGAACCATTTGTTAAGGAGACTCTTCTTTCTCCATTAAATGGAATTGGCACCCTTGTCAAAAATCAGTTTTACTTCTGGGTAATTTCTATCCTGTTGGTCTATATGTCTATCTTTATGGTAGTATCGCAATGTACTGTAGCTTTGTAGTAAATTTTGAAATTGGGAAATATGAGTCTTTCAACTTTTTAATTTTTTTCAAGTTTGTTTTGGCTACTCAGAGCCCCTTGCAATTCCATACGAACTTGAGGATTGACCTTCCAATTTCTTCAAAACAGCTATTGGAATTTTGATAGGGATTAATTTGGAATTGTAGATTGCTTTGCATCACTGACATCTTGAGAATATTAAGTCCTGAGGGATGGGGAGAAGGGGAATTGGATGAAGGTGGGATGACGAAATTGGGATGCAGTTTCCAATTTTGGCTTTTACGGAAGTGGTAAGACAGGATCATAGTGATATCCATGTCAGAGTTGTGAGAAATATTTTTGAATGTTGCCACTTATATACATCATTGTGCTTTTATAAAAACTTAAAGAAGCAAAATGAAAGGAGTGATCCTTGGCTCACTTTTTAAAGATTTATGCCAAGTCTCCTTTTCCTAAGTTGACTAGGAGCTCTAGTTACCTTTTCATAAGCTCTAAGAGCTGCCTCTTAGAGGCATTTGGAGCTGGCATTTGGTATTCATTCTTTCAACAAGCACTGTAGGGTTCTGGGGACTCAATGGTGGACAACAGGGGCTTGGTGCCTGCTCTGGAGAAACACAGTTTTGGGGGAGGACAATCGATTAAACAATCATCTAGTAACTCTAAAGTGTAATAAGAACCTTAACAGTGGAAACACATGCTACAAGCCCCCTACTCCACTAGAGAAGCAGAAGGTATCTTGCTTACCATTGAGTTCAAAACCCCTATTTTACAGGTGTGGAAACTGAAGGCAGAGAAAGGAAGTTACTCACCTTTTGTTAGTAACTAGATCAGGACTAAAACTCTCATTTGTTATTTCTTAAATCAGCTTAAAAAAAATTTCTGCTATACTATCTTTCTAACTGAGTTGGAAAACCTGACCTTTGCTTTTGATTTCTTTTTTTACTCACATAGAAGTAGTTTGATTGTTCAAAAACCAGAGAATAGTACCAGCAATTGTGTAGGCTATTTACCCTGTGGACTTCCCATGGCGCTCTCGGGGCAGCCAGCCCCTACTGGTTTGTCTGTGGGCAGGACTCTCCTCAACTGAGCCAGCTCCTGGGATGAAGTCTGAAATGGCTGGATGATGCACAAATGCTTCCAGCAGACCCTGGGTGATTTTAATCCCGCTCTTTTCTTTCTCAGACCAATCTGTAACCTGACACCCTCAGATTCACTTATGAACTCAGCCTGTCTTTAAACTACAACTGCATTTAAAGCTGGGCAAATTTTTATAGCTTAACTGTTGGTTATGTGATGACATAAAGAAAACCATATTTTAGTTTTCATCATGCATTGGGTCCAGACCACATAGCCACTGGTAGTTCCTTGGATTTTTATTTCATGTGATATGAGTAGGTTGAACAGAGAGACATGACTGGTTTTACATGTAAAAAAAAAAAAAAAAAAAAGAAAGTAGGATTTTTGAGGGATCTCAAAAGATCTTCCTTGGAGGTCATCAAACAAACTGATCATCTTCCCCTCACATCTTCGACTACTCCTTTTCCTCAGTCTAGATTTCTTCTCCTAGCAGCTGCAAACTCTTCAGGGTTGGTTCTGAAGGATCTTACTTCATGTGTGGAATTCAGGTGTGCCTCTTGGAGGCTTGAGGACTCCCAAGCCACTGCCCAGAATGCTGCTTGCTCCAGAATTTGCTGCTGCTTTCAGAACCAGAGAGCTGGCATCATCTTCTAATGAAACCCATGCAGGTGAAAAGATACAGCCAAATGGCCACATACACCCACTCTTTATGACACTCTTACTCATGCTGCTGCCACCAAATCAACGTTTGGTGTGTTTATCTGCAGTTGGAAGAGACATGGCTTGAGCTGAGCTCCTGGCCCTGTTGGCTTCGGTTGCTGCTGCTGCTGCAGACCCCAAACAAGGCCTCAAAGGCTCCTTAGGGGACGACATGATTTCCCTCTGAGTAATATTTAGGAGTAGTGCTGTTTGCTAAATTGTTGGGTCCCAGGGTTATAACTCTCTAAATTGTCTCATACTGCTAATCTACCAGTAGGTGATGGATTGCATGGGGCAGGTTCTGGTTTTGGCTGTGTTTTGAACCCACAGTGAAGATTTCCTTCTATCTGATTCCTGGTGCAGAGAAGTCAGCACATGTGTCTCTTCCCATCTTCATGATGTTTCCTCTTTGGGACCTCATTGTCCCATCTCATCTCCACTGGTCAGGGTCATCCCTGAACTGGGCCAGGCCATAAAAAGTAGCAGGAACTTGGATGCTGGAGAGAAGAATGATTAGACTTGGTTTAAAATTGTCCTGTCTGTGTTGTACCACTAAGCCAACAAGTACTCAGTACAAAGGACACACATGCAGGACCCAGTGAGTGGACATGGTTTCCTGATGTCTCCTCCAGCTCATAGAGATTCCCCCTTGAAAGTGAAGATCTTACCATTTTGCATGGAGTGAGAAGTCTGCATTGGGAAGAATCCTAATCTTTAGGTTAGCTATCTTTTATCACTTGGCTGAGAGTGGAGCCAAGGTTAGCTCCACCTTTACAATATAAGGCAATTCCTTCTGTATCAGTTACGTACTTACCTGATCTATTTCTTATTATGCCATTGTGGCACAGTAGGTCTAATCATGCCCTATTTTTACCCTAAGCTACCAGGTAATTTTCAATAGCTCTGAACTCAAAGGAGCAGAGACCTTAGTTCCAGCCTGAAAGGATTTTCTTTTCTTTTTTTTTTCCCCCTCCCCTGAAAGGATTTTCTTGTTGCAAGCAGTAAAACAACTGATTCTGGCTAATCTAAGCAAAACACAAAACAAAAACAAACAAGGATTTAATGGAAAATTATCAGATCGCTTGAAAGATAGAAATCTAGACAGGCTCTGGAATCTAGGGATCGGAAACCAGCAAACATTAGGGGGTGCTGTACAACTTTTTTCTGTCCTTGTGTTTTTCGGTTCACGATTCAGATTCTAAAGAGATCATCTGATTGGTCATGCTTGAGTCACAACCATGTCTGGGCTAGGTGAGACTATAACTGACAATCTACCAAGACTGCTTTCAATGGGTTCTGCGTATTTAAAGGAAAGTCACAGTGCTGTTAACTAACAAAGCAAGAATGCTCATCAGGCAAAACACCAGATATCCACATGGACAGAATCCAGCCAAGGTGTGCAAACCAGGGGAGTGATTAGTAAATACATCATCCTAGATCCATCCTGAAGGAGAGCCATTTGTTACCTTAATGTCAAATGGCCTGAAATGAAATTATTGAGGGAGTCTGATTCCTTGATAGAAAGATGAAGACCTAAATGAACACAAGTTATAACATCTGAGGTGTCTTCTGAACCTGGAAGGGCAAAACCCAATGAGGGCAAAAACAGCCCAGGAATTGGTGTCAGATAACCACGGTTCAGCAGCTTGTCATCAGCTGTGTGCCTATGTGCACCACAGCCTCTCTGCCTGGGACTGTGTCCTCATCTTCAAGATCAAGATAACAATACTTGTTCTGGGGATGATAATAAAGAGAGATACACAAAAGGGCTGACACAGAGAGCAACTCAAATAATAGCCTTTTTTTTTTTTGCCACAGAGTAAATTGATGGATTTCTTTGAAAATTATTCTTTAAACTAGTGTATTAACATGTTTATGTTTCAAGCATGCTTTTCAAAGAGCTTCTATTCTAAAAGATCAATGAGTGGGTCAGCTATTGATTGCTTTGCAAATATTTAAATAAAGAAACATAACTCCCATGCAATATCTGGCATGAATTTTATCTGGCAACCCTATGTAAGAGAGTAATCTAGAGTTAAGATGATTACCAGTGAACCTGAATCTACTTATTTGTATCCTCTGGACTTGATACCAACTGCCCACTGATGCTTGCACTGCCCAGTTTAAATCAGTTCTACTTCTTGTTTAGCCGCCATGTTAGTAGAGTACACAGATCAGAAGAAATTATTCAGAACAGATGGATAGCTCAGAAAACAGACAAACTCTGGGTTCAGAGAAAGGTGGTGTTTTCAGTCTTTCACAGGACTCTTGAAATTTTGGCTGCTCTTAGAAACATATTTCTTTTAAGTGGAAGTTGCTTTTTAAATTCAATTTAGGCTGAGACTTATTTCCAGAGGAGTCTTAATAAGGAGAGGTATGCAAACATTGTTTATTAAATAGAACTATTTTCTAGCTCCCTGTAGAATTTTAAAGATGAAAATTCAGGTAGAAATTGATCATTATCAAAATGGTATGTCTACAAAGAGATTTTATCTGTATTTACCTGCCTGTAGGAAAGCAGTCTAAATATCTTCCTGCGACTCCGCAGGGAGAGAAAGTTGGGCAGCAGGTGAAACTTTTATCATTTGCCCATGGTTTCAAAATACATCTGTTATATATTATATATATTTATATATAAAAATGTATATATAATACATATAGATATAATTATATATGTAATTATATTCCAGCTGGGTCCAAAGGTTAAAAACTGCTTTAAAAACTCCATTTGGATACAGGAAGATACAAAAGACAGAAGAGGACAGAACAAGACAAAGTTATTTAGACAACCTGAAAATATTTATTATGGAGAAAGTAGAAGGAACCTCCTCCTCCCCATACACACAGTGCTGATTGCTAAAAAATGGTGTGCATGTACATCTGAGTAAAGAAAGTCACTTAGCAACAGGAGATTTTTAAATTTCCAGGATCATTTCACAGCATTTGCAGTCATGGGAGGCATAGAATTCAGTAATTTCAAAGTTGGACTAACAGACCTGGTGCAAGTTTTAGCAACCTCCCAGCTGTGTGACCTTGGAGAAGGTATTTCACTCTCAGGTTCACCATTTGTAAATCCACAGTAACACCACTACCACCTTACAGTTGCCGTGAGAATTGAGACACTATTGCAAAGTGCTCACTGTGGAGCTTGGTACTAAAAAGGTCAATAATGTTAGCTTTGGTCATTTTTGAAACTCTGAGGCTGCTGCAACTGACAAGAGACTCAGAATTGTCATTGAGCAGAAGAATCAACACTTCCCAGGGGGCTCCTGCATTGGAGGTGGTGGTGAGGGAGAGGGGTGTCATCCTTCTGACTGAAAAGTTTCTTTTTCACAGGTAGCTTCAAGGTACTAATTAAGGAATATGGTTTTAGTTTTATTATTCTTAAACTGTATAAGTTACATATACCTTTGTATGAATATTTTATAGCTTTGTAAAAGTAGCACTTTTAATTTACTAAGCTTTACTACATTAATTGCTTTAATAGTGATACATATTCTCAGACACCCACAGTCCATATTTACTTTTTATAAATGAAATTAATGACAAAGTTCTATAAATGAAATTAATGACACTGTTCAATAATATTTCACATGGTCTGCTTGGATAGTGGGGCCTTTTTTGTTTTTTTAATCTTCCTGAGATCCAGTAGGAGGCTAGTATATTTGCCCCTTGTTTTTGTCTCTTCTGTCTTTCTGTATTCAAATTTAACTAGATAATTTTTTAAATCTTAAATTCTGTGTATTTTACTTATTTATTTAATGCATTCATATCTTTGGATGCTGCAGTGATATAGTTAGACCTCTGGCATGTTGCACACTGCTTACTGGTTTAATTTATTCTTTTAAGTAGGTAAATTTTTAAATGTCCATATCAGAGTATAAACTAAAACACAAACATCATATTGGGGGAAACCATTTCCTCTAATTATGCTTGTAAAGCATTATAGAATCAAGAGGTATCAAGGAACTCTGGAAGAATGGATTAATACCCTGGATATATGGTGATGGTAGCACAACTTCATAAATTTGTGAAAAATTATTGAATTATACACTTACCATGGGTGAATTTTATGGTATGTAAAATACATCTCAATAAAACTGTGAAAAACTGATATACAAAGAACGACAAAACAGTTGGGAAAAGAACAAGTCAACTACAAAATGTGAAAGAGATATAAGCAGGAGGTTCACAGGAAAAGAAATACGGAGGCTAATAAGCTAAAATTAAGCTGAGTTTTACCAGCAGCTAGGAAACTGCGCTGTAAAGCAGCAACAAGAGCACTTTTCACCTATCAAATTGCATAGATAACTTGAGGAGGCACTACATTTAAAGAGTTCAAAGATAAAAATGAAAAAGAGTGTAAACATGCACAGAGAAAGTTCCATTTCCACCTCTTTCTCCCGGATCTCTAGTTTCTTACCCCCAACACAACCAATGTTATCAGTACCTTGTGTAATTTCCTAGAGATCTTTAATGTACATACAGGACAATACGTACATTTACCACTGCCTTATACACAAAGATTGGGGCCTGTAGACATTGCTTTTTACCTTACTTTGTTCTTTCAAGAGCTTTTCCTATAACTATATTCAATATCTTGTAATAACCTTTAATGAAAAAGAATGTGAAAATGAATATATATGTATGTATATGCATGACTGGGACATTGTGCTGTACACCAGAAATCGACACATTATAATTGACTGTACTTCAATAATAAAAAAAGGAAGAGCTATGAGAACCTAGAGAGCTTCCTCATTTTTTTTATAGCTGTGTAGAATTTCATTGTGTAGATATACCACAGCCTATTTAAATGTTTCCCTATTGGTAGAAATTTTTTCTTTTGTATTTTTCCATGAGCACTCTCCTGTACATTCATCACTTCGCATATGCATGAGTACATCTGCGGAGTAGATTCCTGGATGTAGTTTTGATAAAAACAGCAAAGCTTCCAAAGGTTAATTGCATACAGCATCAATGACAGTTCAGGGAAATGGGTAGCTCATACCCTGCTTTAGGGGAGCAATCTCTCTGTATATCAAAATTAGAAATATGCATACACTGTGACCCAGAAGCTCTATTTCTAGGAATCTCCCCTGCAGAAATTCTTACAAAGGAACACTACATTGTATGTTCCAGCTTCATTTAAAGTGACAAAGCATTGGAATCAATTAAATATCTTAACTGCAATTAAGCAACTTAAACACAGTAATCTTCAAAAACAAATTATGGTACATCTATACTACAGGATATTATGGAGCAGTTAAAAAAAAAGGGAGACGGCTAGATCTTTATGAACTGACAAGATGTGTTAATAGGAAAAACCTGTTATGAGTGTGGTGAGTCCCACATAAAATGGATGGATAAGATAGATCCATCAATCTATATATCTAGATACCATAAATCTCTCTTCCTCCCTCCCTGCCTCCCTGTCTTGCTGCTTCCCTCCCTTTTTTACTGCCGATGCATAGAAAAAGATCTGGATATATACATATTAACATTTAGTGTAGTTAACAAAGGAGAAGTGGAATGATTAAAGGAGAAAAAAAGGTTAATTTCTAATCTTTATTATATTTTTGTACTGTTGGACAGTTTTTACAATGAGCACATGTTCACATGTAACTTCTGTAGTTGGAAAACGACATTGGTAAATACAAATAAAAATTCTAATGAAAGCTATCACGACTACTCCGAGACTTTCTTTTTCTTTCTTCCTCTACCCTGTTTTTGCTAATCATGAAAAGTTTCAAGTGTACATAAGGTACAGAAAATCATATAACAGATACTCCTGAATCCACCATCCAAATTTAACAGATGTTAACATTTTGCCAAATTTGTTTCAGATTTTGCTTTAAAAAAAAAAGAATGAAAATGTTACTGCTATAGTTAGAGTTCTGTGCCTTACCCTCAAGGTGGCAATTTTCTTGAAGTTGTATATCATTTACAGTTTTTTAGATCATAAAATAAGTTGCCTTAGATGATTTAAAAGAAAAAAAAAAGCCTTAAGCGTACATTTCCCCCATTTTGTAGACTACCCATAAGAGGGATTGCAAATTGCATCTTTTTTTTTCTGTTTGAACTACTTAGAGGGTTTTCCATTTCCTGTTCGTTCCCCACCACCCCTTCACCCAGCCCTGGACCTTAGTCTCAATCCTATCTCTCTGAATGAACATCTTCCTTGGGCTCTTTGCTTCCATCCTCTTCCCTCTCTTCCAGCTTGACAGCTACTGCCAGACGATCTTCTTAAATCAGGGTTTCTCAGCTTCAACACTACCGATATTTGGGGTAAATAATATTTGGTTATGGGGGTGCTGTCCTTTTCATTGTGTGATGTTTAGCAGCAGGTCCCTGTCCTTGACCTACTAGATGCCAGGAGCACCTTCCTCAGTTGTGACAACCAAAAATGTATCTGGACCTTGCCACATGTCCCCTGGAGGGCAGTCATCCTGGTTGAGAACCACTGTCCTAACTATGACTTTTTTTTTCTAACTACGAATTGTGATACAACTTTCATGAACAAATAGCTCCTGTTTGCCTATCACAACATATTCAAACTCTCCCCTCACCCTCTTCTGCCCTGACCTGATTTCAAAGCCAGTCACAATCTGCCCTTACTTCCACTAATTTCTTACTTCTTCCCATCAGTCTGGTAGACCTACCTCCCTGTTCTCCTGCTCTCTTGTGTTAGGCTAATTCTCCCGTTTGGGCTTTTGTGTGTGCTTTCCCACATCTTAAGGTGTCTTATCTATTACTTTCTGCCAGTTCAGCTCTTGTTTGCCCTTCGAGGTCAGACTCAAGTCCCATTCCTTTGTATAATGTTTCCTGATGACTTTGCCCTCTAGCTGTGTCCTTCTTTGGAGGCAGTGAATTCTAATGGTTCAGTGGATGGGCTTCAGAATCAAGTGAATATGTAGACAACCCTGACACTCCCACATACAAGCTGTGTGAAACACCCTGCTTTGCTGAGGGCAAAAAAAGCAGAAAAATAGAGTTTGGATCCTTGACAATGCCTGTTAACCCCCAAGTAAATCATCCTGAGGTCAAAAATCTCCAGATTTATTTAATGAGGGTATACAAATTCTTTATTTTCAAGTCAGTTGAAGTTAGGTTTTCCCCTTACTTGCAGCCAAAAGTGTTCTAATTAGTACAATGGAAACCCAGAACAAAACATATTACAGCAAAATAGGTTCTGTAAACCCCTGGATGCCTTTAGACCTTTAAGTACCTAAAAGCATGAACTCCCATATCTAACAAACTGCTTCAGCATAAAATAGCTTTTTTTGAGTAAAGCCCAAGGTCCTTGTGAAGGACTCATTTTTTCAGAATATTGACACCCTTAGAATACACATGCTGCCCTTTTCATGTTTCCATGTGACTGAATAGAGTGAGTACAAGTGGCCAAGGACCGTGTTGCCTAGCAACCTCAGGGATTATTTAATTGGAACAGCAGTCACATCCCAGCCAGCTAACCTCTGAGTACCCATGGAATGCATAATCCAGGACCCTGTGCTGATGGGAAGCTGCGGGACTATGAAGCATAAGGAATTAGGCCCTGCCTGCAAAATGATTATGTTCAAAGTAGGGTAATACAGATGCGTGGGAGAATCCCCAGATTATTTAAATAAAGACCATGTTTGGGTAGGTAAAAGGGTGGGTAAAGTGTTTGTTTTCATTGGAGGAGGGTAGAAAAGAACCAGAAAGTCAGGGCTGTTTCCTGATACCACATATTTGCAAACCATTTGCTATTAGTTTTTCACTTCATTCAGATCCCTCGCCTAATTTCATTCCCATAGAGAAGTCGTTGTTAATTACCCATCTAAAGTAGGGTTCCCCAACTGTCATTCCTGCACTCTCTTCCACGTGCCCTCACTGCTTTGTTTTTTGTTTTTGTTTTGTTTTTTTCACAGCACTTATGCTTATACTGACATGCATCTCTCTAGGGGAGATTGTCTCTTTCAGTTTTTTTTTTAAAATAGAGGTACTGGGGATTGAACCCAAGATCTCGTGCATGCTAAGCATGCACCCTACCATTAAGCTACACCCTCCCCCCAGAGATTGTCTCTTAATCGCTCTCTCAGTGGCATTATGCAAATCAACCAATTATGTGGATTCTAGGAAACTTTTGAAGTTAACTGAAAAGTTTTCACTCTCCTGCTGGGAATAGGTCTTAAAGAATCACTTACACATGGGCATGAAGACATATATACTACAGTAATCAGTACAGCATTGTTTGCAATAGAGGAAAACTACAAAACAATGGAAGTGTCCATCAATAAGAGAGCCATTACACAATTTATGATACATCCATGCTCTGGAATTCTGTGTAGCAGTTAATGTGTAATTAATAGTAGTAATGATAATAGTAAATAGCAGCTAAGAGTTACTGAATGTTTATCTGTAGTTCATCATTTATTTCCCTCAAAAAAACTCTCCTGAGATATGAACTTTTATTATCCCTACTTCACAGATAAATGCACATAGAAGTTAAGTGACTTGGCCAAGGTCAAACAATTAGGAAGTGGCAGAGTTAGGATTCATGGCCAATGTGTTGCTAGCACACACACTTTCAACCACTCCTTCATACTGTCTTCCAGGAACATGAGGAGGTAGGTATGCTCAAATTTAAATTAAAAAAAAATCCTAGAAATTCTAATAGCTGAAAATAAAAGCAAATAGGTCTAGAATAAATCTGTTCAGAAAACAAAAGATGTTGGTAAATAAGTATATATGAGTGTGTTGTGTATTATCAATGCTTACCTCTGAGTTGGGGAGAAATAAAGGAGAGGAAACTTGCATATTTATTCTCTATATTCCTAAGATGCTTGGGTCTTTTATAACAATAATGTCTTCACGTACTACCAAAGGAGTTAAAAAACAGTTCGCAAAGTGACCACTAGAGGGCACAACAAGATGCTTACCAAGATTTCCCTCTAGAAATCGTGCCCAGAGAGCTGTCCAGGTGCTGAAGTACATAGACTGAGTAGTTCAAGGGAGTGACCCTGGGGGTTTTAGATAGCCTCTTGGAGCCTCCACTGAGAAGCTCTGTGACTTATCTGGGAATACGCTAAATTACTCATCCTCTGTGTCATTCCACCATGAGTCAGCTCTAGCATATCAGGGTAGGCAAGCGACATTATTCAATATGCTCCTTAACCAAGAAAAGGGATAACACTTTGCCATCAGGAATCCTGGTGAGATTGGCAACTCAGAAACTCAGGGTGGAAGCTTCAGCTAGCAACAGAGGCCAGAAGTTTCTAACTAGTTCTCAAATAATTGGGAGAAGATATGGCTTAGGGTAAGAAGATAAGTTTTTCTTTTTTAAGATTTAATTGCCCCAAATTAACTTAAAGAATGCAAACTTTAAACTCCTTTGTCACATACTTTATGAACAGTGACAAGGTCCTTCATCTTACTGTTTTATAAGAGATTGTAAATGCTAATGTGGAAATAAGAACTTTGTAAAAAATGAATACTGCCTACAGTGGTCAAAGTTGGTGAAGGTTTGAGGAAATAAATATGGATGTATGCTGTTCCTAAGAGTTTAAACTGTTGCAGTCCTTTAGAGGACAATTTGGCAGAACCTATCAAAATATCAATGAGTACTCATTTTGGCCTAGTAAAGTAATTTCACATTAGGAATTTAACCTAGAGAAATATTAGTAAGTATGCAGTATCTTTGTATAACAATCATGTAGATATTATACCATTGTTTGTTGTAGTGAAAAATTAGTACTAACATAAATGTTATTGGCAAGAGATAAGGTTAAGTTATGGTTCAGCAATTAATATGCAGAATTAATAAGAAGGTTGATTTATAACAACAGGCAAGGAAAAAAAATATTTTGTCAGATTAAAAAACAAGGTAGAAAATGGTATGCATAGTATAATCTCTTAATATAAAGAAATTTGTGTATGTGTGGGTAGAAGAATCTAGAAGGCTGTACACTAAAATATAAATGGTAAGTTTTATTTAGAGACTGGGATGGCAAGGGGAAATGTGAGGGACTTTTCACTTGCTGGTTGATACACATTTGTATTATTATCCACACATACAGTGAGTATGTACTATTTTACACTTTTAAAAAGAAAAGATGAAAAGGAATTATATAAGCCAAAATATTGAGGTAGAATGTATTACTATTCCCTGTGTCTGTATCCTTTTAAATTTTTTTTTCAGTTTTGTATTAAATGTCACTAGAACATTTGATTCTCTTTAGCTTTTTCTTTTCTTTTCTTCTCCTTTTTGGTTCCCACCAAGGGATTTTTCCAAGAGGTCTTTTTAAAAGTGAGATGGATAGTAACCTGGAAATTCCTCACCAAGAATAAAATCATGAAATTCCCTTGGCAGCTCAGCAGATCAGCTCACATGTCCATTCTGCAAGAATTATGGTAACAGACAGCTAAAGATATATAAACTACTCATCAAGATTTTTTGGCTGTGAGGTTTTAGGTGCAGCTCTACTGAATTCAAGGATCTGAGACAATATGACTTGAGTCTGTGCTGTTTTATAAGACTCATTTTAAAATTGCCTATGCCAAAAATGGCCATACTACCCAAAGCAATCTACAGATTTAATGCAATCCCTATCAAACTACCTCAGACATTTTTCACAGAACTAGAACAAATAATTCTAAAATTTATATGGAATCACAGAAGACCCAGTATTTTCAAAGCATTACTCAAGAAAAAAAATGAAGCTGGAGGAATAACTGTCCCAGACTTTAGGCAATACTACAGAGCTACAGTAATCAAAACAGCATGGTATTGGCACAAAAACAGGCATATGATTCAACGGAACAGAATAGAGAGCTCAGAAATAAACCCATAAACTTTTAGTCAATTGATCTTTGACAAAGGAGGCAAGAACATACAACAAAGTAAAGACAGTCTCTTCAGCAAATGATGTTGGGAAAACTGGACAGCTGCATGTAAATCAATGAAGTTAGAATATTCCCTCACATCATATACAAAAAGAAACTCAAAATGGCTTAATGGCTTAAATATAAGACAAGACACTATAAACCTCTTAGAAGAAAACATAAGCAAAACATTATCTGACATAAATCTCAGCAATGTTCTCCTAGGGCAAATACCAAAGCAACATAAATAAAAGCAATAAGCAAATGGGACCTAATTAAACTTATAAGCTTTTGCATAGCAAAGGAATCCATAGGCAGAACAAAAGGTAACCTATGGAATGGGAGAAAATATTTGCAAAAGATGAGACTGACAAGGGCTTAATTTCCAGACTATATAAACAGCTCATACAACTTAACAACAACAACAACAACAACAACAACAACAACAACAACAAAAACCCAATCCAAAAATGGGCAGAAGACCTAAACAAGCAATTCTCCAATGAAGACTTACAAATGACCAATAGGCAACTGAAAAAATTCTCAATATTGCTAATTATCATAGAAATGCAAATCAAAACTACAATGAGGTATCATCTCACAGCAGTCAGAATGATCATCATTCAAAAATCCACAAGCAATAAATGCTGGAGAGGCTGTGGAGAAAAGGGAATCCTCCTACACTGTTGGTAGGAATGTAGTTTGGTGCAGCCATTATGGAAAACAGAATGGAGATTCCTCAAAAGACTAAAAATAGACTCACCATATGATCCAGAATCCCACTCCTATGCATATATCCAGAGGGAATCTTAATTCAAAAATATACATGCACCCCAATGCTCATAGTAGCACTATTTACAATAGCCAAGGCATGAAAACAACCTAAAGGTCCATCAACAGGTGACTAGATAAAGAAGGTGTGGTTTATGTATACAATGGAATACTACTCGGCCATAAAAAATAATAAAATAATGCCATTTGCAGCAACATGGATGGACCTGGAGATTGTCATCCTAAGTGAGCCAGAAGTAAGCCAGAAAGAGAAAGAAAAATACCATATAATATCACTTATATGTGGAATCTAAAAAAAAAAAAAGACAAACTTATTTACAAAACAGAAACAGACTCACAAACATAGAAAACAAAATTATGGTTACCGGGAAGGGAATGGGAAGGGATAAACTGGGAGTTTGAGATTTGCAGATACTAAATACTAACTACTATATATAAAATAGTACAACAAGTTTATACTGTATAACACAGAGAACTATATTCAATATCTTGTAGTAACTTATCTTGTAGAAAAAGAATATAAAATGAATATATGTATGTTCATGTATGACTGAAGCAGTGTGCTGTACATCAGAAATTGACACAACATTGTAAACTGACAATACTTGAATAAAAATATATATTAAAAATGAGAAAAAAATTGTCTATGCCAAATTCAATTAGCACTGATTAAACTTTTGGCTTTGGAAGAGGCAGTGAGGTTGGGGAAGTGAGAAGTCTTTAGCATTGGAAAGATTCCTGAGCCAACCATAGAAGAAATAGTTTCTAAAGATTCTAAATTAAAGGATGAATTTTACAACAGATTCTTCATAAAAATGAGCTGACACACCAGATTTATCAGTGTTTGCAAATTTTACAATTGCAGGATAATTCCCCTGACTTGTGTCAGTGAGGTGGGGGAAATGAATCACCACAAAAACTGAAATACTGTAACAGATTACACCCCCATCTGCATATGGGTAATTGGAAGTTTTCTAATCAGATGTTAATACAGTTAAGTTGTCTTTCTCTGCAATGTGTTCAGAATCATGTTTGGGACATTGGGATTTTCAAAAAGTTAAAACAAAGCAAAAACCAGGGTCTTCAAATCCAGGGACTGATAACGCCACTTTTAACATTTATTAATCCTTACTTTTAACATGTTCAGTAAAGAGAGCATATCGAAGTTGATGCTTTAACCATATCAAATTGCTGCTTAAACAGAAACATAACAACTAATGGGACTAGAAAATGTTACAGAGGCAAAAAGCATTCCATTCTGAAGTGCCAGTGGAGAGAGAGGGGAACATGGACTCCATTATTTATCTTTTCCAACCAGTAAAATTCTATCTGGCTCAACTCAAAACAAAAAAAAGTAAAAGGCAAGAGACATATTTTCTCATCCTCTGGAGATTAAATCTGAAGTGATTCTGTGCCTTCTAGTGAGATCGTTTTCCTTTTCCCATATGTTGCTTCAGAACAAAATAATAATGATAATTGTTCTCTTTTAATGGAGCACTTACTATGCGGCAAACAATTTTGTCTCATTTATCCCTTACTACAATCTCAGATTAATTCTACTTAGGAGATATAATTTATTCCCCTCGTACAGATGTGAAAACTGAGGATTGATTTATCCAAGGTCACACAACCGGTAACCAGCAGGAGTAGCTTAATTATAACTTATTTAAGCAATTTAGATTTACTGAGTGCCCAGAGTCTATATCTTCCTTTTAGGCATTTTAGAGTAAAAGAGTCTTGTATCACCTGATTCTTTTCCTTGCTAGTTAATGCTGTGCTTTGGGAGACAACACACGTATTGATGATGTAATATGTGAATAAGGGCACATTAAATAGAATAGACTTAAATCTGATATAATGACCGAGAACAGAACAGTGTAAGCTACCAAAGAGGCAGACCAGGGAGAAGGCCAAAAATTTCTAGAGGAAGTGTTGTCATCAGCATGGGCAGCCATAAAAAAATAGCAAAGATTGGGTGATTAAAACAGAAATTAATTTTCTCACAGTTCTGGAGGCTGGAAGTCCAAGATCAGGGTGTTAGCAGAATAGTAATTCTCCTGAGAGCTCCCTCCTTGGCTTGTAGACAGTCACCTTCTCCCTGTGTCTTCATATGGCCTTTCCTTTGTGCACTGCACTCCTGGTGTCTCTTCCTCTTCTAACAAGGACACCAGTCCTACTGAATTATGACCTCATTTAGCCTTAATTATCTCTGTTAAGGTCCTGTCTCCTAATACAATCACATTGGAGGTTAGGGCTTCAACATATGAATTTAGGCGGGACACAATTGAGTCCACAAGAAGGTCAGGGTGAGCTGGTGCTGTCAGTAAAGGCTATGAAAGATCAATAAAGTATGGACAAAGTGAGGAAATAACAAGGAAGGCATTTAAGGTGCCAGAACAAGTAAAGGGCTAGTGAGTGACAGACAGAGGGAGAGGGAGAGGGAGAGAGAGACAGAGACAGAGTCAGAGAGAGTTTGAAATATAGAGCAGAAGAGAAGAAGAACCTTTCCACAGTGAAATAGTAGTCGCTTCCTTTTGGGGTGAGTGTTAATCCCCTTCCCACCTATCTTGAGTGGACTCAACACCTTTGGGAAAAGCAAGAGAGATCAAGGCAACAAGTTGGCTCAACAATTAGCAACACAGGAAAGGAATCTCTGTTGCTTCATAGTCACATAAAGGGATCTTCGTGTGGAGATGCTAATGTCAAGGATACATGAGATGTACCCAAAAGTTCTTGTTTGGCACAACTTTCTCCTTTCTTATTCCAAACCCAAATATTTTCCATATGACCTCAGCCCATGTCCTCTGCTTGGATTGCTCCCAAATTCCCTATCTTCTCTTGCAGCATCAAGATCATAAAAAATATATAGACTCTTTTTTTTTATCATGCCTCTTTTGGCTGGGCTGAGTTCTCATATTTATCTGCTTTTACTGACAATGTATTCCATTTCCTTTTCTTTTTCTTTTTTTTGCATAAAAAGCAAAATAGTTCTAAATACACATGTTCACATAGTCATACCTTTCTGCGTATAGAACTTTTTTCAAGTCTGAGTTCTTATCAGTACCACTTGATTGAAGAATTTTAACTTGCTTTGATATATTTTGCTTCCTGATTATTTGTCCCTATCCTCGTGATTCAGGGGAGACAAAGGAAGTGATCCAGAATCAGGGTTTGAGACTTTGGGGAAGGACAGGTACAGGGAAGTGGCCTACTCAGCAAGTAATGTTTATTGAGACTCTATTCTGTGCAGGGAACAGTGGTAGGGACTGGAGATTGGAAGACAGGTAACACCGTATTGTTCTTCAAGAAGTTTATCATCAATGGAGAGGAAAGATGAGTACAAAATACCAATATGACATGTTAACTGATGTGTAAGAGAGGTAGCATGCAGAGGGAAATGGGAATACAGGCTTGAGATCCCTCATACTTGACATATCTCTGCCATTTCCTATATTTGTGACCTTGGGCAAGTTATTAGAGAGCAAGTTTATCCCATTTCCTATCTGATCATACCTATTATGCAGGGTTATCATATAATATTAGATACTTTAGTGCGTTGGGCATTGCAGGTGCTCAGTAAGTTGCAACTATTTTTATGATCGTTACAATGATATATTTGTGATGTATAAAGTGTTACAGAGACTGGATGGGAGCAGCAGTGAATTCTGACTGAGTTCAGGAGAAACTTGATGGGAAATGCTGCTAGAATAGTGCCTACATCTGTAAACCATCTGTCAGGAATGTCAGGGAGGACGCTCTGCATCAGGAAAGTGTTTGATGAGATGACCTCAAAATGCTCATCCAAGTATAAGATTCTGTGAATATTAGGTCAGAGATTTCTCTGGCTGGCAGAGACCTTTTGGGAAGAGTGCTTAATAAACACTCCTGACAATGTGGAATGAACTGATGAGGCTACATTGATCCTAAATGTGCATAAATAATTTCTTTTTCATTTTTATGCAGATAGTGTAGTATTTAAGCATCTAATACTTTCTAGGATTTCTATAAACCAGAAGGTCAAGGGTTTGTTTTCTTGGATTAGGATATTTATATCTTCTTTAGAGGGTCATCCATTTTCAATTGGATTGATTTTAAACTTTTTTTTGCAACTTTGGAACATAAGATAAATGATAAGTGCTTGGCAACCTAATACAGGCTTAGTAGATACTTAATAACTACACTAATACAATGAGTCTCCCTGCCTCCCCCAAAGTTTTCTTATTTTAGGAAATATAAAGAGTAAAACTGTAATACTATGCCTACTGGATGTCAAACATCAGGTTTTTTTTTTTTAAGTAAAAAATTCAGATTTTTTGAGCATGTTGAGTCTCCCCAAGATAAGCCCTCCAGCTGTGCAGGGAGTTGTTCCGTGATGCTCAGGAAATCAGGACTCACGGGAACAAATATGGCCCTCATACAATCTCATCCATTTCCTATTTGATTCTAACTTTTACAGAGGCAGGTCTTGTGGAATGTTTTCCTCTGGCCTTGAATTTCTCAAGGTAATGTGCATTAAAGCATTAAAGTGAGAAGTCGATATCTGAAGTTCAAGGGCAAAAGAGACCATAAGGAATGGAAAAAATTGGAGTTCTGCAACTCAAGAAGGCTGCCGTGTTGTGCTGGCATATCAGGCCACAGCAGCAGAGTAAGCCAATTCTTGAGGTGAAAGCCACAGGGAGGGAATTAAAGCAACTCCGAACCTCTTACTCAGCACATGCTGTTATTCATGCAGAAGCAGGGATACCAGTAAGACTCAATGTGCTGACTCAGTGTCAGCCTACAATTCTTACTATGAATAGAGAAATCTTTGAAAGGGCTAACTCCTAAGGGATGAAACACCCATAATACTTTGGGTTAACACACCCAGATGTGAATTTTGCTGTGGGCAATGGAATGGTGATTTGCCTGATTGAAGGTACAGCTTGAATTGAAATACTTCCACTTGCAAATTGTCCACAAGTTGTGGAGACCTTGAGAGCACTTGTGTGGAGGCAAATGCCTTCTAGCTGTACCCTTGGGCAAAGGGCTTATTTTCTCTATGCCTTCCTCAGTTTCCTTATCTGTAAAAATGGGGAATAATTTGGAGGGAATGGGAAACACTTGCTTTGTAGGTGGCCTAGAGGATTAAATGACACAGTGTATGTGATGTGCTTGCCCCAGTGCCCTAACACTTCATGAGCACTCAATACATGTTAATAGTAATCAAGACAGCACCTCATGATACTTCCCGTCTGGAACAGCAAACATTACCAGTTGCTTTTAAGCAACTAGACATTATTCCTTATGTTTCAATTTCTAGACTTATGCCCATAAAGATTACTTTAAAAAAAAGAAGAAGTAAATATGTAGAGAAAATCAGAAAACTTATTTCAGAAACAGAACAGGAAATTCTCATCAGTATTCTGAAAAAAGTGATCAGTATCACACTGGAATCTTAAAATCAGGATCTAACTCTTGTGATTTTATTGATGATAATTGTGGACACATTGAAACACTGTATGACTGTCACTATACTAAGAGTTTTGCCTGAAATATTTCATTTAATTTTCAAACTATCCATGTGAAATATGATATTATCCCTATTTCATAGATTAAGAAACTGAGGCTTTGAGCAATTAAGTAAATGTCCAGAGCCCTGACAGCTGGCAGACTAGTTATCTACTGCCCTGTAACAAATTTTTCCAGTTTAGTGTCTTAAAACAAACATTTTCAGAAATGAGACTAGGTAAAGGTGATTAAGGTATAGGCCTTCAGTGCAAAACTTGGGGGGGTGCCCCAAAAATCATCAACAAAGATAAATAATACTTTTAAAACTCAAAATTAATGCAGAAAAAAGTCCAGATGAACAAAATACCAAAATTTTAAATAAAGACAAGATTAGTATTACTTAGCATTAGTGATTCTTCCTTTGCCTCAGGCTTCAGTATGGCTCACCACAGCACTATTAGTAATCCTGTCTTGCTTTCAGTTTCCCATCTCTCAAATAACCACATATTCTCCGAGCTTTACCTCCTAATCTCAAATTTGTCTGTTTATCTCCATTCCCAAAGCCACTATGTTTAGTTCAAGCTACCTTTTTCTTTCACTTGTGTTTCTGAAATAGTACCCCCCAAATGTCCTTCCTACCTGTGCTCTGGATTCCCCAGGAAGCAGACTCTGCCTGCAGGGGGTTTATTGGTGTGTGCATGGGATCAATATAGAGGGCAAGTGAGACTCGCAGGGTTGGGCAGATGGACAAACTGAACTGTGATGCAGTCACAACAAAGGCCTCAGCTGGAAATTCTGGAGTTGTCCCAAATTGCTGTTGACAAGGGGCCAGGCCTTTATACCAACACCTACCCTCCTCCCACATACACATGTGGATTTGTCATTTGATAGCCCAGAGTTATTATCAAAACAGCCTGGAACTTAATAAAAAAAAAAATGACCAGTAGAGATGAGTCAAATTCTACATATCTCTAAGTGGTGGTTCTCAAAGGATAGTCCCTGAATCAGCAACGTCAGCATCACCTAGAAGCTTGTTAGAAATACAAATTCTTAGCCCCACCCCAGACCTGTTGGATCAGAAATTCTGGGGGCTCGCTAAGCAATCTGTGTCTTCTCAAGCTCTTCAGGTGATTCTATTGAACATGAAAATTTGAGAACCACTGTCCCAAAGTATGTTCATTGGAACATGAGTTTCATGAGATTTAAATAAATGTTAAAGGGCAAAAAGATTCCACAGACCAATAACTGGGAAACACTGAATTAAACACAGACAGGTTTCTGTACTGCAGGACTTCACTTGCTAATGAGCACTAGGAATCTCTAAGATAGATTTATGGTGTCCAGTTCCTCTTTCAGGAGAATTTCGTGGAATGAGCATTCCAATTAATTCATTTAGACTCTTGAGGAAGACGCTGCTCTAAATTAGAAACAGTACATAAACTAGAGAAAACAAAAACCATAAAAACAACACTCTCCCCACAAAAATCAATTACAATTGAGAATTATCTATTGAAAAGAATTTTATAGCTGATCCAGGCTCCACAGAACTTTCAGGTCTAAGTCACTGTGTTGTATGACCTGCTATCAATTAGTTTGATGGCCAAACCATCTCAGTGTTATTTTCAAAGTTGTGTTATTTCTAAATGAAATCTGGGTTTTCTGTATTATCACCAATTTACAGATAAGAAAAACAAGGCTCAGAGAGAGCAAGAACTTCCCTGAGGTCACAAAGACAATGAGTGTGAAAAGGAGATCTCAAACCAGTACAAGACTTAGGTCCACAGACAAGTTAACATTTACAAAACACTGATGTACCTGGATGTAGGCAGGCAGAGTTCTTTTGTCTGGTTTCTTGAAGGATATCAGTAAGTCCTGGGGATTCAGGACATTTCCAACAGCACTGAGCCCTGAC
Organism: Camelus dromedarius; assembly: GCF_036321535.1. Taxonomy (NCBI): domain Eukaryota; kingdom Metazoa; phylum Chordata; class Mammalia; order Artiodactyla; family Camelidae; genus Camelus; species Camelus dromedarius. Next base: position 28,400,230 of record NC_087452.1, read on the forward strand.
AGGGAGCCAGCCAGCTGGAGCTGCTGCTATTTCTTCCCACATAGTGATGGTACTGAGACCCTTGGTATGCTCCCGGCATTGCCCACTACAGCTGATCCTCACGTCAACAAGAAAGGCCATTCCCCAGCACAACTGGTTGCCAGCTGGTGGATGCTCCAGTATCATTTTCTTAAATGAAGGAAACCTGGTGCCTCCTGCATGGCCCTCATCTGGTGCATTGCTGGTTTTGCAATAAGAAAAGAGCTAATAAATCATGTCTTCCTGCCCTGCTGTTGGTGTCATTCTGGCTTTCTGTTTTCCAAGAGGAAGCAGTCATCACTGTATAATGACTCCTGAACCCTCTCCATCAAACAAAGTCACAAATCTAAGCTTCTAGGAAAAAACACCAACAAAACACCCATTAATGAGAAGTGGCTATTAGCAAAGAAGAAAATAAAAAGTTACAATCTGAAATCAGAATATTTTGCTTATTATAGTTACTTCTCTCCTATTCATTATTAACAATATCATTATGTCACTATGATGTGATAGCAGCCGTCTTTCACTGAGTACCCACGACATAATGAGAGCTGTGCTAAAGGCTTTGTATATTTCATCACTGAATTCTCATAACACTATAAGGTGGTTTAATATTATCTCCATTTACTGATGAGGTAACCAAGACTTAAAGAGTTTCTCCTGCTTCAGAGCCAGCCAGACTGCTGAACCCTTCCACTATCCTATATGTAGCAATGGGAAATGTAGAAATAATTTAAATGTTCCTTAAAAACACTTGCCTGATTTTTTCTTTTTGGCATGCAAAATCTTAAGATAATGTACTTTTAAGGTTCCGATGACTGAATTTTAAGAATTGCCTTTCCTTTCCCCAAGCCATTAATTACAGGAGGCAGCATGGTGTTTTGGGGAGCAGTAATGGCTTTGTTGTGAGAAATGCCCAAATTATTTGGGGAGAGTTACTTTGTGGAATATGGTCACTCATGCTGCAAATGGAGAATACTGTGGCCCACCTCCCAGGATTGCGGTGAGTGCTAAATGAGGAAATGTATGTATGTAAAGCTCTTGGCCTAGCGCCTGGCACACATCAAGTGATCAATGAGTGGTGGCTGGTTCTATTATTATTAGGGGAGTCCTTCAAATGCAGCCAAAGAATCCTCCTGTGTTGTATCTTCCCCCTCCTTGACTCCGTAGTTTTCATATATATCTTTGTTTATTTAGGCTAATATTCCACCACTTCTAAGAGTGTTCAAGACAGGAGCTCTAAGTCAATCTGTATATAAGTATGGTTGGCTATGAATTTATTGGAGAGCTCAGAGGTTCTATCCCCAGCCATGTAAAACTTGGCAAGCCCTGTTCCTCAGTTTCCTTATTTGTCAACAGGTATAAAATCTGCACTCTGTTCCTCAAAGGGTTGTTAGGAGGATGATAAATCAAACAAATGGAAAGCTAAAATGTACTACCAGCAATCATTAAGGTCAACTTCTAGTGGCCTGTAAATGCCACAAGGGATATGTTCTGCAACAGGGAACAATCTTGAAAGATAATGAAACCCAGGGATAAAATTAAACCTTATTTGTTTACTTTGGGTCTTCCTCCATGGACAGCCAATGTTAGAGAGTTGGCCATCCTGTTTTCTGCTTCCTTTAATGAACTCCCTGTGGTACAATTACATACCTAACATTGAAAGGTAAGTTTTGAAGGCAGAGACAAGTTGGGAATCTCATTGTCCCTTCTGGCTTACTTCTGACATCCAAGTGCTTCAGCTTCTTGAGGTGAAGGTGCTGTGAATAAGGCTACTTTTAATGATACGCTTTCTCAGAAAATGGATAGAGACAAGGAAGACCATAGAGTTACTCAGAAACATATCACACGTATTATTGATATCCTGGGAGAAGTTTCCACTGTCCAGAAGCTGAGGTTTGTTCATAATTTTATGTTTTAGATGCTGGTCTCATGGAAGAAATGTGTCCTTTAACCTTTGTTCCCACCTAAGGCTACTTCTGCTCCCCGCCCCCAGTCTTTAAGTGTCATGTAGCGTTTGCTTAGACAGACCACCAGCTGCCTTTTCTCAAAGTGGGTTGAGTGGCCAAATCTACTTGAGCACTGCTGCTGACAATTAAAATCAGAAAACCCAACCACAACCCACTCCGAGGCGGTTGGTACAAATTTATATCCTGCTGCTGTGTGGGCAGCACCTTCTGAGAAGTAGTTGTTTGCTTGGAGGCTAGGATGGGCATTCTGGAACTGTCGAGAATGTGTCAGATGGTGGGAGTCTTTGTTGTCTAGCGGCTGGTCAGGAGCTTGGACTTGGCAGGCAGATGACCCAGTTAAAGCCTGACCTTACTAGCTGTGTGAGCTTAGGTGGGTCACTTCACCTCTCTGAGCTTCACTTTTCTCTTAGAGTGCAGCTGGAATGATAGCTGTTTCACAGAGTTGCTCTGAAGGCTAAATGAAATTAAGCCTATAAAGCTCTTGGACTAGAGCCTGATAGGTAGTGAGCACTTGCTGGATATCAGCTATTGGTACTGTTCACACACCTGTAAAGTGCTTGGCTCAAGAATGTATCATAAGGGTGGCTGCTGTTACCATTATTATTTTAAGTGTCATCTCTTGCCATCTGGACCTCAGATCAGCTCTGTCTCTGCCCTCTGGTCTCTCAGACTCTTACCCAATGGAAGTGGCTCCATCACCTCTGGCCTAGAGGCTCGCTAAGGACAGAACTCAGGACTTTCCGAGGCAGTAGGTGGACACCGTCACCAGTATCTGAAACAGACTCCAAACTGTCTTTTCCCAGCTCAGTCTTTGACCAAGACTTGTATAACCATCTTCCTCTTTGTCTCAAAAACCCTCCATCAAATGCCTCCAAATCCTCATGCAAATTCAGAAGTTCCTTAGGTAAAATTCTTTCTTTCTCCTCCCAAAACATGCAATTGACTTGCCCCTAGAGTTCAGTCACATATAGCAGGTGTCCCTCTCCCAGTCTTGGTCACTGTTTGGATAAAAACTGTACCAGGGGTTCTCAATCCTGGCTACACATTAGATTCGTCATGGGGTGGGGGGGCTTCTTGAACATATAGGTGCCCCACTGCCAATGATTAAATCAATGTGTGGGTGTGGTCCTGGGTATCTATGTAGCTAACACACCTGAATATTTACTTTATGTCAGGCACTGTGCTAAGAACCTTCTATGAATTACCTCATGGAATCCTCATAACAACAATATGAGGTGTTACCCTTATTCTCCTGAGTGGTTAAGTAAGCTGCCAGGGTCACCTGGCTTAGTTAGAGGTGGAAACTGGGTACAGTTTGGGCGCTCTTGGTCTCCAAAGCCATAGCTTCCTAATTACTAGGCTACTTTTCCCTCAAGTCTGTTTTAGGAATGACTAAATATATGAGCCTCCCTAATATTCTTGCACACTTGTATGATATTAGTAGGTGCCTGATTTCAACTGTAAAGTTAGAGGAGGAGGCAGTGTTGAGGTGATACCCCCATTTCACACCCTCACCCATGCTTCATCTGCAGCCACTGCAAGGTGAGGCAAGTGTTAGTCATATTTCCTGAGACCCAGGACTTACTGGGCATTTATTCTAATTAGAAGCAATTAAAGAATTACTCCTTATGGTGTATGTATTTCCTTGCCCAAAGAAAAAAGATTTTGGGCTTTGGCAAAGCAGACAAAACATTTGACTCTTTTCCATCCTTTGTCTTATAATAAAGATGAGGCAGATATATGGGTTTAGCCCATAATTAAATTTATTTTATTTAAATGCTTTGATTTTAATGGCTTTGAGAATTAACAAAGATGGTTATAAAAATACCTATAGTGGAGTAAGCCTCCAGAATCTTATAAACCCACTTCTATTTATACTGATGTGGCAAAAATACATTTATACACATATACCTGCACCCACATACACACACACATACATGCTTGCTCACAATTCACACACAGAATGAAGAAACTTAGAGGTTAATCATACTTTAAAATAGAGCAGGAAGCCTCATTTTGCCTGCAGAATTAGTAAATACTAATTGATTCACACATCCATTTATTCTGGTTTTGATGAGTAGAACTTTGGTCTTAACATAGGAAGAAACTACCTAACCCTTTGAACCATGCGATAGTGGAATGGACAGCCTTGTGGTATGAGTCCTCTCACACAGAGAGGATCCAAGCAGAGGCTAGCTGGCTCTGGGAAGGGGAAGCTGTCTCAGAATTGTTTTCTATTCCACATTGTGCTAAACCCTAATGTAGTAGGTGCTTTGGGAAGGTAAGCAGCACCATCAGTGACCTGACAGAACTTTGGCTTTTATCTAGAATCATCACTTTCAAGGGCGCCTGTGCAGGGAGGTAAGCTATGACTTCCAAACCCTCTCTTACATTAGTCTCTTTCTATTCCTTTTTGGGTCTAGCCAGTTACACATCCAATTAATGCTAATTGTTATAATTATCACCTTCTTTCCTGAAACTGATAACCAATTAATTTCATAGAATGTAGATGATATGACATCAAATGGCTATAGTGGGTTTTGTTTTGTTTTGTTTTGTTACAAAGAATAAAGGCATTCTTCTGATCTTTGTAAGGAAAGCTTCTAGCAAATTAGCTATTCTTTGAGTTGAAATTCATAGAATAAAAGGGTTTTTTTTTCTCAGATTTTCAACAGGTATCTATTACATCATGACAGTTGACCTGACATTCAGGTCAACATAACAGAAGTGGTCCTATTCCTGATGGAACTGGAGCATATAGTTGAGTGGACAGCACTGAGACCATGAGTCATCAGTTATCCCATTATAGTCATGATAAGAGCCATAAAAGAGAAGTGTAGGGAGCAATGAGATTTGATAGCACAGGCACCTAACTGAGAGCTCAGGGAGAGCTTCTGGAAGAAATGCCGAATTGAGGCTAAAAGCTGAATAGAAGTTAACTAAGTGTAGTGGCAGGAAAAGAGGGTGATAAGCAGTAGAAATGGCAGGAAGGAACCCATTTCTTGGAAGGTATTAAATCAGAGCCCAAATCAGGTTGCAGTACTGTGGACTGAATATTAGTCTGAATTCCTGAGACCTCAAAACCATTATGGGAAGGGCCTTTGAATTCTATTTCATAAACTATTTGCTTTAAGGCTCTAGGAAATTATACTTTTTCTTCCTGTTTGTACTTTGCAGAACATAATCCAGGGAAAGCGTGAGTGCTGTGGGTGTTGTAATAAAATGTAGGACCCATCTTCCTTCTTCAGCCTGAAACACCTGCTAGAAAAAACCTCAGACGTGCAGCGTGTGCTCACATGTCATGAGAAGGGCACGTGCCATTCTAAACAACATCTGACATGCATCACGCTCCAATAAGCTTCATTTTTTAACAAGGTCACAGAAAGAATGAATTTTGTTCTTTACTTGTAGTATAATTTTGCTTTTAAAGAGAAAACCAACATTTAAAAAGTCATGCATCTTTTTCTTATTTTTAGGACTGTTTTGCTTCCAAATATATCCTGGCTAGCACTCAGCTTTTTATGTGTGTTCTGAAACTTTAAAAAGAACAGTTTTGAAAGTCACACTGTCAGTAGAGAAACTTGGAAAGTGGAAGCAGCATACAGCCCTGACAATTGAATTTACCATGTACATGATGAGAATGATGTTAGCCTCTATTTTCTGAGCATTTACTATGGGCCCAGCACAGTCAGGAACTTTCCATGCAATTTCTTATTTAATTTTCTCAAATTATTTGTGAGGCAAGTACTATTAATCAAACCTCTTTTTTCTTTTCTTTTCATGAGGAATCAGGCTGAGAGAGGTTAAGTAAATTTCTCAAGACCACAAAGGGTCATAAAGGGAGGGACTGGGCCTTGATGCTGTTACTGTGTGACCACAAAGCCCAAGTCTAGCTCTTTCTTATAGTTGCTCCATGTCTTGGAAATATTGAGTATTGGATCTTTAGATATTCAAACTCAACAGTAATGGTACTTACAGCCTTCTCTCAACTTCCCTCAAAATGTTCCTGTAACAGAGTCTTAAAGACCCTTTCAGTGAATGGATGAGTTCAACTCTACCACTAGATGTGGTGGAAAAACTGGGGCACATAAGGCATAATCTTGAGTCACCCAGCAGAGGTGATATTAAACACCACAATGTGGTCTCCTTAAAGCAGGTATGATAAGTACTGATGGGTAGTTGGGGAGTAAGTGCTACTTAAACTTTGTCAGTGTTGGCCTCTCACTTACATAACAATCCTCATCACTCCTGATGTAGCTGCAGCTCTTCCATATGAATATAATTTTCTGTGTTTATCACTTATAAAACCTTCATGAGTTCCTTGCTCTAGAAAAAGGTCATAAACATTCATCAATACAATTATTCAGCTATTGAAAAGTAAGAGGGAGATGTGCACTAACATGGAAACTGTCCATGATGGACACAGTTTTAGCTGAACAAAACCAAATTGCAGAAGAGTACGTATATTAGGACTGTTTTAGTTGCACATGGCGGAAAACTATGGGGAAGCTGGTCCATGACAGTGGAGCCATGGATGCTGCCAACTCTGTTATTACATTCTTACTCTTCCTTGACTAGAGAAGAACAGAGCTCTGGTTGAAAAATCCCAGGAAAGGATTCTGATTGGTTTGACTGTGGCCATGTGTTTAGCCCTTGGAGCAATCACTGTGGCCAAGGAGGGAAGGTGATATGACAATTTCTGAAGCCAGAAGAGCAAGGTCTAGAGCCAGAAGGAGGTAAGGGATAGATACGGTTTTTGAAAGACAACAACCATAATTGGGCCCAATTTTTGTTAAAATATACATTCCAAAAATCCAAGGGAATATATGCCAGGCTGTTAAAAAGTGGTTGGTTGTCTTTGAGGGTAGATTTTTCACCTCTTCTGGAATGTTTGAATTTTATTTTATAACCAGCTTTTCTTACTTTTATAAGCTAAGAATATTTTTAAAACTTTCATTAAAAGTTTAAGTAAAAAAAGTCCTAAAGCAGTAAGCTCTTGTTTGTACAGTCGATAAAGTATCTCATTAATCAAACCTAGGAGCAATCATTCTGAAGCTGTTGCCAATTTGGTACATATTTTTATCATTTAAAATAACTTGTTTTCTTTCATTATTCTCCTCCAAGCAAATTAGTTACCTTTCACTTAATTGTGTAGCTAAGGCTTTTGTTTGGAAAAGAATTCTGTTTCTCAGAGCTGATCCAAAGCCTGTTTCAAGAAATGGATGAATTTTTGGCAACGTAAGTTATGAAGCCTGTACTGTCTGTAAGAGTTGCTTGGTGGTAGAACGTTTAGTAATCTGAGCCACTTTTGTAGGTGGTAGGATATATACCTAATGCTTGGAAGGAAAACCAGCACCCTCTCCTGTTCTCTGGGTCCATGCCCTCTTCTACATTTATCTAGCATTGGTCCCTGTCCTGAGGCAGGCTGATTAATGGGCCCATCAATCCTATCTTTGCAGAACAACTGTGATTCTACTCTTCAAATTTACACTAACAATTCTCCTATTATTAAAAACTGGCTCATATTTATGGAGTACTTAGAGTGTTTGTTCAGACATTTATCTCAGTGACTTTTCAAATATGTAGCCTTAAGCAGGTATTTTGCAGACTTTTGAGATCCTTGGTCAAGTTGGGTAAACAAGACCATTTTGGTCCCAAGAAACATTACCGGTGGCTGGTTACCCTGTCTCTCACAAGAACCCAACCTTTGGGCAAACGTTTTTCTCCTGCTCAGAGAGGCTCCAGGCTGTAAAGATAATAGATGAATGCAGACATTCTCAGCAGCACTGGAACGTCAGGAAGTTGGCTGTTAGTTAAAAGCCCTAGTATAAGAAATTCTTATTTGGAACCCTAGGATGAACAATCCCTATAAATGAAGCTCCAGACCTTTTTTTCTCTTTGCTTTATTTGTTCCTCAGAAGTTCCAATAAAACTTTATTTACAAAAACAAGCAGCCAGGGGGGAAGGCATAGCTCAGTGGTAGAGTGCATGCACGAAGTCCTGGGTGCAATCCCCAGTACCCCCATTAAAATAAATAAATAAACCTAATTACCCACCCCCCCAAAAAAGTAAAAAAAAAAAAAAAAAAAAAGCAGCCAGCCCATGGGTTGTAGTTTGCTGATTTCTTTTTCAAAAATACCATATTAAGATATGATTTACCTTGATTACTGAGATTCTGGTGCCTCCTTAAATTTTTCACCCAAAGCTAGAGTCTCACCTGCTTTACCCTAGTCCTGCCCATTTAGCAAGGAGTTCACATATTCGTTTAAAACTCCTAACAATGTTACAACTATTAAATGCTGAATTTTTGCAACTAAGGAGGGAAAGAGAAAAAAGGTTGGTTTTTTTTATGTTATTGATATTTCAAACAACTTTCATGTTTTAACACCCTCCTCCCAATTTTATTATTTTTCACTTGTAATGAATGCCATTATTAGCTTGCTTAAAATTTTTTGTTGAGTCTTTTGAGCATCTGTATGGATGGAAATGCAGACAGGATTCAAGGTAACAACTCTTCATGGGTTTTTGGAATAGCTTAACTCTCCATAATGCCTTTAGCTTTTTAGAAGGAAAACATGGTGGTATTTGAATATAACTCCTGTACTAGCAAAAAGCACAAGTCTAAGGAACCAGGGTTTGGGTGAAGCCGAAAAAATATGTAAGCCTGTAGCATTTTGAGGTTTTAAAAACCTGCATCTATTAGTTATTCCTCTTCGCAGGGGTCTCTGAGGGGCCTTTTCCACCTTGAAGTTGTTCTTGAAAAATGGGCATGGTAAAAAGTTCTTTTAATGTTATAGTTTTAGCATAATTTAAAATATGCTAATGAACTACCTTTAAATATCCAAGTGAGGGAATGCTGTAGGAAGAGGAGGCCTAAGGGATGGGCAGTAACTCATGGAAAATACCATACAGAAACAGACACAGCCCAGAATCAGGCCTCAGCATGGCAATCTGCCATATCTTTCCAGAAGCAGAGTGAGAAATCCCCAATGACTGTAACAATATCTACTTATGAGGTTTCCCAGGGTTTGTTTTCTTTGGGGAATTTAATCACTGGGCCAGATTTGGCCACTGGATTCTAGTGGACTAGAGTGAAGGGCTTAGTCTAGGCACAAGGAAGCTGGTTTTCCAATTCAGGCAGTACTTGTGGCTGCAAGGAGGAGAAACTCACTCAGGCTACCTGAGACAGAAAAAAAAAAGAAAGGTATGTATCTACTGGAAGGATACAGGGACCTCTCATGGAACCCAAGGACAGTAAGGGTGGCCAGACTTCATAAGTAGCCAGAATCACAGAAATGGAAAGTTACTGGAAACCAAAGAACTAAATAAATTGATGTAATTTCAACATTTAATTAATATCTTTTGCAAGCCCCTTAAAGACTTGCATGCTTTGAGATAGCAGATTTACAGAAAACTATTAGTGGGCACTTAATGTTTAATGAGAAATCCCTACAAAGCATAACTTCATGTTTTTTTTCATATTTACAAACATTTCATTCCATTTGAAAACCATTATAGGTTTGACTTTGTTTTCATCTCACAGTAATTCTTGAATATGCTTGATGATTATGACGAGTTATAGCCACAAGTGAATAAATTAAAGTAGTCAAATAATTTTACAAGTAAAGTTTAAAAAAGATTTCAAAAATTTCCACAGAAGAAAAGACATATATTTTGATGGTGCTGGGTTTTGATATGTTTGCTATGATGATTAGGGCTATGAAGCTCTTAAAACATTTTTGGCAAAGGAAATTGCCAAATAGATTGGCATGTCAATCAATCAGTCAATCCAGTTTTCCTTTTGCTTCAGGCTCTGATATGGCAAAGGGTAGAGCTGACAGAACTGGCTGATGGGGTGGGTATGGAATTAGCAAAAAGGAGAAATCAGAGCTGCTCGTAGATTTGGACCTGAGCAACTGGTTAAATGGTGGGGTTATTAACCTGATGGGCAACCTTGGGAGAGAAGAGACTTGGTACATAAAAATCCAGAGTTTTGTTTAGGACAAATCAAGTTTGAAATGCTCGTTAAATATCCACATTGGGGATATCAAATAAACAGCTGGCTAGACAAGTCTTTTAGGCCTTTAGGAATTTCAGTTTCTGTCTATATGGCTCTCTATTCTCTTTACAGACCAGCTTCCTTCGTAAAGGTCTTAGAGCTCACTTCTCCGTGACATCATGGTTTTGGGTGCCATAGTTCTGATTTGGGCCACCATGGTCTATCAGCTCACCATTCAGTACCAACTGGCTGATTCATTCTTGTGGTACAGTTTCAAATACTGTGGAGATAGCCTGTGATGGCCCACCCAGAGGCAGGTATATACTAAAGATCTGATCTTCTCTGGTTGGGTTCACATAGCTTGCAGGCTGCTGCTCCAGACTGAGCACAGGATAGGGCAGGAAAGTTGGATGTGGCAAGCAAAAGTGATGACATTTCCTTGGAAAGCCTTTTCTGAACCACAGGGGGAAAAGTTGGCTGTCATTTCATGCTCCTACAGTTCCCAGAGCTTCGTCCCTTCGTAAGTGTATTATAATGGCCTGTTTTCTTTATTACACTTGAGGGCAGAGACTCTGAACCCGCAGGAAATAGCACAGATACTCACTAAGCATCTGTTGGATGAATGAATGAATGACAACGTGAGAAAAAAATATCTGCCCAAAGTGCTCCTTCTAACTTGCTGGAAGGGACTGCCATGATGGAGAAAGATGTGAAAAACCAATAAAGCAAAACAAAATAAAACAAAAACCAACAAAAAGCCTGGAACCACATAACAGATTTTACAAAACATAGCATATATTATAATTTTCTGTGCTTAGGGGTAAGATCCCTTAATGGCTACTTGTAAGCATTTTGAACATTGTATACATACACACACACACATACACACACACACACACACACACACACACACACACAGAAACATAAAGTTAGAGAATATTGGCTTTGGAAGGAATCTTAAGAACCTATAGTTCAGCTTTTTGACTTTTTAGATCAGAAAACTAAGTCTCAGGTGGGTAAAGATGACTTACTTAAGATACCTAAAATACCTAAATGCGAGTCCTTGTTCTCCTATATAAAGTTGCTTTCTATTTAAGGTGATTATTCTTAACTTTTTCAATGACCCAACGTGAGAGAAATCTCTCATATATATATATAACAACTCTCTTCAGCTGAGGTTGTCAAAGATGTATGTGGGAAACTAAATGTAACAGGTGTAGCTTGCTTTTGTCCCTGGAGCATCCAGGTCAACAGAATGTGTACTGATTTCTTGGTAACTGAGAGAAAGAAGAAGATGAGGGCAAAGAGGCCTCAGGGGCCATGAGTCTGTGAAAAAAACCTTAAATACCAGAGATGTAAAAGGAAAGCTTAAGGAACAGGGCATTTGGGCTGAAACAGGAAGGCATCTTCCTCTTCACAGTCCACTTCCTTCATTTAATATTTGAATTCTCACCAGGGGAGGAAAGAAAGGAGTCATCCCTGTTCTTGGATGATTCCATACCTCTGCTCACCCAGACATTCAGACATCTCATGGCTGGATTTGCTTCATTTTCCTGAGCTTCCCCAAAGACTCATCAGGACAGGAAGGAAATCACTGCTCTAGTCCTGCAAATTAACTACTCAGTGAAAGAGACCATATCTGGAGATTCCCAAGAGGTTTGGAGTCCTCCTCCCTAATAGAAAATGGTAGCAGTTGTGGCTTCTGACATAGATGGGAGCTTTTTCCAACTCAAAACCTATCCAACTCCTCAAGCATGTCATCTTGAGATGCATTTGTTGTGAATGAACAGACACCACCTTTGTACCACAAATAGGACGATGCACACACATTGCAGGGTAGAGAAGTCACTCAATGAATGATGGCGATGATGATGGATTTTTTTTTTCTTGCTCCCTTCTTCATCTTTCATTCTCTTTTTTCCCTGGAGAAACAAGAAAGTAAAAATCTTAAGAAATCCCTTCACCCTCCCAGAGAAGATTAAGCCAATGGGAGGGTGCCGGGATAAGGGAACCTCAACTCCAACTCTAAAGCTTAACTCGATAGTTGCATCCCCTCCACCTAGCGTCATCCCTGTCCCCTGTCACCGAAGCCACCTGACTAGTCCTAGGAATGCCAGGCAGCTTTTGGAGGGGGTTACCCGGGAAGGGGCGTCGGGGACAGGAGATGGAGATCAGGTGCTCGAGACGGGAGGCCTCCTGGGAGGAGGCGCTTCCAAGACCCCCGCCGCCAGCACCCCGCGGGGGTCGGGCGCTCTCTGCTGCCCCCCCGCGGAGGCGCCCGCATCCCAGCCCCGGCACCCCCAGCGGCTCCTCGGGAATGCTGGGAATGTGAGTCAGGGCCGCAGCGAGCTAGAGCGAGCGCGCGGAGCGGCCGGGCGGGGGGCCCGGCGGAGCGCAGTTCTGGCAGCGCTAGCGCGAGCGCGCGTCTCGGGACTGCGGCGGGTGCCGCCCCCTCGGCCGTCGGCCCCGCCCGGCCCGGCGCCCGGCCTCGGGCCTCGGAGCGGCACCCTCTCTCCTTTACTCCCTCCCTCCCTTCCTGCCCAGCTCCTCCTCCTCCTGCTCCTGCTCGCTCAGGCTCCGGCTCCGGCGCCGGCTCCGGCTCCTCCCGGCAGCCCGGGGCCAAGGCGACGTGAGATTGTAAAAATCCATGTGGGACGGCCCCGGGGTGAGCATCAGAAAGGTGAGACGTCGACGCCGGAGCCGGGGCCCCTGGGTGCCCGGCTCCCTCGGGGTTCCCGTGCCTGGGCATCCCTTGTGTCGGGTCCCCCTCACTCGTGGGGAGCTGCAATGCGTTATCTGGGGGAGCCAAGGGGTGAACCATCCGCCTCCACCGGGGCTTTCTGGGAGGGGGGAAGGATGGGGCGGCCTAAGGACAGATTTGTCTTGATGTAGAAACCCCTAGATTGGAACAAGTGCACGGCTTTCTCCGGCGCGCGGGCGCCGCTAGCTCGCCCCGGCGGCCCGGGCCACCTCCCGCAGTCCCTCTCCGGCAGCCTCCCTCACTGCCATCTCCTTTCTTCTTTTCAGCTCCCCCCCTTTCGCTTGGCTTTCCCCCTCTTGCCTTGAAGGGTGGGGTGTTCGCAGAGGCAGGGGGCTCGGGGAATCCCCAAGCAGAACAAAGTATAGAGATGTGGAGCCCTAGCCCAGGGGGTGGGGTACTTGGCTGCCTCGGCGTGTTCCGAGGGGAGCGTGTTAAAATAAAGAAATCCGTGTCAGGGAAAATGAAGCCGGATTTATTGGGGAGGGGTAAGGGCTCGTGGTGTATGAAAACGAATACGATGTGAAATTAAACTGGATGACATTCCTTCCCTCCCCTTCTCATCTCCGAATTATACAAGAAAAGGGATACTTAGAGGGTTGTATTTATTCATTTTGATTTATTTTATTTTATTTTATTTTTATTACTGTACGAGCCTTTGAAAGATCATCTTAGGACAGTGAAGATTAAGGGCTGCTTTGGTGCGGGATAATAGAACAGCGCTCGTAAACTCTCTGATCTGCCCTGCCTTATTTATTTTGTACTTAAGGGTCTCTGTTCTCTTTGCCTGAGAGGGAGGGTCCGCTCTGTTACGAGCAGATCGATTTTAGGCGGCTACCTGCCTTTGCTGGATGAAAGGCAATTTACTCCCAGAGCGGTGAATTGTCAGTTCCCTCTGTGATTGACAGCCACACCTGCCACTTATGTGGGCAGAACGGGGACCGCTGGAACCTCAAGAGCCAATCAATGCTCGGGAGAGGAGGGCAGTTCCCACTTGTCAGGGTTAGTTTCCTGGTTGGCTTTTTAAATCAGTGGTTTTACTTAACCATTGGTTTCCACCAGGTATGAGGCTCCAGCTGTGAGAGACAAACAAGCGGGACGAAAACTCTTCGAAAATGGGCTTAGAAGCAAGTATGCTTGATCTGTATTTGTTAACCCCCTCCCCCTCGATTTTTTTAGTTGTAGTAGTTGGGGATGCTCAGGCCATTGGCTTAAAACATGAAATGGATGTGTAAAAAATGAAATGGGAGGAGGTGCTGGGGATTAGAATTTTCCACCTATTTCGAGAATTGCAGATTCCTCTGTAAGAGATATCATTTACTGTTGCGCTATCTGGAAAAGGGTGTGGCACTTTGTCTCCTATGGTCACTCTTGTCCTTGTAAAGTCACGTTGTTTCTCTGTATACAGTATTTGGCTCTTGGCTCTATCTGGTGGATTTATAAGATATTTTTGAAGCAGGCAAGCATGCTTTATTTGGATTACCACGAACAGAAGGGATTCTTTTAGTTTTTTACAGTATAACACAAGTTCTGGAAGTGAAGGCTGACTTCTTCACTTCCAGTTTGGATGTCAGTTTGGAGGTGGCAGTGGGGTCAAGCCAGACCCTTTCTGGAAGGTAGAAGAGTTTGCCTTTAAGGTGAGTTTGCCTCTAAGGTGAGCCATCTTGTCGGTCTGCTTCTGTGCTTTAATGAAAGCCTCGCACAGTTTTGGGGTGGGGGTGGGGGCGGTATGTGGATGGTGATGGAAACATGACTTTCATAAGCAAGACTTTCAAGGGTGGAAGGATTGTGGGTGGAAGGACCATATCCTTCTCAATTCTCTATTAGTGAAAAGCTTACTTTTCAACACTCTTCTCCCTGAATTCAGTGGAAAAATTACTGGTTGATTCAGAGAGCCTGTCATCTTATAAAAGATGTATTGGATGTGAATATAAAGCTGTGCATTCAGCTTTTCGTGAACAGATTGTGAACCAGAGTACACTGATTAGGATGGTCCTCATGTAGGAACCAGATTTGTCAAGGTAGTATTGTTACTTTTACTATTATCATTATCATTATTATTGTCATTGCATATGCTAACACTTTGGGGAGTATTTTACATGTATTTTTTTTTAATCCTGCATTTCCCCTATGAGGTAGATAGGACTATTATTATCCTTGAATTTTAGATGAGGAAACTAAAAGGAATTAAATATCTTGCCACAGTTTAGTGTGAAAGCGAGAACATGAGCCCAGGTTTCTCTGAACGAGAGCCTATGTCCTTGGACATGGCCTTGAATTTAAATTTTGGTTGTGCACTCTGCATGTGTCCAGTCTGCAATGTGGGCTCTTCCAGATTACATAGGGCCTATTCTGTTGAGTCCACTGCAGTGTTGAGGATCTTTGAATATCCTATTTGTCTTGCCACTTTGAAGGCAGTTGCCCCTACCAACAGGCAAATTAAGTAACTTTGTATATTATGTATTTCCATTATGTCAGCTTTGGCCCAAAGGAAATTTGATTCCAAACTTAATGATGACTTAAAGGAAGGTAAAACAAAATAAAATACACACTCTTCTATTTTTCTTGATATCTTAAATTTCCAATCGGAGTTTTGGATAGGTCTTAGTTGAATGCATTCTCTTATCATTCAGTTGACCTTTTTTCCCCCTAAAGGATAGGAATTTTATTTTCTCTTTCACTAACAGAGGGATTCTTTTCCATTAGTGATTAAATATAATTATATTTAAAATCACTCTGTTGAAATAATATGCCCCTCTTATTTTATTACGTTACAAAAGCTACAGATGTAAGTCTGTCAGTATCTTCTTCTCACTGATGAAACTCAGAGGTCATGGTTTGCCAAAACAAGTATCCTGAAAAGGAGTTTAGATGAATGGGGTTGGAGTCCACAAGTTCACCTCAACAGATAGTCTTTGATTTTGGTGAGGTTGACTTTGTACCATCAACATTTTAGTTGTTTTACTAGGATTTCCTTTAACCCCTTTTATCGGCTTGAAAGTTAACATTTTGACTGTTACATGGGAGACCTACCTGTCAGCTGACAGTTTAGTTTCAGCAGTGTTTATATTATTCCTTGATACTTTATTGTGATTTTCCTTATTTTAGAAAGATAGTAGAACAAAAGGAAAATAGAAAAGCACTGATATTAATGATAATGCCAGTCTCATAAGTTTAAAAGAGTTGATCTAAAGATAGAGATCATTAGGTGTACCAATGACAGATGTACTTCAACCAGTTATTTCTTACAAGAAGAAAAGGAACAAAATGAATGATTATGTAAGAAATGCTGAATTATATCAAATGGTAAAAGATAAACTAGTCAACTTTTGCTGCATAACAAAACTCCTGAACTTACAGCAACAGGTATTTATTCTCACCCTCATGAGTCTGTAGGTTGCCTGTTGGCTTATCCAGGTTGGGCTCCCGGTGGTGGCTCTGCTGTAGGCTGTAGGTTGGATTCTGGTCTGCTCTATATCTGTTCTAGGGCCCACCCTAAAGGGATAGCAGATACCTGGGGCATGATCTTCTCATGGCAGGTCACTATATTCAAGAGCCAAGCCAAACTGCACAAGCAAATGTCATTTCCATTAACAACATTTTTGGATATTGCAAGTCACATGGTGAAGCCTAGCATCCATGGGTAAAGTAGACTCTGCCTGTAGGAGGGGAGGGAATATTTGATGAACTCCCATAGGGTGTAAAAAGTATAGTGTTTTTATAGAATTTTATAATTTTTTCTTCTCATTCTTGGGGAATGTAGTCTTCATCCCCTTACTCCTACCCCTAGCTTTATGACATATACACCTAGGTTTTACTTTTGCATTTCAGGAATATACCATGTTTGATTCTAGAGGACTGACTGTAAAAGCAAGTATGAGCATATACATGAATTACTTGAGTTATCAAGGCACTAATTTTTAGAACCTACTGTATTCAAGGGAGTATGCTTGATGGAGCACAGGGGTTTTTGTCTGATGTAAGTTCTGCTACCATAGAATTTATTAGGAGAAGGAGTCAGGAAAGAGTTCTTGGATGAAGAGGCATTTTCCTGGACCTTGAAGCAGGGACAGTGCTAGAGATACAGATAGAGCAGTGGATATAACAAAAATGTAAGGAGCATATCTGGATATAATGAGTTATTTCATTTGACCAGAGGGTAGGATGAATGGGTAATAATAACAATAATAGTTATAATAGTAGCAATAATTATAGCTTAACTTTTATTGAGCAGTTAACTATGTGCTCAGTACTGTGCTTAGTACTTTACATGAAATATATAATTTAATATTGGAGTAGACATTGCTGATTGCCTATCCAATATTCATGCTCTCCTTTCTGAGAGAACTTCGATTTTGTTTGAGATGGGAATATGCTCATCTCATTTTCCCAAACTCCTTTACATGAGTGGTCATGAGTCTCAGGTCTTATAGAGATGTAAGTGGATGCTGTTGGGTAGGGACTTTCCTGAAAGCTTAATGAGCAAGACGCACTTGGCTGGTGTACCCCAACAGCACTTGATCTCTTTCTGCTTCTTGTTGCTGGGAAAGTGGGTGCAATGCCTTGAGGGGCAGCAGCCAACTACAACAACAAAGATAAGATCACCTACTGTGTGTCTGTCCCTCTACCAGTAACACACAGTCTCGATACTGTATAAATTGTATAGACTTATTTCTCCTAATTCATTAATTTTCAAGTTGTTTTAGCTCTTCTAGTTTCTTTGATTTAAACATTTAAATATTGGAGCAACCTTGTCTGTATGTACAAAAAAATTATTTAGTTAAGTGTATCTTTGAGTAACCTTTTTTTTTTAAAACAGGAGTCAAATGTGGGGTATATTTTCTAGAGCTCATAATAAATATATCAATATATGGTAAATAATAAGTCTTTCTTTAAATGTGAATGAAGTTAGGAATAAATAGGAAATTCCTGGTTAAATCTTAAATTCTTTTTACTTACTCCGAAATTCTATAGACATTGTTCCACTGGCATCTAATGTTCATTGTTATGCTGAAAAAGATACCCCCTCCCCCATTAAAAAAGAAAAGATAAGATCACCTATGAAAATTAGCCAAGCTGGAACCTGGAAGGCTCTTGGTCTCAATGACATTGTTGAGCTATAGTACCAGCCTAGATTGCTTTCCCCTATTCTTCTTTTTTCATAAAACAAATAACTTCCTTACTAATAAGCAACTCTTTGTTACCTGTAGTCAAATATAATCCTCATTGATACATACCTTCTTAAGAGCCTCTCAAAGTAATTGCCATCATATCTATTTCATAGGTGAGAACATCAAAAATCAGATTAAGGCATTTGCACAAGATCTAGGATTCATTACTACGTCATTTTAACTTTCAGGGCCATCATCACGCCTTTGGCTGGGTACATAAGTACCACAGCAGAGATAACAAGTAGGTTGGACAAGTAGGTTGGGGTAAAATTGAGGCAGCAATTGGATTCCAGGTTGAAAAGTTTGAGTTTTATTTCACAGCCTAGTGAGTACAGTTAGCCCTCGATAGACGCGGTTTCTGCATCTGTGGAGGGTCGACTGTAAGGAACTTGAGCATCCTTGGATTTTGGTATCCAGAGGCGTTTCTGGAGCTAATCCCCTGCAGATAGTAAGAGACAACTGTAAAAGGTGATTTTAAAAAGACAGAGACTGGAGGTTGGAAAATCACTGAGGCTTAAGTACATGATACCCAAACCTTTAGTGTGAATTAAGGTAGAGGAAAAGCTGAGCATAAAGCACAACTGGGGACATGAAGAGAGAATGGAATTGAGTGAACACAAATCATAGTTGGCTGTTAACCTGTAATCTGAGAACAAAACGAAAGCCTCCTGAAGGTTAGTATTAGCTTCTGCTAATGACTTCACATTTGCCAGGAAATAGGGAATGAGTAATGTAGAGAATTGCTAATGGGATGTGAATCATTATTTAGTGCAGTAGGGTGGGGATGGCTACTTACTGTCCATACCATTTATTGAACCTTGATGACCTTGTATGACATGATTTTGGTCTGGATCTGGCTCCATTGTGCCATTTAAAGGAAGCAGAGATGAAAGGTGAGGCTAGAGACTGATGCAGCAGTACAACAAATTCTGTCAATGGACATATTTTCACAACTGTGAAACATTCTGAAGGTTTCTTAGGGGTGGGGTGGGATCCCTTTAACTTCCCAGGCCTCCTTTTTTCTTCCTCTCTCTCTCTGCTTTTTTAATTTGTAAAACAAATGATTTGGATTAGTGGTTTTCAAATGTTTTTCAGCTGTAGAAACTTCTGTTTCCTGAATAAAAGCTTATCTGGACCCTTCGTATATTTATAGAAAAAAGCAGAGTTGCTGTGAAAATTCAGGATCCAGGTTTATGTAGTCTGGGACTTCCTTATGTTGAGGCTACTGCTCTAAAATGATCCCTACACATTCTCCCAGGTCTAGGATTATGTGAATCTTAGAGCTGTCCAGATGTTTTACTGGAACATCCTCTGTAACAAATCCCTTTGTTATTCCACAGCTTGTTGTGGCTTAGGGTCATCTAGGGTGGAGATGGTTAATGTTCGTCATAGCTACTTTTTCTCCAGGTGTACCTTGGACTTGACTTGTGTTAATTCTATACTAGAGCATTTAATTTCCAGTGTGAGACCATCCAGTGCTCTCTTCTGCTGTGGTGATCATGGAAGCATGTGTTGAGAAGGAGCCTCTATCTACCATGGTTCCATTAAATAAGCAAAGCTTCCAGTTAACTGGTCCTGGACATATAATGTGATTGGGAAATCAACCTTTGTTGTTTTAAGCCATTGAGATTTTGTGATTGTTTATGCAGCACTTTTGTTTTTAGCTTATGTTTACTGATAGGTCATCTTTTAGCACATCTGCTAAACTTTATTTAACTGACTTTTTAAGTGTCTTCTGGATGAACCTGAGGCCTGGCCAACTTGTCCTTATTTTGTGCTTAGGAAAGCATCAGGCAGCATCTACAGCAGCTGTCTGTGTAGGTCTCTGTACTCATAGGTTCTATGAATTGGAATACTTACGCTTAATTACACTTGCTGTCATGTTGAAGTTCAAAGATATATTGTGCAGTGTACCTTACTTTAAAAAAAAGCCTTTAATTTAATGTCCTTTTGTTTTTTAAGGTAATAGAACCTCAGTGGCTTGGAGGAAAATAATGATTATCAGTTACTATAATAATGGCTATTATAAAGACTCATTAATTGATTTGTGAAATACTTATTGAGCATCTGCTATATGATAGGCACTGGGGGTATAGGGATGAGCCATAGATAGTTCCTCACTTCGAGCTTACACTCTAGTTGGGGGTTGTGGATAGGTTTGCTCTGTTCTTTGAAGGATACCACTTACTGAGCATTTACTATGTACTAGGTCCATTATATTCCTCATTTCATACTACCTATAAAGGTAGATATATTATCCCCACTTTATAGATGAGGAAACTGAGGCTCAAAGGATTTGATAAGTTCTGTGAAGGCAAGAGCTTTTGCCTTTTGCTGTATCCCCAGTGCCTAGAAGAGTCTTTGACACATAGCAGATGCTAAATAAATATTTGTTGAATTAATAAATTAACAGAGGAAATTTGCTCAAACTTAATGCCGTGGCAGAGCCAGAATTTGAATTCACATCTGCCTCACTCTCTCTCTTTTAAATTATCACTGGGTATAGTAGGAGCAGTGGGTTTACACACAATTACAGCAGAAGCAGCAACTAAGCCCCACTAGTGTCAATGACAAAGGCACCAGGAAGAGCCAGGTTGTCTTTCTTGTACAGCTAGGGCCAAGTCCTCTGCATGATTTGTTACTCATTCCGTCTTAGCTAGGGAAACTCAGGGCCACTACCTCACTGGCTTAATTGCTGATATAATTGGTTACCCCATCTCTTGGTACAGTTCAGCTTCTGCTCTAGCCAGATTTCCTTAGCACTTGGCTGGCCCTGTTTCCCAGGGCTGTGCCTCAAGTTCTGCCTTTAACGTTTTGCACATTTCTGCTCCACTTTCATTTTCCAGATTTATTGCTTTGAAGTTCCAGGAAATCTCTAGTTGCTGGCACCTAGTGGGCACTGAACAAAATTAAAAAGAGAGCTGCGCGAGAGAGCGAGCGAGCGAGAGACAGAGAGAGAGAGAGAGAAAGAGAGAGAGAGAGAGAGCAAGAGAGAGAGAGCAAGAGAGAGAGAGAGAAGGATAGAAAGGCAGCCAACATTTTCAGGAAGGAACTAAGTGATTACTTTTTCCTGGAAGTCAATAGTGAGATTGCAGCCCCAGGAGATGAGAAGTGTGGGCCAGGTAGAAAGGCATCTCTGGGAAACACTTACAGATGGAAGGCCAGTGGCAATGTTCATCGATGTCTTGTACGAATAACTTTACTTTGCTGTAGTTTGTTCTTCGGAGTCTACATTTCGCTCACTTAATTCTCTCGCGTGTGTGCATGCAAGCGTATGTGTATGTGTATATGTGGGACGTCTAATAACTTTCCTTCTTTCTTCCTGCCTTACAGCTTTATACCCTTAAAAGTAGTTGTCATTCTATGATTTCAGAATATGAATGAATTGCAGGCAGCAAAGTGCATTCCCTGTAAGTGTATTAAGAATGAACTATTAATTCAAGGCAACTTCTTAGTGGCTCAGAAAACGAGAGCTTGAATGGGAATTGAGCAATGTGTTCTTTAGGAATACTCTCAGATCCTTATGCAAACTGTGAGAGGCTTTCCCCTAAAACAGTACAGCTAATTATAGCAAGAAAGAACAGGGTTTTATATAAGAAGTTAAACCTAGTTGTGCACTGTAGTCACTAGTTCTTATGTAGCAAATTTCTCTAAAACAAGTGGATGTGGTCAGGGTAGGAGGTTCATCCTCTGTGGGCTCAAGGTGATTGAAGGTAGGGACCCAAGGTGACTTGGGGTCTAGGAGCTACTCTGAAGGTGGAAAACTCCACTCTGAAGGTGAAAGGTTGAGCTCTACAAGATGTGAGTTTGGTCTGATCCCTAGTTATTTTCCTAGTGAAACTGGTAGGCACCAAACTCTTACCAAGATGATTTTCTTGTGCCTGGTTTAAGGCAGGTTAGCCATGCTGCCTTCCTGCCTGCTGGCTCCAAGCTAATGCATCCCCAGAGGAGCAAGATTTGGTTCAAAGAGCAGGATCCTAGTGGAGCAGTGTTGTTGATCCTTTTTCACTTATGGCTCTCAGGAGATGGCTTTTGGTGTGTTTTCTTTCCTTCCGGTGATGTGTGTCTTTCGTTCCTTCTGGGTAATGTTCCCTTCTACCCTCCTCCCCTTTTCCCCCATTTTGACTCTCTAGCCATCTTGTTTCTGAAACCTCTCCATGGGGGGAAGCAGGAGGTTGGGTAGTGACTGGGATGATAGCTTGGCATTCTTAGGAGCTCGTTGAAAATAAGTTCTGTTTGATGCTGGGTGGATACAAAGGCACCTGAGTTTCAGTGACTGCTGTTCCTCAGGCTTGGAGGCATGGAGCAGTTAGCAAGGGTACATAAGGGCAATTCTTTACCTTTTTTGTTAAGTCTGAGAAAGAACCATCTTTTGTGTATAGGCTTTGAATACACTGACAGGCCACCTTAAATTCAGCAACATGAATAGTTGCTTAGAATAACTTAAGAGCATAGTCTTTTGGATATAGAGATGTGAGCACTGACCTGCCAGTCAAGAGACCTAAATTCCATTTCTGGAATTTGCTTTGCTACTGGCTTTTCTTATTTGGGGATCTCTGTTTCTTGATATATATCAGAATCATCTGGCCCTTTTCCAGATCTAAAATATATTTTTTCTAAAATATATTTTATATCTTTTATATATTTTTCTAAAATATATTTCCAGATCTAAGATACATTGTTAGCGGGAAGGATGTAGCTCAGTGGTAGAGAGTGTGCTTAGCATGCATGAGGTCCTGGGTTCAATCCCCAGTACCTTCATTAAAAAAAATTGATAAATAGACCTAATTACCTCTCCCCCCCAAAAAAAGAATATCTAAAAAAATAAATTAAATGATATATTTTTACAACAGATTTTTTTTCATGCACATCAACTAAGTAATTGTCATTTTATTAGCTATTTTATCCTGGAAAACAACAATGACCAGTGTGCTTTCATGATGGACTTTATTAAAAGAAGAGTTAAGCTATTATACTATATATTCACCGTATGCGTGTGTCCTAGCTTTATGCCAGCTCTCTGTTGGGCACAGGGGAGGCAGCTATAAACAGAGTAGGTGATTTTAGGGGGCTCGGGGATTTTAGCTTCTAGTGGGGCTCCAGATAAGTAAGAAGGCTATTATAATGGGAACTCCTATGGGGAAATACCCAGGCTGTCCTCCTCTAGGAGGATGGACAAGATTCATGGATGAAGGATGAAGAAGGGCTTCTTTTTTTTTTTTTTAATTTTATTGACATGTGGTTGATTTACAATGTTAGTTTCAAGTGTACAGCAAAACAATTCAGTTATACGTATACATACATATATTTTCATATTCTTTTCCATTATAGCTTATTACAAGAAATTGAATATAGTTCCCTGTGATATACAGTAGGTCCTTGTTCTTTATCTGTTTTATATATAGCAATCTGTATCTGTTAATCCCAAACGAAGGAGGGCTTCTTGAAGAAGGTAACTCCTAAGGTGAGGTGGAATACTAAGTGGAGTTAGCTGGGGTGGGCTTGATTTTGATGGTATGAACAACAGAGGGAGTCCAGGTCCAAGGGTTAGCAAGAGGATGGCAGTCTTAGGGTTTAGGGAGATGACAGTAGACTTGTGGAGCTGAAGATTAGCTTGGCTGGGGTGGGGGATGGTAAGAGAGGCCACGGCAAGTGACAGGCATGAAGACCCTGTGATCCACTAAGAAGATGAAGTTCAAGCTTAACCATTAAAGGGTTTCAATAGGGACTGACAAATGGAGATGCTGAATTCTCTGTATTTTCCTTTCATTCCACTTTCATGGCAATAACTACCTCCTTTGGTGTTTGTGGGAGTATGGGGTTTGAAATTGGAGTAAGGGAGTGGCAAGATGACCTGAGAAAGAAGAGAAAGATTATGAATACGGTCTTGGGAATCCTAGCAGTGCTCAATCTGATTTCATTCAGCAAACACACTTCATGCAAACTTTATAACTTTAAAAGACCATTTTTCAGGTGAAGATGCCCCTGATGAAAGATCTGTAGTGGGGCTCTGTGCTGCTTGTTGGTTTTGAGCACTTCTTTGAATTGAATGTCATCTGGGGTCAAGTTCTTTTCAGTGAGTTTTGAGCAGAGCACAGAAAGCATGGGTCTTGTTTTAAAATCTCTGCAAATGTTTGCAGTTAATGGATGCAATTAAACTGACTTTGTTATATCAATAGAAGGAAATAGTTGAAGTAATTCATAGTGTACAACTTCTGAAAGTGGTGTGAGAAAGTTCATGGATAGAAATGGTTTAATTATTCTGTGAAATGTACAGTGTAATTGAGAATTATGTACTGAAACTGTATTCAATGCCCCATGCATGCCAACTGCCAATGACCTTACTTTTGCATGATTTATACCACTTTCGTTGGTCACGTTGATAAGCTCCCTTTCACACATTAATTTTGACTTCTGTGCTTCAGCTTGTGAACCAGCATTTTGAACTACTATGTCATGGCCTTACCTGCTAACAAACAGTTTTATTTCAGTAGCGTCAACATTTTGTATAGTAGTTTGTGCAATCATTTGAACATTTCTTTAATCTTGTCATTATTTTATAAAAAGTAAATGGAAAATGGAAAAATGTAGGCACTAATAAAGGGAGAAATATGAGCTTCATAAACATAGTGTAATTGAGGCAAAGATGGAAACCATTAAACATACCCAATATGGATGGTGTTTACTTACATACATTGGACTTAAGTTGGCCAACTATATAAAGTTGTGAGGGATAAGGACAAAGTTAAAGGCTATGGACATATGAAATTTTGGGGAAAAAAAAGCTTTGGGGATTATGATAAAAGGCAAGACGTAATTTGGGATTTTATCATTTATTTGTTTTGGGAAACAGAGCTTCCCTTTTAAACATGACAGTGTAGTGAACTTTCATTTGTTCAACTTTAAAAAATATATTAAGAAAGGCATTTTCTCCAAAAGTAGGAGATAGAAATTGGATTTCTCACCAGTCTTATTTAGGAGAGTCTACCAGAGTCATTAACCTATTCCCTGCGTTTGCTAGACGATATAGGTGATCATTGTACTTAACAAAATTCTCTGTGAATTTTGGCAACTCAGTAAAAGAAACCGAAGAAAATAAAATGGTACTTAGCAAAGGATATACCTCAATGGATTTTCATGATTCCATGGTTTCATTTGGTGCACCGTGGAACAGAAAAAGACTAAATGCATCTTAGTCCTCATCATGTGCTTCAGGGATGCTAAGATGGTACATTTGGAGCCAAAGAGAAAGAAGGACAAGAATGAAGATTTGTGTACAATTAAGCTCACAGCCTTCTAACTCCCCAGGACAGCAGGGTATGATAGTGATCTGTCTGCCTTGGAGGATCTAACTGATATTTGGGAGCTTGTTTAACTTCCTTTGTGGGCTGTCCACGTCTAAGCACAGGAGTGAGTTCGATGCAAAATTCCAGTTCCTTCTCATTGTGGTTAACTGTTGAATGTTAAATTTTGGGAGGTGTTAATCAAGTCAATGATGGGAAAGAAAGCTCTTGGATTTCTAATCTCTTCCTGAAACTGAGAGACATGGTTTATCTTCTATCAAAAAGGCAGATAACTACCAAGAAACTCATATTAAGTACATGTGTCAGGTACTGTGCTAAGAATGTTCAAGAATTATCTCACTTAATCTTGACAATAACTCCATGATCCAAGTATTATTTCTCATAATGAGGAAATTAACATTTAGAAAAGAAACTTGCCTGGGTGTCTTAGTTTAGCTTCTCCCAAAAGTAGACCCTGAGATAAGTGTTCTAGTGGACGTAATTGTTTGGGACATACAGGGAACACCAGTAGGTGAACAAGGATATGAGACAGGGAGAAGGCAGTCAATAGATGGGACAGTATTCAGTAAGTTACTACAGTGGCAGCTGGAGTTTAATCTCACCAGGAAACTCTGAAGATAGTGTAAAAACACTTGCCTCCAAATGATCTCACGTGAGGGGTGAGGAAGCAGGGGTGTGTAACCACCAGTTCCTGTCAGTTGTTTTTCTTTTTATTTAAAAGAAAATTATTTTTTATTATTTTTAGTTTTTATTGTGGTGAAATGTACACAACATTTATCATTTAAACTACTTTTAAGTGTTCAGTTCTGTGGTATCATGTACATTCACAATGTTGTGCCGTCATTACCTCTATCCATCTCCAAAATTTTTGTATCATCCCAAAGTGAAATTCTGTACCATTAAACAGTGACTTCCCACTCCCTCTTGCCCCCAGCCCTTGGCAACCACTGTTTTCTATCTCTATGCACTGATTATTCTATGTAACTTATATAAGTGGAATCAGACATTATTTATCCTTTTGCGTCTGGCTTACATCTCTTAGCATAATGGTTTCAAGATTCATCCATGACATAACATGCATCAGAGTTTCCTTCCTTTTTAAGGATGAACAATATTCCATTGTATTTATATACCACATTTTGTTTATCTATTCATTCATTGTCGACATTTGGTTTGTTTTACGTTTTCACTATTGTAAATAATGCACATATGAACATTGGTGTATAAATCTTTCTGTCAGTTGTTTTTGAGGGTGGTTAATTCCCTGGCACTTCTATCCCACCCCCTGCAAAAGCAGAGTGGTTTTCCCAAGTTCAAAAGAAGTCTTCAGCAGAGACGCTGATATTGGCAGTGTGAAGTCCCTCAGGGGACTCAAAAATGTTCAAGTCAGAGGGACATTAGTAGAGCACTTAACAGCATTTGCTCACAAGGTCTTTACCTAAGTAAGTGGAGAAGCTAGGATTTCAATCTTGGACTCTTGACTGAAAGCCCATGCTTTTAACTGCTCTACCCTGAGTACTATTAAAAGTGTAACAGTACTGAGCTTTGAAGATGAATGAGATTGGTTATTGCCTTTGAGGACCTATCAGGGTTGTATCATCTGTTTTGCAAAAGGCTCAAGGTAAGACAGTGGCATCACGTGGCACAATCTGGATCTCACAGAGCCGTTGTAAGATGGAGTCACAGATAGCAGTCGTATGGGTTTCCTTTCTCCTGATATCCTGTGCTGAGGCATGCTTGGGCCAGGCATGACTAGACTCTTCAATAGGCTGTGCTCCAGGACAGGGACTCACAATGTGCTGATCAGTGGAGCCATGAGTTCCAGCCCCCACACACTGATGCTTCCTGGCCTTCACTTGAGGCTTTTTTTGCAACTATATTACCTCAGCAGCATTTATCCTCCTCATTTGAGCCTTTCTGACGATTGTCTTCATCTTGATGTCCAAGCATTAGGAGCAGCTACTTGTTAGGAAAGAAATTAGGGTACAGGAATGATAAAGAGAATACAATGGAGGCAGTTAAAATGGTTCATTATGAGTATCTGTGTCTGAAAAGACATCATTTACAAGTGACTTGGATTTATCTAGAGACCTCACATGAGATATTTTGTCCCTGAAAGGATGACATCACCTAGATTGGTATTGTGGCAAAAGGAAGAAAGAAATGAGAGATCAATCGGTGAAAAAATTCTGCCCTATTTTTTAACCTGAATGTTAAATATTTTGTTTTAGGTCTGCATTTGTGGGAACTGGGTGTATTAGTCAGATTTTGCTGGGGTATGCTGAGAGAACAACCCCAAATCTCAGTGGCTTATTTCCCTCTCATGGGTTGTGTATGGTTCTATTCCACGTTGTCTTATTTCTGGGACTCAGGCTGAGGGAGTGGTCCCTTTCTTGGATGAGCTATTCTCATGGTAAGGAGAAAAAACAATGGTTTACTCACAAGATGTCATTTACAGCTTCTGTTTGGATATGGCATGTGTCACTTCAGCTCACATTGCATTCTGCAAAACAAGTCGTGGCCAAGCCTTATGTCAGTGGGGCAGGAAGGATTCTCCTATGAGAGGGAGACTGTAGGGATGAGCTGACTAGAGAGGGACAGTGAATATTTTGAACAAATGATGCAATTTACTGCCCTGGCTAAAATTCTACTCTTATGTGTAAATTGCTTAGCAGCCTTTTCAACTATCTAACCTTTTTAGATCCATTGTAACATGCTTAATATTGTTTTCCTTTTTTTTTTTACTCATAAGGAAGAAACATTGTACTTAAGTCTAGTTTTCTTCCTTGGATCCATGTAAAACCACCTATGTAGCTATTATTATTATTCCTAATAATTCAATCAATTGTACTGTCTTTCAAGAACTAATCTTAGAGATTGAAGGGAACATTGAAGCTCAGAATTTGAATGCCTTTTATAATCATATGTGAAATTAATAGAAAACAAAAGACTAATTATTACCAACATTATGATCATCCTTTAAGAAAACATAATGTGTCTGTGGTTAATATTGATGATGACGAGGGCTGTTGTACTGAATCTTTACTAAGCCTGAGGCACTTTTTTGAGCAGTTACACTTTCTCTGATTTAGTCACAACTCATCTTACTTTTGTAAAGTACCTATTCTTACTCCTGAGTCCATTGGTACTTACTGAGGTACTTAGGCTCAGAGAGGTTTGTTAACTGACTCAAGGTTAAATGGATAATAAATGTAAGTTTCAGGACTGAAACCCAGTATATGTTTAATCACTTAACCAAAGTTTCTAAAAGTTGGACGAGATACCTTTTAAAGAAAATAATTTCTTGTAGAACCCCAAGGTTCACTTAAATTATTGCTATTGTAATACTTTTAACTGTATAAACATAAAGCTGCTGAGGTTTTATTTTAAGCTCCTACACCTTTCTAAAACTTAAATCAATTTAGAAATTAAGTATACTTCATATTACTAACTCAAATTAACATTGATTTAACCGCATTAACTAAATTGCTACTTGTAACTGGAATATGATGCCAACTATTCTGGGTGGGTTCTTTGGCAGTCAACTGGTCTATCCTGCTGTGTGCTGGGTGATGACTCAATTTTCCCACCATGTTCACAATATTCAACTTGTGTGAAACTTTGCTTCCAGCTGAGGAACTTGACCTCTCTAACTTCTCACCCAGTGAGAAAACATTATTTAGATTCCCAGGTCCATCTTTTTCCTTTGACACATGATGATTCCTTAGGGTATAGCTTATTGCTCAAACTCACTGAGCATGGCTGCCATGATGATCCAGAATATCCTTACATTATTTGTTTCCAGATTTTTGAAATAAAAACAACCTTAATTTCTCACAAGATTTGTAAATTCTTTAATATACACATCTGTGGATCTGCCCCCTTCTCCTCAGTTTTTGCCCAGGTTAAAAAACCTGATTTTCTTTCTCTGGTACTATTCTTTATTTCATGGAACTCTCTCCATCTGAGACCACAACCTATTACTACCAGAAAGATTCTCATCTATTTCCAGTATTCACAATATCTAGCAGGTTGGCACAATAATTAGTGTTACTCATATAAACCTGAATAAGGGGGCTATTGCTCCCTTTTGAAATGGAGGAATTTGCGTCCCTGGAAGGTCAGAAACATTACAGATTTGTTCTTGAAATATTTATTGAATAGATTTAAACTGTGTCCCATAATTTCCCTTTTATGTATTTTTGGGGAGTGGTAATTAGTATGTATGTATGTATGTATGTATGTATTTTAATAGAGGTACTGGGGATTGAACCCAGGACCTTGTGCATGCTAAGCATGCACTCTACCACTGAGCTATCCCCTCCCCCTCCTTTTAATATATTTTTGTTAGATAAGCTTACCCTTATTCATGAACTAAGAGATTTAACTAAGTTACTTGATGACTTAAAGTGATTATTCACTCTTATTCACTATTATTGCAGTTTTTAGAGTGGTTACAGTTTGCTAGTCAGTATTTTTGCTAAAGGCTCATGTGACTCTTCTATGGTGATCAGTCATGTTTTTGAAAGACTCCAGAGTTAGGATATAACATTTATTTTTTCTCTTCTTTCCAGAATACATAAATGAATGCTTGTCTCATTTGCACATTTAAGTCATTCCCCATCCCTTGACACCAATTGTGGTTGTTTTGTTTTTTCCCCTCTTTGGAATAGTGTACAATCTTTACTAAAAATTTTCCTTCTGTATATGATCATGTGTATATTCTTTTCTAGTAAAAGGCTATTTAGACATGCTCCTTACATGTTGCTTTTAAATGTAGAAAAGTGTGTGTGACTGGACATTTAGGGGCAAAGAGGTAGAGTTGTTATTTTTCTACCTTTCTATAATTTTCTCTCTGAAAAGTCTGTTTATTGACAGATTGAGGATTTTTTTAGTGTAAGACCCAATAATTCCTAATTTTTTTTGCTAAGTACACTCTAGCTAGAGCTTTGCTGATCGACATTTTACATTTGCAGATTGAAGGAAATGCACAGATGTTTATAAAATATACTTCAAAACCTTATTTATCTCTTCAGTGTATCCAGCTTAATTTGTTACACTTGTGAAACTTAATGAGGCGGTGAATTATGTTGTAATCACCATATTGTATTAACCGTAATTGTTCTTTAAAATTTGATTTAGCATCTCAAATTATTTTTTACTTTTACTGTTTATTGTTTGGGGTTTTGCTATATTTTAAACTTGTGAATTTAGCTGTGGTCTGTTCCCTTAACAGAAGTTTGTAGGTGTTCCAGATTTTAAACTTAATCCCTGAGAATAAATTGATAGAGTTTGAAATTAAAACAACAGAAATGACTGTACATTTAACTAGGACTTGGGTATACAGAGTCCTTACCTTGTAGTACAGAATGTAGTCAGCCTCTTCACTTAAACACCTTACCACAAAATATAGCCAAGGCAGCTGAACATGTAATCATGCTAAATCTGCACATAGAAAACAATAATTATAAAATGAGTTTGAGGGAACTAAAAGAAAAAATAGTGATATGTGGATGAGTGTGTTTGAGTTGCAGAGAGCTTCTTGGAGAAAGATGGGAAAGCACTTTTCAAAATCTCTGCTATGTCAAGATGGACATTTTTTCCCCTGATTCATATCATTGTGGCATTTAAAGAGGAAATGGCTTACTATTGGGACTTTCAATACCTACAGATGTATGCTATTATAGCCTGTAGACAATGGGAAAATGTCTATTTTTCTTTCCAGTTTTAAAAAATGGTTGATGTCTTGAGCATTTTTGAATAGTGGGCTGAGTTTGATTCAGGAGTGCCTGACAAGGCAAACTTAGTGGACTGAGAGAATTCTAAGACAACATTCAGGCTCAAAAGCACTGTACCCTGTTCTGGTAGACTTGGGCTTAACAAAGTTAGCTTTTATTGAGCATTAGCTGTGTGTGGGGCATTGTATTAAGTACTTTTCTTCTATCATCTTATTTAACCTTTCCCAAATTACTGTGAAAAGTACCGCTTTATACTCATTTTACAGATGAGTAAACTGAGGATCAGAGAAGTGAAGTAATTTGCTTATGGCTACCCATTAAGGAATTAAGAGACATGACTCCAGCCAGGTCTGATTTTGAGGTCCCGTCTTTTCTTTTTTAAAACACCATGTCTCACCTCTCTGGCTACAATTACAAAATTATTGCATTAAATGCCTTGGAAGTAATTTTAATCATACGATGAAAATGTCATAATATTAAACATGTTTTTTCAAATATTCAAAACCCATTTTACGTATCTCCTGTGTACACTGAGACCTCGGCAGGAAGGGCTCACTCTGGCCCTCATCTGACTGCACCTTCCCCGTGGGGGAGGAGTCAGTGGAGCCAAGTGGAGGTTCCCAACTAGAGCCTGTGCCAGGCATTTCAGAGTCCACTCTGGGTACCCAAGATCTGGGACCTCCCTACCTAAATGACCCTGAGTTTTCTTCTAAGATCTGCTTGGGCTTTTTTTTTGCCAGATCTGTCCTCCTGAGGATAACCTATGCTACCACTGTACCCGCCATTAGGCCTAGAGTTGCTGAGGGGCACCTATTTGTGAAAGTATAGCCCAGGTGTCAGCAAACTACTGCCTGTGGGCCAAATCCACCTAACATCTGTGTTTAGAATTAAAGTTTCATTGGAACACACTCATACTTATTTGGTTACAAATTTTCTATGGCTGCCTTTGTGCTGAAATGGCAGAGTGAATAGTTGTGACAGAGACCAAATGGCACATAAAGCCTAAAATATTTACTACCTGGTCTTTTTTCAGAAAAAGATGGCTGGCCTCTGGTGTACAGAGCTAGCTTAGTGTGCAGGCTGCAGAGTTCACATGTATGAGATGCCTGAGGTGTGGTTGAGCCAGGAGTGGGGAGAGAAGGATGTTGGCTGGAGGAGGGCCTGTCTCTTACCACCATGTTTTGGCCAGAGGTCTGAAGAGTCCAGGAATTCTAAGTTCAAAATTCAAACTGCACCTACATCTTTATATTTGTTAAGGTAAGAAGATAGAATGTATTTTATTTACCAGTTTTTTACCTCAATTTATAACTGTAAAATATATAGACATATGGTACTTGGTCCTCTCTATTCTTGACCTGGACTCCACAAATATTAGAACAAATGTGAAGCCCTGGAGTATAGTGTAAGGGTTTAAAGCAGGAGGGAAGAGAAACTCCGAGTAATTACACAAATTAATATTGAATTATAATGTGTGGAAGTCCCTTTATGTCATATATGGTTTATTTAAAAACCTTGCTCCATGTTTCTTTTGTCCAAATTAAACCAAAAATGCTGGAACCCACCTGACAGCTTAGCTGGAAATTCTAAGTCTTTCCATTAGTGCTCCTCCCATCTCTCTCCACTTCTCCCTGTCTCCTCCCCACCCCACCACTACCCCAGAATTACACTGCTCTAAAATCAGGGGAATATGGAAATAAATCCCATACCCAAGCCCAGAAATGTGTTCTATCCAACAATTGTGCCACATGATTGTATCTTTGTTCCACAAGTTTGCTGTTGAGGCTGGTATTCCTCAGATGAAAGATGCTGTGGGTCTCTCTCTGGTCCCCACTATATGGTCCTGCCAGGAAAGGCCAATCCTGTCTCCCAGTGGCCAAGCTCAGGCACTGGTATGCCATGTGTGGTGTAGCAGATGCCGTCGGTGCCACCCCTCCCATCTCCTCAGCACTTGTGGCCTGTATGGGAACATAAGGGCTTTCTCTTGGCCTCCATGTAGCACAGACTGGAAGTGCCAGGGGAGTGGCCTTCTGCCAGTGATGCATGGGTACCTTGCCCTTATAGAGGTGTATCTGTGAGGCAGGTTTTACACTGTCTCTCACAGCTCCTTCAGCAGGACTGAGTTGCCTTGAAAATGTATCTACATTGACTTCCTTCACTTCCTTGCCTTAGTGCTAAACTCTCCCTTTAGTACTTCCTGGGATTACCCTCTAAATGAACCACCTGTACCCAAATCCTTGTCTCAGCATCTACTGTGGGGAACCCTACTGGGAAACATGGACCTCCTCATAAGTTATAGATCCACCCCATGCACAGCATTGTGCCGCACTGCACAGGCTCCACTCAGCATAGCAGGGTCCTATCTTCAGGCACTTCCCGTGTCACCCAGATGCTTTATCCACACAAGCTTATCCATGGTTCCTGAGTCACTTATCTTGAGTCCCAGTCACCAACCTGGACTCCCTCTTATCTTCAAGTAATTATTTCTGGAAACTCTAGCCTTGTTTGCAGCCATGTTCATCTCCTCCCATAGATCTCACTTACTCTGAATCCTGGGCATCATGACTTTGGTATCGATGATGTTCTTTCCCATAGGCTCCAGAATATTTGTGCATATCAATTCCTCTTCTTCATGGCTTTCTATTTCACAAATCACAGATCTGAGGAGGGGCAGCCTTGATTGGGTTACAAAAGGCTTTCTTACATCTTCCCTAGAGGATCCAGGCTACTTGGTCACCCTTGTTAGCCTAAACAAGAGAAAAACTCAGACAACCCTTGCAGGGCAGATAAAGTCAGATTCTCTTATTTTAAAAAATTACTGTGTCTTTCATATCATAAAGAAAAATGCATTATGCTTTGAGACTACATAGCTGAGAGGCCTTATTTGGGTGGGATAGACCTTATGGAGGGTATGCTATCAAATGCTATGATCTAAATGATGAATAGGAATTAGCCCTGCAAAGAGAACAGCATGTGTGAAGACTCTAAGACAGGAAGGGACTTGATTGCATTTAAGCAACAGAAAGAAGACCCAGACAGTCAGTGAAGAAAACGGCAAGAGAGGATGCTGGAACCAGATGCTATATGGCCTCAGGCCATGGGAAGGGTTTTGATCTTTGTCCAAAGAGCACTGGGAAGCTTTGAAGGGTTTTAAGCGGGTAAGGGGAGATATTTTGTGATCAGAATTGTTCCTTAAAATAGTTTGGTTGATGTGTGAGAAATAGAATGGAGGAGGATTGGAAAAGAGAGATGCTTTAGGAGGGTATGGAATAGCTTAAGCTAGTCATGTTGGTACAATAGAGTGTGATAGTAGAAGTGGAAACAAGGAACAAGTGGATCAAGGGAGATTTTGGAGGTAGAATTGATAAGATTTTTGTGATGGACTTGAAGTAGATGGTAAAGGAGAATGAATTTTTACTCAAGACTTTTTATATGAATTGAAGTAGTAAAATTTAAATGCCCGTAGGGACAAAAGAGGGAATCACATTGTTATAAGGTAACAGGGAATGGAGGGGGCTTGGCTGACTGGAGGATGCACGCCCTTTCTTGACAGGGCAGCTGCTGGTTGGTTCTAACCAGTTGTTGCCATGTAGGGAAGTGGGCTTGACATTGTCAGATTTTCAGATTTTTCGGGAGAAGCCTGAATCTGGATTTTAATGTGAAATGTCTGTATTTCTCTATGTTGGCATCTAAGTCAAAATTCTAAAGAATCCTGTGCTAGCCATATACCACACATCTGTAGGCAACGGCAGGCTTCTAGGCAGCTACTTCTTGCTTGAGATCTGTTCTACCTCATGTCCTCCTCTAGGAAGGTTTTAGAATGAACTGTAGTCTGATACACAAAATATTTTAAAAGTTAGGGATGCCAATAAGAAAAAAAGAATATTTTAAATTGGGCTAAATCTTGTGAGATACTGATGATCTCAGCTCACACAGTCTGTCAGCAGGGCTCAGGTGATGAGCTGAACCTGAGATCTATGGAAATAAACTTAACCTAATTTAGAGCCGATAGCAGGAAGTGCTTTTGTCTTAAAATAGACCATTCCAGACCATGATAGTCTGAGATACTTGAGGTAGACAGGAATCAAGCCTCTCTCCACCTTTTTTCCCCGAGACTACAGTTCAAGAGTCCTTAAACCTTTTAAGAGAGTGAGTAGATGAGTGTATATTTTATTTATGAGTCCATATGAAATTAGAGAAAGTATTTGTATAGGTTCATAAAACCTGTAAGTTTTTTTTTATGTTTTCTTTTTTTATTTGTTTAAGTTTTTATTTTTATTTATTTATTTATTTTGGTGGAGGGTGGGTTGACGGTAACTAGGTTTTATTTATTTTTTTGATGCAGGTACTAGGGATTGAACCCAGGGCCTCTTGCAAGCTAAGCATGCACCCTGCTACTTGAGATATACCCTCCTCCTCATGAGATATTTTATTTTTTTGTGTGTTTGAGTCTTAAATGGAACCTATCCTTGGACTTCAAATTTTATTTATAAGGTGCTTTTAAAGTGAAAGTTGTGCAGTTAATTTCTTTGATGTTGTATCCAGCAACATTTGTCTGTTTCGGTGCACAGTTTGACCCAATTAATAATTTATCCTTCTGAATATTGTAAATCACAAATATAAATAAAAAAGCAGGTATTTTTAAGGGTTTACAAGAAAGCTTAATGACTGAGCCTATCTTCGCTTCATAATAGTATTTAAAACACTAAGATCTTAACTGCTACCTCATTTCCTATAATGCATTTATAGGTGGCTGGCAAAGTATAGAAATAGTTTTCTTGAAGTCAGTAATGGGAAGTCGAAGTCATTGCATTATTGATTGCTGAATAAAGTTGATCATCTTGCTCTTTTTCAAGCATTCATTTTATAGAACTAAAAAAAAAAAATCAGGATGGATGAGAATTAGGCGACATCCAAAAAAAGCCTGAGTGTCGAAACAAGTACCTAAAAATATATTAGGAGACTTAAATACATCTGGGGTGGGGGGTTTGGGAGTGACTCAGTAGAACAGGAAAGAATCGCGAGATTTAGGAGGACTTGACAGCCATGGGAACTTGCCTTTGGTTTACCTTGTCAACTGGGCCTTTTTCCTCATCTGTGAAATTGACATCATTCTATGTACTTCAGCTTTATGGGTGAAATCGTTCCAGGAAACCACCCCTGATCTTTGTGAATTGGGTGGAAGAGACTAATTCCCAAATATAGGATTGGGCCTAGGTTGCTTATTAAAATTTACTGTTTAGAAGCAGGTATATAGTGGTGAAGAAATTATTCTGTTACTATTTTGATGTTTGTGGGAGCTCATTTATGGTTTGATGTGTTCTGTGGAATTGTACGTAATACCTCTTGTCTGTTGTGATCTTGGAGGAAGCAATATCAGCCCGTTTCCTCACTTCTTAGAGAAAGGGTCTGCTGATGACTGACTTGTGTTCCCTTCGGCATTTAGCTCCTTTATTGAGTGTTTAAAACAAATAAATACAGAATTATATTTATTTATTGTCATAGAGGGTCAAAACTCCAAACAGTCATTAGTTTGATCTTCCGTATTTCCCTCTTAGAGGTCATTTCTGAGTCTTTTGGGTCAATTTCGTGTCCTTGCTCTTAAAGCAGCACCTAGTTCCTAAAATCATCTTTCTCTCCAACTATGTTAGATCTGAGATGAAGAAAACTCTGAGAAAGTCTATTCTAGTGGGTAAACGTCCCACATATAGAAGCTGTGTCTGTCTTAATCACGGCATTATCCCCAGCTTTTAAGACTTGGAATTAAGCTGATGCTTGAAAAATAATTATAATGTGAATAAAATGGAATGTTCAGTGAAATATTTTCAGGTGTTCCGAAGGGAAAAGTGTTCTCTTGGCAAATAAATTTGGGAAAAGCTATCTTATGTACTCAATTTTGGAACAGTTACAATACACCTTGGTGTCCTAAA
The DNA here is from genome assembly GCF_036321535.1 of Camelus dromedarius. NCBI lineage: Eukaryota > Metazoa > Chordata > Mammalia > Artiodactyla > Camelidae > Camelus > Camelus dromedarius. Next base: position 28,437,115 of record NC_087452.1, read on the forward strand.
GTCTCTGAGACATTTTGGTATAAAATCAAAATCCTGCTAAGCCTTGTTTATATGAACATTTACGAACTGTTAGGAAGCAGTGGCTTAAGGCAGAGCTGATGTAGCACACTACTGGTACTTAATAAATACTTCTTTAAAAAAAAATAGTTACTGCGGATTGAACCTATACATGTTAAGCACACACTCTACCACTGAGTTATTACCTCCCCCCCCAATAAACACTTCTTAAGGTATATTTACTGGATATGCTGTGATCCTGAGTTGGATAATTCAGAGGTTTTTTTTTTTTTTTAATATTTTGAAGAGAAGATGGTGGCTTTCAGGCTATGTTGAGAGTAAAGACTAGAGGCTGTGGAGGAAAAATAGTCAAGGGTGAGGGGTGTGAGTGTAAATTGTTTCAACAATTCTGAGGGGAATTTTGATAGCGGGTATCAAGAGCCTTTAAATTTCGATCTTGTAATTTTACTTCTAGAATTTTATCCTAGGAATGTAGTAAGAGGTGTATACAAAGATTTATCAATCAGAATAATACCTATGATATTTTTGTTTTTAAAAGAATTCACAAGTCCAGTTCAAATTCAAGTAGAAGGAAAATAGAATCCGTTTCTTGGTAGAAGGAGAGACAAATGTGCACAGGAAGGGGAGGAATTTTGCTGGCCATCTTTGGCCATGTTTTATAAAAATATCTTATGGCATAATGTTGAGTAGAAAAAGGAGATGATGTTAGGAATAAAACATTGAGGAAAAAGATAGTACAAGATTTGTGTAGGCTATCATACTAATTTTGTCTAAAATTATACACACACGTAAAAGGAATTGAAAGTGACAATATCAACTTGTTAACAGAGATTGTCCCTGATTAACAAAATTGAGAGTGTTTTCACTTTCTTCTGTATACATATTTGTATTTTAAACTTTTCTATAATCATCTATTAGTTGTTTTAAAAATTAAGAAAACTAATCGTTTATTAGACCATAGAAAGTCCAAATTTCAGAGATTAGAAGATATGTGTTATATTCTGTGATCTCAATGCCATTAAATTAGGACTACAAGATTTTAGCCAAAAACTTATATCCACTTTGACATTTAAATATATCCTGAGTATTCCCTGGGATAGAAAAAGTTTGAAAAGAAAAATAGCAAGCTATTTACAAAAGAGTTCTATACTTAAAACATGCAGCGAATGTGTATAACCTTACATGCATTCATCAGAACATATGATTGAAGATCAATGAACATTTAATGCAAAAAGGTGAGAGTAACACAACACAAATGTAATGGAAATTATTATTAAGGATAAAGAGATATTGATGAAATGGAAGTAAAATGTATCAGTAAAACAAAAAAAATCTTTAAAACACTAAAAAATAGATGAACATTTGTCATATTGTCATCAAGAGAAAGAGAAAAATACAAACATTAGGAGTGAGATGGAGACATAACTGAAAGAGTTTTTAAAATTTTAAGGAAAAGTTGTACAAAGCAATACTAGGAAGACTGAAAAATCTAGGTGAAACATACCGTTTCTGAAGAATCATTTTAATGATCATTGAAACAAAATGGGTAGTAAATCTGAGTAGATAAGTAAACATAGTAAAAACTAGAAGAAATAATCAACAACCACGCCCATTTAATTTTATGGGTATGTTCTACAAACAGTTGAGGAATAGAGGTCTCATTATGTTAATTGTTCCAAAACATGTGAAAAATGGAAAGCTTTTCAGTCCATTCTTTGACACTAGCATAAACCTGATACTAAACTCAAAAAAGGAGAATTCAAGAAAACATGTATTGTCCTTTAAATAAACATTATTTCAAAGTAGTTAATGTATCTGTGCATACTATATGTTATGTGTATGTTGTGCATGTGTTTCCAGAAAGAGCAAATTCTACTTTTTGTTTGTTGATTATTGACGTTCTCCAAAGCCTCAGCCAATTGGGGCTGTTAAAATCACTTAAGATTAAATCTGTGAGGCTGTAAATGTTACTGAATTTGGATTGGGACCTAGCTAGAGACCTCAGAAATGTCTGCCTCTATATACAGGAGAAGACAGGGAAGGACAAGTTAGTTTTCATGATTTCTTCTTGGAAGTTACCTCTATAGTAGTGGCTAAGCTAGGACCTAGATTCCTAGATTCTAAGCACAGCAAAAATAACAAATTCATTTAACTATCAGAATTATAGAAGGGAAAACGTATTTTCTTAAGTTGATAAGCAAAAAACACCTACTTTGAGAAGAAAGAAAGATCTCAAATAGACAATCTAGCTTTATACCTCAAGGAACTAGAGGAAGAACTAATTGCCAAGTTAGTAGTAGGAGGAAAATAACAAAGATCAGAGCAGAAATAAATGAAATAGAGATTAAAAAGATAATGGGCAAGATATTTATTATAGAAAATTTAGAACATGCAAATAAACAAAAGGAAGAAAATGAAAACTGTTTGGAACCCCACTGCTGTTAATATTTTGATGTGTGTTGTTCCAGTCTTCTCTGCAAGTTAGTGTGTATGTGTTTTACAATGTGAGTCAGCCATAAAAATGTTTTGTAGTCTTCCCCCACCCCACTGCTAGTATGTGATGAGCATATTTCTATCTCTTTAAATATTTGTGTAATGGTCACATTATGCCACTTACTATCTCTCTCATCATTTATGTAACTGAATTCCTAATTATTGGAAATGTTGATTCACTTTTTTTTTTACAGAACAGAATATTCATGCAAAAATCTTAGATATAAAATGTTTTTATATATTTTCAAGTAAAACAAAATTAAGCTCTGAGCAACGTAAATATTTGAACCTAAGTTCCTTAGTTAGAAACAGGTGTATAATTCTTTGGAGGGACTTTTTAGGGAAAAGAGAAGCCTGTATGGAAAATATTTCTTTATTCTATACGTGAGGACTCTCTGGGGTATAAATGACAGATACCTTAACTAGAATTGAATGTAGCAAGAAAGGAAATTTATGGGTGAATGTATCAGTTGTCCGTTGCCTAAGTCATGCTGTGAAACCACCAACTACAAAACACTAGTGACATACTAAGAAGTATTTATTTAGTCCTTCAGTGTATGGGACTCACTGGATCTCAGCTGGTCTTGCTCATCCACTTGTGTTCAGCTGCTGGTTTGCTGGGCAGCTCTGCTGATCTTGGCTGGGCTTGCTCAAATGTCTCGGGGTTGGTTGGCTAATGGCTTGAACAAATTGACTCTATTTTATATTTCTCATCTTACAACAGGCTAGTCCAGGTATGTTCTAATTGCTATGGCAGGTGAAAACGAGCAAGAGGGTAAACACACAAGTGCTATTTTAGGCCTCTGCTTGCTTCACATTTGCTATCACTTTATTGACCAAAGCAAGTCACATGACTGAACCCAGAGTCAGACTGGGAGGGGACAGCCAAGGACTCAGGTACAAGAAGAGGTAAAGAATTGGGACTATTAATGTAGCCAGTCTACCTGGCATATGTAGCTAAAATGGCCTAGGGAATAGATGTAGCTTCAGTGATTGCTGGATACAGGCTATCAAGTGATGTCACCCAGTTTGGTTTCACACTATTCAAAGTTTGGCTCTTTTTCCTTTGCGTTAGCTTCACTCTCAGAGAAGCATTTTCCACATGGTAGTACTCAGAATCTCCAACTTGAAAGCAACTAATTTTAGCTGAAAAAGAACTTATCTTTCCCAATTGTTCCAGCTATCGTCATGATATGGAGTGTTTGGGGACCAATGTGGGTCACATGCCCATCCCTAAACTAGCTGTCATGTTGGGGGGATGGAATATGATAAATGGCTATGGCTGGGTCTGGGTCATGTTCTCACCATTGGTACCCTTCAGAGTGGAGCAGAGGGAGTCAGCCTTATTTCAGCCTAATGAACAATACAGGTAGAGAGTTGGGAACAGTTTCTCTAAGGAAAATAGAAAGTATTATCAGAAGAGGTGGGGGTGGAGGGATACTGAATGATAGACAGATAAAAATAAAAGATGCCTTATATAATGCTAGTAATGTACTTATTTCATTGACACTACCAACAAAAACTATTGACTATTCTGTGCTAGGTATCAAACTGAGTGTTTTAAAAATATCATCTTACGTATTTCTCACAATACTATGTTAGGTGATTTTACCCACATTTTATTTATTGGAGAAAGGAAGCTCATAATAGTTAAATAATTTGTCTAAGATCACTCAGTTTATCAGTGTTAGACTGGGGATTTGAACCTTGGTTGACCCCTCTCCAAAATCTGTGCTCTTAGCGTCTAAAACCTGAAGAAAAAGAAAGTACAGTAAACATAACCCAAGAGGAAGAGCAAGAGGCCATGATGACCCTATTAAGGCCATTTGGGTCCACTGAAGGGTTAATCACAACCTTGTAGCCATGACTACATAAAATATGCATCAAAGTACTTGAGTAACCATGACAGTGAGCTTTTTCTCTGCAGGTTATAGGATCAGGAACTCTAACAGGGCATACTGTTTCCCTGTGCCATTTCTGTACAGTTATAGAGTGGATAATATGAATATTTAGGTCAGCCAAAATGGAGAAGAATTCTCAAAACACTAGCCTGAAAGAGATGTGTGAAAGGGGAAAGAAACAAGACTGCCATTTTCTCTGATGATAGCATTTAGGATCTGGCTATATGTGTAGGAGACTTCCTGGTTGAGCTACCTCTTTTCTTCTAACTCCAAAATGGGCAGTGGTTTACCACTCATGTGTCAATACTAGTTGATTGGTAAACCATCTAGAGTGTTGTGTTGAGAAGAGTTCTGAATTTAGTGTAAAAGAGGGCTGTGATGGGTTAGTGATGTATGTAATGGGTATAGGAAAGGAGGGTAGCAACCTGTTTGACTATTATTTGACATCCTAGGAGGCACCAGCTTCTTAGAGTCACTGTCAGGCCACATGTGTATGGGGTCATGTCCCTTGGATGGAGTATCTCATAGCTAAGGTCTCTATGAGAAGGAATTATATTGTGAATTTTCTGGAGGTCCTAGCCTTCATTTTGCACAAACCGAAATGCAAATCTTCATTTTCCTAAGGAAAAAGGAGCTTCTTTTTCAGTCTGCGAACTCTTGATCTTGCTTGGGAAAAGGGTTGGGGGAATTTACAAAGTGGTTACATATAGTAAGTAAAGTTTGGGGTTACTTTTTAAATAAACATGAATGTGACTCTGTCTATCATCTATCATTATCATCACTGATCAATCATCTCTATATATTTTTAAAATATAATGCAGTTGTATTCAGATTTCTAAGGAAACTTGTTTTTGATTATCTTCTTTCCTCATTTTTCAGATCTCTGGAGTCATTTTCTGGTACAGATTGTGAAAAGAATGCAGTGAAAATCCTGGGCAACAGTAGCTTAATTGGCTTAACCTCCAACTTAGTATAGCATTCCTTCTCTTCAGTAGTACCTCATAATAGAAGAAAAATGTATGGAAGTGCAAGAACAATCACCAATCTGGAAGGCAGCCCTTCCAGATCTCCTCGTTTGCCAAGGTCTCCTCGTTTGGGCCACCGAAGAACAAGTAGTGGGGGAGGTGGAGGAACAGGCAAGACTCTGTCCATGGAGAATATCCAGTCCCTTAATGCAGCCTATGCTACATCTGGACCCATGTATCTGAGTGACCACGAGGGAGTGGCTTCAACAACTTACCCAAAGGGCACCATGACACTGGGAAGGGCCACAAATAGAGCTGTATATGGAGGCCGAGTCACAGCCATGGGGAGTAGTCCCAATATTGCTTCTGCTGGACTTTCCCACACAGATGTCCTTTCATACACGGATCAACATGGTGGTCTGACCAGCTCATCCCACCATCACCACCACCAGGTCCCCTCCATGTTGAGGCAGGTAAGGGACAGCACAATGTTAGACCTTCAAGCCCAGCTCAAGGAACTTCAGAGAGAAAATGACCTCCTCCGGAAAGAGCTAGACATCAAGGACAGCAAGTTGGGATCTTCCATGAACAGTATCAAGACCTTCTGGAGTCCCGAGCTCAAAAAGGAGAGAGTCTTAAGGAAAGAAGAGGCAGCCAGGATGTCTGTCCTCAAGGAGCAGATGAGGGTTTCCCATGAAGAAAATCAGGTAGGTTATGACTCATCTTAGTGTTTTTCAGCCTTGGCTTCTCACTGAGTAGTTGATGCTTTGCAGATGGTACCATGGCCTGTGCAGAAGAAAGTCTGGCATTACCAAGAAGGCTATGTCTTAATATGTGTTTGACTTGGAGACTACAAGAGGGCATAGGGAATACATGGTTACAGCTTGTGATCGCCTTATTTTCCAATAGCCTTTTCACACTGTTGAGGAGGAGGGGGGATCACTCCTCATTGGCTAACTTTTATACTTGGTTAATTTTGTTTTCTTTTTCAACAGTTACAATAGCAGCTCAGATGTACTTCCCTCTGAATAGAAGAGGAAAATGTTAATTTTTGCAAGAGTAGACAACAGGAACATTTAAAAGGCCACATTTCACTGGTGAATTGTATTTTTTTTTTAAGCACAAGCAATATTATTTCCTTCTAGAATGAGAGGATTTTGTTTACTAAATAGCAAACTGAACATTATTAAATGGGATTGGGTGGGATAGGTTTAGTATCATGCTAAAGAAACATAATCCATTTTAACCTGGTCTTTCTACCTTTATCCATTCAATATTTATTAAGCATCTGCTATATGCAAGACACCTTCTTACTCTTCTTTGATCCATCTTCCATGTCATAGCAAGATTAGTTTTCCAAAGGTCTATCTGCACTTATGCCATTGTCCTGCTTTAAAGCCCTCAAAAATTACTCATTACCTCCAGACTGAAGTCTACCTCTGGTTGATCCTACAGCACCTTCTATGGGGAGGCCTGAGCCACCTTTCTAGCCTTAACTCATACCCACCTCCTTCTACATCGCCTGTGCTACCATTTGGTAATCCCTTCACATACTCAGGGTTTCTCACCTCCATTCCTTTCTGTTCCCCTCCATTAGTGGCCTTCTCAGCATCCCCTATCTCTCCCTCTTTCTTTTAAGTCTCAGCCATTCGCCATTTTCAAATCCTACCCATTCTGTGAAGCTCATTTATATGCTGCTGTTCATAGGGGCTTTGGAGTAAGATGTGCTTGGGTTTAAGTCCTAGCTTCACCTCTTATTAGTAGTGAGATAAATGCTAAGAGATGGGGAGTAGAGGGCGTTGTGCCATTTGGCTGCAAAAATTCCCAGATATCATTCAACTTTCTGTAGAAATTTGAGATAATTCTAATTTGGCTGAATGAGTGATTCTCTGATAATTGGTCTTGATGCTGGCCTAATGAAGCTCTCTGCCTTTCTTGGGGTCATCTGCTGACCTCCTGTCTGTTTCCTTGGCTGCCACCCCTTTAGAGTCCAAGTGACTGTAGAAGCATTTCTCATCTGTATGAGAATCTACTCTTCGTTCTTTTTCTGTGTGTGGAAAGTGATCACCTTATCCCTTTGATTATCTGACAGGGCCTTTGCTGTTTTTCAGATGTGGTAATGTGATTTTTAGTTGGAACAGAAAGCTTTGTTCTTCGTTCCTGAATCAAATTAATGCCCTTTACTATTGTTTCTGCTCTCTTCTGACTTTACTGGTTTATGAAGTCCTGTTATTGCTGTGTGCATTTCCCCAGTTCTGTACTAGTTTTCTTCCTTTTCTAGTTGTTTTGGAAAATGGTTAAAGCAGTTTAGGAATGATGCAAATAGTGACAAAAAAAATTGGAAACCATTTTTAAAACTGTCAGTTCCAAAATGACTTTTGTCTTATGCTTCTATCATTAATTTTTTTTTAGCATAGACCCCCTGCTTATACATGTATATTTATTTATAAATTACATGATGTGCTACTATGCCAAAATGTTATGTCTTCTGTGACATTCAGAAAGAATTAAATATGAAAGAGATAAAGTAAAATAAATAATTTATTGAAGTAAATTTTAATGACACATAAACCTTTTTGCTGTTACAAAAAATATTTTAAGCCTCTTATCTACTTTATAAGGGTTAGTTCAGTTTAAATTAGGTAATATCCATAATTCCACTTAACTGTCCTGTGTTGCCTTAAGCCAGAGCAAGTGAATGCTTGAGGGTGTGCCCATTACCTCTTCCTTATTCTAGAACCTACTAAGATCACAGGCTGCCTTGGGCACTGAGGGTGACATTTGACTATGGGATGTATGACCCAGAGAAATCCCGGGTCTTAATCTGTATATTAAATATAAGTAAACTGTAATTGTTTTCTTTTTTAGGGTAAAAATATAAAAGGAAGAAGCATGGAGATTTTGAAAAGTCAATTTACTTGCAATATGAGGTAATATTACAAAGTAAAGAATATAAAGATTGACAAAAAGCAAGTTATTTAAAACAAAATTGAAGCACTCCTCTCCTCCTGCTTGGAAGTATCAAGATCCCTTTTAGGGGTGTACAAATACCTATTGGTCGGACTAGGGTAGATCCTGCTGCAGTAATCAACAAACCTCAAATCTCAGTGTATTAACACATCAGAGATTTATTTCTTATTTGCCTGAAGTATGAAGCAGGTCAAGTGACTCTCCAGGGCAGCTCTCCTCCAGTCAGTGACTCAGGATCCAGGTTTTCTACATCTTGGCATGTGACTTCAAGAGTTTCTACAGGAGAGGAAGAGAGTGCCTAGAGATGGCAGATTGGTTCCTCCATTCCTTGGACTGGAAGTGACACAATTGTAAGGGGATGTGAGGTGTAGTCTACTCTTCTTTCCAGGAAGGAGAGGAGAATCAGGTATAAGGGGGCACTAGAAATTGCTACCAGTGGGGTTTTTATGTTTGTCAGAAAGTTAGACTAGATAAAATCAAGTCTGGGAACAATCCAGACTTTGCTTTCCTGCTGTTTGTATTACTACTGGTATTGCTACAAGTAGATATCTGTTGGGGGCTTACTCTGTGGTAGGCATTGTGCTGAGAGCTTTGTGTACATTATCTTATTTAGTGTTTGCATCAATAAACTGAGGTAGGCGCTAGACTTTTACTCATTTTATAGATTAAAAATAAATGTAGAGAGAATAAGCAGCTTGCCCCAGTTCACACAGCTGGTAAGTGACAAAGCTGGGCTTTAAGCATTTGGTCTATTTTATGCCAATATCTAAGATCTTAACTTTATGCTCACTACCTCCTTATAGGATTGCTGAGCTGTGAATAGAATCTTAGCATAATAGGAAGATCATACTTCATATGTTAGATTAAAAAAAGACTAGGTTTGATAGAATTAATAAGAATGTAATTTAGTTTAATTAGGACTTTTATTCTTAATTAGGAATTTATTTATTTTTCCCAGAAATGACTGTTTAGGGTTTCTGCCATTTGCTATTTACCGTAACTTACTATACTTTCCCTTTAGAGGAAAAATCATGAAAACTTTTTCTATATGGAAGAAAAGAATGTAAAAGAGATAAAGGACACTTGATTATGGTTTTATATCCACAACAACCAGAGACTGCATCTACAAGTGTAGTTCTACCAGAGGGTGTTTGGATAATTAGAATTTCACTAAGTTATATTCAGATGATCTAAAACAATCTGAATTGTGCTATGTGGATAAAAATGGGAAGCAGGTCTATTACAGGGTGGAGGTGAGGAAGCTTATATGTTCTTGTATATGAAATTCATAATTCTATAGACTAAATGACCACTAGCACAGACCTTTTGCCCTTATGTGCTGTGTTATAGAGAGCTGCCAATCATCAATTCCTTGGCAGTATATTTTGAAGTGCTTGTGTTCTGTCCTAGGGAGCTGATCCAACTTCAGATCTAAGGGAGGATGTTGAACACCCTCCCTGTGTTACAGGAAGTGCAGACTGTTTGGAACCTTGGAGCCAATGGGTAGGTGGCTGTGACCAAATTTCTTATGTATGAAGGATGGATACTCAGGTTCCTGGATGGAGATTCCACCCCAGACACCCCCTCATTCTTACTCCCTAGGTTCTCTCCAAGCTTACTTTTCAGCCACACAGGGCTGCATGTACAGAAATACATTTGGGATACTGAGTGCAGTACTCAGGTCTGGAATCTTTGGCTTATTTGTAGAAACCAGAGTGCATGGATGCGGAATTATCCTGTGCTGTCACTTGTGCTTTTTGCTTCATGGTGTACTTTCTTAAATGTAGGAAGAGTAGGGTGGAGTATTATGGACAGCTAATCCTTTGGAATGGCATGAACCCATAGTCCATGCTCTCAATGTCACGCTGTAACTGATTTGGGGAGAGTTGAGGAGAAAGATTTAGAATGGATATTCGACTGCTACTTGAGGAAGTCCCCTTGTTATCTTTAATGGCCTGGGGTATTAAGGTGGATGTTGGGGGCACAAGAATGCAACTACATATGGGGTTGTAAAGTGACCTAATTTTCTCCAAAAGGTTATATGGTTGTCTTTTCTTTACAACTCCATTCTGTATACCTGTATGATGAAGATTAGAGAGAGAAAACATGGTTGAGGATACATTTTCAGAAAGTTCGTAAGTTCTTGCTGTTTGGTGCATATAAAGTTACTGAATTTCATATTCTGGGATTTTTTGTGCAATTATTAACTTTGTATTTTTAATGGATTATTTTTTTCCAAATTAGATGTACATAAAGCAGTTTTTTGATATTTTCCTAATTTGAGCATGGATAGTCAAGGATCTGCATGAATATAAATAGCATCACACTCTGGGAGACTGTACTAGATCTAATATTTACCTATCTCGTGTGTGCAGAAGTGGGACAAGATCATTGGGAAACGTAACCTAAGAATTGTAAGTAAACCTGTCTGGGGAATGTTATGGCTTTTAATGGTTATGTGATAATTTCTATTTCTGGCTTAACACAATAGAAAATAATCTACTCTAAATCAATATTAATATGGGTTTTTGATGAGTTTTTAAGCTAGTTTCCCAAATGATTTTTTGATTCTTATTTTGAGTCTGTAACTTGAAAAGTTCAAGATGGATCACATTTCTGTGTTTCCTTTATTATTCTTTTTTCTTTTTTTGTATAACTGCAGGGCCATTTCACTAGAGGTCATTCAACTTTGTTTTAAAATACTCATTTCATTTTGAGTGTTGACATATGAAGAGTTGTACCAATTGGAAGTGGGCGATAGGATTAATTCTATCTCCTGTTGAGAAGGTGGTATGGCAGCTGCTTTGCAAAGGGGTGTCCACTGACCGTTAAATGCAGCTGCAGTCACCTTGAGCATTTGTGAGATCAAGGGCTTATTCCTGGACTGTCAAGTCCCATCAGATTTGTGGGTGGGCCTTAAATATATTCACTACTCAGACCCGTCTTATCCCGTGTCTTCTTTCAGGCACCATTCCTTCTACTACTCTAATAGTAGTAGACCTCAAAGCCAGGTTTCTAATGTGTGTCCAGGGAAATGACACTTTCCAAGGGTAATTTTCCAGTCAAATAAACTTGAGACACAACGTCCTAGATACTCCTATCCTAGAAATTCATAATGCTGTATGTATATGCATTATATGGTTCATGATAACCATAAAAATAGGAGCATTTTAGTGAGTTGAAATGAAATCTTAAAGGATCTTACACATTAGAATGAAGGAACCCACTTACTAATTTTATTGGGCAATATTCCAAAGCAGTGACACAAATGCTACTCCAAGCCTGTGTGAATGTTTAAAAGGGAAATTTATTAGTTCCTGTAATGAAATTGTAGAAAGGCTCAGGTGTGAAGCTTGGGGCTGACTGGTTCCAGGGCGTCAAACTGGAGCAGGACTTTGTCTTTCCCATTGCTTTATCTCTGGTTCTCAATATCTACCTCTATGTGTAAGCTCATTTTCTCCTTTATGTGGTGGATCACAATTAAAGTGTTAAGAGACCCATATGTCTTCACTTACCATTTGGAAAATTTCCTGAAGGACTTTGGTCCAGCCTTGGTTATGTCCTGCCTCCAGGATTTAGTGTGTGTGGTGGAGGTGGGGGGCAGGTATGTAAGAAGTGGTTACTGTGACTGGTGACCTATTAGAACTGCAGACATTGGAAGAGGAACAATTCTCTGAACAAACTGAGATGAAGGGTGAGGGCAGGCTCTAGGATGAAAGCAGATGTCCATGGCAATGACTTGACCTGTACTTAGTCACCCTCTTTCTCCAAATATATAAGTCATATCAAGAGATCTGAGAAATTAAGAATTCAATTGTATGTCATATCTCTGTGTAACTTTTCCATTTCAACTCTGATTTGAAGTGTATGTCTGTATGGGTTTTGCCCAATGTTACATAGGTGCATGGATTTAGAACTAGGTAACATGGGCTAGTTTAGCACAACATAACTTATTATGCTGAATTAGAAGAAAAAAAAATTGCATCTTTTTCGTCTTGAAATAGTCTTCCTCAGCTATTCAGAGAATAGTAGCTTTTGTCTACCTTTCCAGAAAGGTGGAAAAACTTTGGTCCAGACTTACACAATGACCTACTCAAACTGAAACCACAATTTTAAATGCCTTTCATGGGTAGGTGAAAACTTCCTTTGGTTCTGAAGATAGATGAGATGGCACAGATCCAATAGTTGATTTCCTTGTTTGCTAGAATGTAGGAGAATGATTTGAAGTGAACTATACATCTTTGTCACAGATGTCAGCCACTTTCTGCCTCAGTAATCTCTTGCACTCAGCCCTTGGATCAACCATGTGCGCTGCATTAGTAGCCTTACAGATTTTTATTCCCAGGTTTTCTTATGAAAAACTTGGCTAACGGGAGAAAAATAAACATTCTTGTATGCTGGACCTTGGGAGAGCTAAATGACTTCCATCTTCCATTTTCTCCCTGAATCGCTTTATTTTGGCGATAGGATAGCAACAGCACACAATCAACCAAAGAAAACATTTTGGAATATTTCAACAAACAGATTGTTTTAGTCTCACTTGTGCCAAAGGCACTTATTGAAACCAAGCTTTGAGAGGGGAAGGCAGAGGGAGTGGTCACCCCTAAACATTCACTGCCTAATAAAATTTCCTATAGACAACATCCTCAGAGGATTTTTAAGAAGCAAGTCTATGTTGACAGGAGAAAAAGTAACAGAGTGATTTGATCGGCCAAAGCATATGGGGTGGGTTCCGAACCTGGCCTCTTCTGGCCAGAGTGCAATTTCAGTTTCTATAATTAGTTGCAGGTGGAGCGCTTGTGTTGTTGTTTTGGAGTCCACTGACATCTGTGTGCAAATTCCCACCATCCCCAGTTGACATTTGGGCTCAATAAGTGGTTTGGCTTTGCAGGAATAGAGAAAATTGTAAATCTATCTCACACACATACATAGATAAAGCTGCTCTAAAGGTCAAATTCTGAAAGCTGTGGAAAGCATTTTCAAAAGTTTGGGAAGTAGGTTTTAGGCAGAATGTGGGCATGCAGCCAAGAGCTAGAGCAGCCTGACAAACAGGATTCTGGCACGTGCAATTTCTTCTCTGTTTTTCTATGAAGCCAGCATTTGACTGTATCTTGGAAGTGATGATGTGCAGCCATTTTGTTTTTTCAGTAGGAACATTCTGGAGAGAAGAAGGAATGACTGAGGCAGCTACTTCCAGTCTTATAAACCCATAGTTTGGCTTGTGCTATCTGGTTTGGCAGTACACATTTGATCAATATATACATTGATCAAATTAACTTAGTGATTTTCAGCTGGGGGCAATTTTGCAAACACCTCCACCCCTCTCCCATCCAAGGGCACATTTGGTAATGGCTGGAGACATCTGACTGTTGCAACTGGATCAGTTATGCTACTGGCATCTGGCGGGTAGAGGCCAGGCATGCTGCTAAACATTCTACAGTGCGTTGGACCATACCCCATATTATCTGTCCAACAATGTCAATAGATGGAAGGTTGAGAAGCCCTTACTTAATTGGATGATTACTGTATCTTCTTTTTTCTTGATACTTTGCCTGTACTCAATTCATTCACTTCATGAAGTGATGATCAAAATGTATATACTTATGTAAAAATAATAATTTAAAAGGTAAAACTTGATTCATCACTGTTGGGAAAGAATTATGAATGATCTTTTTTTTAAAAAAAATCTTGGCCTGGACTAGTAACCATGGATTTCCAAATACCTTAAATTCTTTTAGAAGTGAATATTTGGTAAATAGAGATCAATCTTATAAAGAAATAGACAACTCTTTAAAGGAAATGAAACCTATTTTTTAAACTATCCTTTCTTTATACTTTCACTGACTTTCTATGGTGTTTTTTAATGTCTCACATTGATCTGTAGAAGGAGGGAGAATAAGAATTTTTGAGCTCCTGCTATGTACTAGGAACTTATTAGCTGCTTTCCATGTGTATGCATTCAACAGCCCTTCAAGACATATGGCATCCCCATTTTATAGATGAGAAACAAGGTGCAGAGAGATTAAGTGGCCTGCCTGAGGTCTCACCGTTAAAGAGAGCAAGGATTTTAAAATCTCAGGTAGGCTTAGCTCCAAAATTGTGTTCTTTCCATTGTCTTGAAAGGGAAAACAACAGAATTGCTTGAAAACCAGGGAATTTGGTGCTGAAACGGAAGAACTAATATAGAGTGGAAGTAGCAGTGTGCTGTCTGACAGTATCTTAAGGACAGAAAGCAAGAACGAAGAAGGGAGCATGTTGCCAGGAGCAACAGAGGAGAGAGGGCAAGCAGAAAGGAGCAAATGCATTCTTATCAAGTGAATAAACAGAGGAGAGGGGCAAAGGAACTCTCCTATCTTGGAAACCCATCCAGAAGGATGGGACGAAGCAACTCCAGGACTCGCTGGAAGATTAAAACCACAGGTGGCAGAGGAATGAGAGATTATCTCTCAGGATGCTCATTAAAGGCCCAACACATCCTTTCAGGTGGTTATGACTTTGACAAATTCACTGGGTCCACAAGAGCAGAGCTTCAGGGATGAGGGAGCTCTTTATTATGGATCACTGGACTCCAATGAGGATGGTCTCATTAATCCAGTTAGATTTTTCCTAACCTTGTCTCCATCTTCAGGAAGTTTAGTGTACATAGACAGTCTCCTGACCCAGGAGTCCCTCAACTGGCACCCCTCAGCTTCCTCTTCAAGTAATTTCTGACCTCTCTGGGGTGCTCACACCTATTCAGGATTTGTCTTTTGGATTTTCCCAAACCATGTCTCTCAAAGTCAGATCTTCCCCTCTTGGGTTCTAGCATTCCTGATTTCTACCTCTCACAGCATCTTTCCCCTATAAAACCTCTTCTCTGTCTTCTTTGAGAATCCAGCTCATTTACTTACTAATTCATTCAGCCACTTCTTATTTAAGGGAGAATGTAGTTGCAAGTAGCAGAAACCCAACTGAGCATGTTGAAGGGAAAAGCAGTGGGATTTACTAGGGACATTTAAGAGTTCCCACCAGACCTAAGGGTAAGTTGTCAGGGGGCCAGGTGTCTTGGGGGACTGGAATTGAGTTAGTTGGAAAACAGTCAGGAGTAAGGATAAAGTCAGTCTCTCACTCTCATTTTTCTCTAATTTTCTCTCTCAATATCTGATTCTATATGCTGCTTGTGAAGAAGTGGCCACTCAGGGAAAGCAAACATGTCTTCTTCATTCAGGTACTCAATAGACACTGCCTAGTTTCTCTGTTTCAATTTCAGATTCAGAGAAATAAGAATCTGATTGGCCCAAATTGAGTTGAGAGTCTTTTCTAGATCCAGTCAACTGTGGCCAAAGGAGTCATGAGATCCATGCCCTGCCCTCCCTTGTCTCACCTTCCAAAGAGCTATGGAGAGTGCCTTTAAGAAGGGGCATGACAGGTAGCTTCTCTATCAAGGGAGCCTGTGGGTAAAGTGGTAGGGAGTAAAGGACAGCTATTCCCAGGAAATATGTTTTGTGCAACACATAATTGGGAGCTTGCCTTATTTCAGTTATTAGGAAGATTAAGACCAGTCAAAGAAAGTTAACTACTATCACCTCTGTTTATAACTAGCTATGTCAGTAGCCATCTGGACTCTTGATCTTCCCACCCACCTTCTCAATCCCCAGCTCTGATTGTGCCCACTGGAGAAATTCCAGAAGTAGTACTGTCTGATGCTAGGTTCATGCTGTATTATCTTAGTGGACCCACATGACTTCTTTTAATAATGTCAGATTTCATCCTGTATGGAACTTGAAAAAATTCTCCACTTTTTGTAAACTCCTTTAGTCTCATTGGAGACTTAAGTCTCCAAATTGGTTGGGATTATGGTGCTAGTTAGGATCTGCAGACTTTTAGAATTAGGCATGTTATAATCTGACATCTTCTATTCTAAAGTGTAATAGTTAGCATGAGTTATACAAATATTGGCTCCTGAGAACATATATTATCTAAAAAGGAATTGAAAAAAATTAAAATTCACTGATTTTTCCCTTGGAAGAGCTTTCTGAAATATCCATGTTCCCATGGAATCCTGAAACCAGTAGAGCTAAGGTAAATATATGGATGGAAGGTTGGACAATGCACATGATGACCAAACTTAGATATTGCTCAAATTTAGGAATGTTGCAAATAATAAATAAAATTTGCCTTCTCAAAATTTTAAAACTTCTGTTTCTGATTTTTAACTTTGGGGACCATGTACTCTTTGAGAAGTTTTCATTTACCTTTGTAATTTTCCCTAGAAAAATGTGCATAATCTGAATTGTGCACAACATTTCACTTCCCTATCCCTGCTCTGAACCTCAAGGGCATCTAATTAGGGGTATTTAGGTAAAACTCTGTCTAGATATTGCCATTTAATATTAAATATTGCACATTATTAGAATAAGTAGTTCCTAGTAGTTAATGAAATGAATGAGCTCTTGGTAATACGAGACATGTCTGGCTCACAGCTATTCAGTATATGCTGAGAAGTGGGGACATGTGCCAGGATTTTGGTGATAGTTAAAGAGTATATATGTTGGTAGGATGGAAACTTATGGATGGACTGTACCACATTCACTAAATGTATTCTGGTACAGTATATAGTGGTGGTAGATTTTAGTTCACACTCAGGAATGTTACCTTGAAAGAGTTTGCATAGTGTTGGATGTCATAGTAAAGTGCACGCTTAAATATTTCATTAAGGACTTTTAGGTCATGTTTGTCTCGTTGTGCCAAAATTCCCACTTAACCTCAGGTAATTCTATTTTATTTCTTTGTGATTGCAAATAAAATCTAAGACTGCAAATTAAATTATGCTATAAGCATTTGTGATGGAGCAAGAAACAAAAGATTTTGGTGAGTTATCAAGTAAAGGTTAATTGGGTATCTACTGTGTTTCCAGTTCTGTGCTCAGGACTGAAGAAGACCGTAAAGAAGTATAAGACACACTTTTGCTCCCATTTCTGTCTCATGAAAATTGTCTGAGACTCATTTCTTTCTTCTGTGGAGAATGTCAATCAGGAACACAGCAGTGATGTACTTTGTTTTTCATGGACAGTTAACTCTACCTTGGAACTTTCCGTAAGTATGAAGTTTGAGCTAGGGAAGGAAACTTCTTGTCCATTGTTTTTTAACCTTTCTGAGAAGAGCCCTTGTTGTGAATGTACTCTCTCTTCCGTAGAAGCCTAACCAGAGTCCAGGGGAGTGGGCTCAGCATCCTCCCAACCCTTAGCCAGGGTAGGCCTTCTGGAAGGGGTTGGGGAGGGGGAGCTGGGGAAGATCTGGGCTCCTGCCTTTGTCAGGCAAGCATGTGAGGTCTATGAATCACTTTCCCATTTAGCACACCCACCTGACTACAATATGTTCCCTTGATAAGAATAAAAATGATCAATATAGCTCATAAAGCACTTCCTACATGTATTCTAAATGGCACAGTGATATTTCATACACTGTGCCAAAAGGTTCACATATAGTATCTAATTTAATCTCCACAATGACCCTGTGAATTAGGTACTATTATATTAGTATTATCCCCATTTCATATGTGAGCAAGGCAAGGCTCAAAGGAAAGGTTACTTGTCCAAGGTTACAGTTGGCAAATGGCAGAGCTGAGGTTGAGCCCAGAGAGACTAACTCCAAAGTTGGTCTCCAAAGTCAGGACTGGCTGAAGTATTGAGTGGCCAGCCCTGTGTATACAAGGTAATCTTAGGACAGACATGGATTCTGCATTAAACAACTTGGAAGTACATGTTGGAAAAGTCATTGCTTTTCCAAATCTCATCCAGTATTTCTGACTAACTTCTATGAGAAAGTCTTAACTTAGTGCCAGTCTTAAACACTTTCTTAATGTCTATTGTTTCCTACCCTTATTGTAGGATGTGTAGTGACGTTTGTACATGATGCTTATACTGTAATTCTGGCACCCACAGTTTACCCTTTGCATCTGATATGTTGCCTGTTAAGAGTTTCTGTAAGCAAACTGGTAACGTGGCATTAGTGGGGCCTGCCTTTTCGGTTCTTGTTTGGTTGTCTTTGACAGTGGTTTGAGAGCACCAGCTTTGAAGATGGATTGCCTGGGTACCATTTTCAGCTGTGGGACTTTGAGCAACTTACTTTATCTGGCTGAATCTGTTTCCTCACTGGTAATGTAGGTATAATAATAGTACCTGCTTCAGATGTTAATTTACAACTACGGGGTAAATTTAATAGGATTTACATTTAGTTGGATTAAATGAGGGGGTTCAATAAAAATATTTAGCACCATGCTAGCATGAGTAAACATTCAAATAATAGATGATGATGATAACCATGAGGGAAACCATTTTGGGGACAAAGGCAACACAAAAGGGAGTTAGCTGAGAGAGTGGCAGAGAAGTGAAAGCAGAGACATACCCGAGGTTTCCTTGGCTCAATTCTTTGTATTATTTATAATAATGTGTGTGTATATTGTGTGTGTGTGTATGTGTGTGTGTGAGAGAGAGAGAGAGAAAGAGAATGAGGGGTGAGGGGAGGAAAGGAGGGAGGGAGGGAGAGGGGGAAGATGCCATGTCTAAAATGTCATCATTGGATGCATAGGTATTGTTATATGCCAACAAGACTTCATATCACAATCATGGGAATGTTTTTTCCTTGTTGTCCTGTTATTCTTTCTCGTTTATAGACTGAGTGGAATTAGAACATCCTGCTCTTGAATCAGTTCAGATTAGCTTCTTAGGGATGGCTAGGAGAGTTTTCTTGACTGAGGTATTGACCCCCTTAGCTGAATCCAAGCCAGTTCATGTTGTTTTCCAATTGGCTACTCTGGAGAATTTTGGACCATAGCCAGACTTTTCTCATGCTAAAGAAAAAAGGAAGACTCATATTACATTTTTCTCATAGCCTGAAATATTTTCTGCATGAGATGGAAAACATTAATTTTTATATCACTATAGGGAGTAACAGAGAAAAAAGATGAGGATGATTTCCCAATAAATGCTGTTGTCTAAACCCTCAGGAAAGACAAACTCTCAAGTTGTCCAAAGATGATAACATGGCTTCTAGGTCTAGATAGCTCCACATGTTAATCCAACCAAGCTAGACTCCTGAAGACTCAGAGGAGGTGTTTGATTGATTGACTTTTGTAAACTTTGGCATGTTTTGTTAATTTCTGTCTACTGAATCCATCTGCTGCATTATCTCTGTCTAGCTAAAACTCTTATAATGATGCTTTAAAAGTTTATACCAAATGAAGGGTCTCTCATATCAAATTCTCTAACCCAAATCTATTCACTGGTCTTTAGATGTGTCTACCTACTTTCCACTGGAGATATCACTGATGTCTGCTAAGGGAATCAAAGATGATGACTGAATGGCTGAAATGGATCAGGTCAACAAATATGGAATTTCCACCAGGTGCTAGGCTGGGTATTGAGGGTACAGTAATAGACGAAAATTCCTGTCTGTATGGCGATTCCATTCTAGTGGAGGAAACAAAAGGAGTCAAAGGTTTTGGGCTTGATCCACTTGGGAAGACAGAGGGCAAAATAGGATCAGGATGCTGGTAGATCAGTTTTTTGTTTTTGTTTTTGATCATGTTTTGTTGTAAAGCTTCACTCATTCAAGTGGTGATAATGAGTAGGGATATGGGTTTAGTGGAACTGGCTTTCTCATGGCCTCTACTGAGACATCATGGAGGTGGTGAGAATGGATATTAAGCTGCAGTGGGTTGCAAATGATAACATTGATTTTTACACTTTTCTTACAAGGAGCTTGGCTTTGAAGAGTGGTAACTGGAGATGATGCAAAGTTTGGGGAATTCTCCCACCAATTTGTGACTCATTTGGCCATATTTTTAACTTGTAGGGAATGGGCCAGTAGAGAGAGGGATTATTGGTAGGATAAAGTCTGAAAGAGGAGGGAGAAGATGAGATCAGCCTTGGGCAGATGGGTTTCTCTTTCCCAAACCCAGGGAGGAGGTGGTCATGAAAGGTCCAGATAAAGAGGCATTAGTAGGTGTGGAGTAAAAGAAATAACTTTCAACCTAAGGAGACTGCTTTGTTTAACAAAAAGAGAAAGCTATGGAATAGGAATTAACTTAGTCTTGATTTTGGTGCCAAATAGGATGTGATGTCGGCCAGATTATCAATTCTTCCTGGACATTAGTTTATCCTGAGATACCACTGAACTGAAAAAAATTGTCTCAAATGCTTATATTGGTTTTGAAACATGCCATAACTCTAAAGCTACTCAAAAATTTTCAGGGAAATTAAGAGTGCCCTGGTGGCAAAAGAAAAAAGAAGTACTGTTTAATGACTCATAAATTGAGATTTGATGGTGGGATGGGGCTAGGATGAGGCAGGTGTGATTGAAGCAGGCAAAGGTAGATGTTCTGGCAGTCCAGTCTGATGTGTTGGTGGTTTTATTCAGGTGCTTCTGATGGGGAGATTTGTTTGCTGTGGGATGACCCAGCAAGTCCATTACTCTGCTTGGTGGAAACAGGAGCCAGCAGCATTTCCCAGGAGAAATTTTACGAGTAAAGGCTAATTTTACTTTTGCTATTGATGGCATTTCTCAGCTATACTAATTACTATCCTGATAGAAACAGGGCAAAAATATACCCCATGCTCTCAAGAGTGCACAGTTGTTTTTAAATAATCCAAGAAGAGGTTTTACCTGTGGATTACAAAGCTACAATGCTTCCTTAGTCATGGCTTTCTTAGTGGAAGATGCTCAGGTTTACATAGAATTTCTTTGTTTGCCTTACTTTTGGCTTTGAGGCTACATGATCTATTCCCTATTCAAAGTCAATTGCAAATAAAATTATTTTAGGAAGAAAATGATAGTTGTGGATTGAATGTTGTGTCTCAATTTTTTAAAGGTATTTTGTAAATTTGGGAACTATGTTTTGCATTTTCCCCTAGTTTTTAAAAAAATAAATATCTGGCTTTCCATCCATCTATCCAGTTATTTAAAAATATCACTAAATATGGCAGTTGTTTAGTAAATAGCTGTTGAATGAAATACACAAGTATATACAGAACTAAGTCCTCTTGGGCTTCATAAGGCTAGGAAGTCTGGATATAATTCTTACTCTGCCACAAGTTGGCTGTGTGATCCTGGGAATTAGTTGTCAACATTGAAAAACTGGGAGACTTAATGAAAAACTTGGATTTCTGAATTTTCCTGGACCCTGAGCAGATCTGGTACCTCTGAACCCAGTGAGCTGCCTCACTTGGGTTGTTGCTTGTCTTAGGTGGGAAGTGTCTCTCCAGGTTGCTCTAGTCCACCCCTTGGTTGACAGATGTACATTCTTAGTTTGAAGATGAAATGAAGAATATTTTCAAATTCAAGATGTTAGTCAAATACAAGCATCTTTGAGCTTAGACCTGAGGTGAAAATCCTGACTCTACCAGTGGGAGAATATGGTGGCACCATCTTAATAATTTTTTGGCCTCAAGGAGTTTAAGAGCTATCTACACAGGATTTGAAATGGCAAAATACCTGCTTTTGGATATTTGGGGAGAGAGAAATACTAAGGTATATCAAGCATTGGTTAATTCTTGAAAGTCAAAGATAATTGATATGATTAAGAGTGATGGTGGAATTCTCCTATCTTGCCTGGAGTAAAAGGGGTCATATTTCCCAAATGAATGGAATAAAAGGGAAGAGAGAACTATTAAAAATTCACCCTGGATTATGGTGCTGCCCCCTTATGCTAAGAAGGCAGATGCTGAGGCCCTTTTAGGAATTTGCTTTGCAGGAGAGGAGCTGCCTTTGTTTGCTTTTCTGATGATTTGAATTTCTACAGCTGTTCATGGTTCTTGAACTTCCTGGAAAAAGTACAGGCAGATATAATTGTGATGAAATCAGCATCCCAGGCCTACACTTCCTAAGAAGACTGTTAATTCCAATACTATTTAGCTTAATTCCAGCAGCTGGCTTGGATTTTATGTTGGGATGTATAAGACAAGGGGCATGGTGTGCATGCGTGCATGCGTGTGTGTGTGTGTGTGTGTGTGTGTGTTTGTAGATCCAGTGCTATAATTAGAGCAGGATAACCATTACAGCAGATTGATGGTTATTTGGTTTGGAGGAGCAATGGCTTTAATCTTCCCAAGTGTTTCATTTTCTTGGTATTCTTCAAGTCTGCATTATCATTCAGATGACTAATAGGAAGTTCATCAGAGGACACTTTATAATAAACATTATTCTTTGAAAAAACATAGCTTATTGTACACATTTTCCATCAGGAAGTAATATGACTTTATTAGGAGTTTGAGTAGGGTTTTGGTGTCTGAATGCTACTGCTCTGTCTGCCTCTCTCCAGAGTCTGATCATCTAAAGACCAGCAGTCAAAAGGGAAAGAGTACTGCTTTTTTAATCCCTGAGGATGGGCTCAGTATCTCTCCATGCAGGGATTTTTTGATTAGGTGAGAGAGCTTGCTTTTCTGTCCCGACCAGACCCAAGATAGCCAAGCCTACTTCATACTGATGCCAGGTAGCCACCATGCTCAGGGGAAAATCAGAGTTAGCAAGAAGAGGAAGCTCTGGTGTGTTTACCACATAAACACCCAGAAGTGAAAGGGTAAAGAAGGGTGGACAGGCCCCTGTCCTGCAAGGCTGGGAAAGGCACTACCTGCATCACTGATCCCCATGGCTGGATAGCTGTGTGGATGGCACATGCATGAGAAAGAAATGTTTCCAGGAGTGGTCAGGAATGGGAGAGCAGGAAGCAGATGGGAGGCCTGAAGTCAGCTTGTCCTATTGGGGCTGCACAAGTGGGAGAGAGGATGTGGGGCTGCACAAGTGGGAGAGAGGATATAGGGCATGGCTTTGTTCTTTTTGCCCTACAGTGACCCTGTCCACTGGCACAACATGTTCCAGTTGATGTTCTGGTCACTTGCCAACCATATTAGGCACTCCTTTTTCGGGATGGGGATGACTCTCAGAGAGGTGCAAGTCAAGGGTGATGGACAATATATCTCTTTTTTTTTGTAAGCTCTGTTCAGAGTTCTTTTTCTTTCTTTTCTTTTGTTTTCTTTCTTTCTTTTTTTTTTTTTTTTAAGTGGGGAGGTAGTTAGGTTTATTTATTTTTTTAATGGAGGTACTGGGGGTTGAGTCCAGGACCTTGTGCATGCTAAGCATGCTCTCTATATGCACTCTACCACTGAGCTCTACTCTCCCCTGACATTCTCTTGATGTCCAACCCCCTCATAAGAAATTGGGAAATAAGATTTGTCACAAATTCCCATACATAAAGATAAACCCTGCTAATAAGTCTATCAGTTTTTTCCTAGGCCCTGCCATATTCCTGATTTTATAAATTATCCTTTATCAATTGATAAATAGAAATTGGAATAAAATAATAGTAATAGAATTTATTGAGAGCTACTACATACCAGGCATATGTATTGACTCATTTGTCCCCAGAATAACACTGTGAGGTAGCTGTCATTTCTATTTCCATTTTACAGATGAGAAAACAGAGGTACACAGCTAGCAAATGGAATGAGGACAGTGATATAGGTAGTCAGGCCCAAAACTGCATGTACAATTCTGTCTCTCAAAGAAGTGGGTAAGAGATACGGAAGAAGAGGCTGGCCCAGGAATTAGGAGACCAGAGTGTAGCCTAGAGCCTGCCTTGGCTCTACCATAAACCTGCTGTGTGATTGACAGTATGCTAATGAATTCCTTACTCTGAGCCTCAGCTTCCTGATCTGTAAAGTGAGGATATGATTTCTGTTTCAGGTTTTCGGGCCCATGATTCACTATATTAGCTTTCTGGGGACACCATAATAAATTACCACTAACCTGGTGGCTTAAAAACAGCAGACATTTATTCTCTCTCAGTTGTGGAAGCCAGAGATCTGAAATCAAGGTGTTTGCAGGATTGGTTCCATCTGGAGGCTCTGAGGAAGAATACATTCCTTGCTTTTCTCCTAGCTTCTAGTGGTTGCCAGCAACCTTTGGCATTGCTTGGCTTGTAGGCATATCACTGTGATCTCTGCCCCTGTCCTCATGTCACCTTCTCCTCTGTGTGTCTCTGTTTCTCATATCTCCCTCTGCCTTTCTCTTATGAGAATACTTGTCATTGGACTTTGGGCTCCCCTAAATCAAGGAAGATCTCATCCTGAGATCTTTGATTTTATATCTGCAAAGATTTTTTTTCCAAATAAGGTCACATTCACATGTTCAGTGGGTTAGGACTTAGGCATGTTTTTCTTTGAGGTCACTATTCAACCTGCTAAACTCCAGCTCTTTTTCTGCTGCAATATGACCACAGATGTTGGAAAAGAAATGATTAAAGCTAGGTAGTGGCCAAAGCCTCCTGGGAAGTTTGGTGCAGTGGCTAAGAACATAGAATCTGGAGCCCAGAGCCCTGGTTTCAAAAGCATTAGCTCTGCTACCATCAGCCCTGTACCTCGAAAAAGTCACTGAACACCTCTGGGTCTCAGTTTTCTACCCTGTAAAATGGAGCTACTAATAGTAACATTACAGGATTATTAAATGAATGACTTTATGTAGAGTGCTTAGAACAATGCTATGTTCCTTAGAACAATACAATTCCTAATAGTGTTACCTGCAGTGATTGTTGTTATTGCTGTTGTAACTTCCATTTAGAAGTTAATTTCATGCCTATGATTTCTGATAGAGAAGTGAATTTTGTGAGGGATGCATTTAAAATATGGCAAGGAACAGCCCACAAGTATGCTATTTTTTCCACCAAATTTTAAATTAGGATGTCCAAATGTGTCTGAAATGTGAGGCTTATACTTTCCAGTGTGCTGAAACAATTTTTGGCTTAATCTTTTTAGACATCAAATAAGCTGAAAACAGAGTGAGGCTCTGCTCACGTTGGAAGAGGCGGGCAAGCAGATGGAAAGTGGCTGAGGGAGCATTTTGATGTGCTCATGGAGGAGGCGTTAATATTTCAACATCTTTCTCGTTATTTACAGATAATTTTTATGAGAGATTTTTCAGAGATGCTCAGTTTTTTCCCTTTCCTCTGAGTGGCACAGAGTTGTTACAAATCAATCTGTTAATAAGAAGCTAAAGAACTTAGCTGTTTGGGGACTGATGGCAGTTTAAGTTTTGTAACTAGAATGTTTAATTTTCAGGATTCTGATTTTTTTTTTCTGTGATAATTCATCACCTTGCAAAATTAACCCGATAGCTTAGATTCAGCAGGAGTGATTACTGGCCTAGGTCTTGTGTTAGAAATAGACCAGCTAATTTATTTGTATTACTACTATACTTCTACTCTATCTCAGGCAAGGAGGAGATGGAGGTGAATAAACTCTTTGAAGGTGGCTTCATTGTGGAGGACAGACTTTCATACAAACCATCACAACACAGGATAGAATAATTGCTCTAATTGAGATGCTTGAAGTAGTTAAGTATTGGCCCCTGGAGGTAGATACACCTGCATTTAAAACTTGCTTCTAAAAACAAAACCAGCTAATTTGGTCTCTGAGTTTCTGTTTTCATGTCTGTAAATTGGGGTTATCTTACCATTTCCCCCAAAGTGAGGTTTAAATGAGATAATATACACAGAGTGCTCAGCATAATGCCTGGTACATAATAATGCTCAGTAAATATTAGTCATAATTACTATAGATATAAAGTTCCATGGGAAGAGCTGTCTATAGAGTCATTTTCTTAATTTATTCATATGGCTTGATATTTATGTATCATATTGTGTGGTATGTTTAATGAGTGATTTTATAATAAGGTAATGCTTTATTACCTGCCTTTAAATCTTTCAACAAAGTTCATTTACTAAATTTATATTCTATATCACACAGACCTAAATGAAAATCAGTTTGCTTTCTATACATACTGGAAATTTGGCATTTTGAATATAGCTTTGCATATAATTTTTTAAAAAGCCATCACTCTGTAATTACAGGCATGCATACATTGAAAAGTATATTCTTTAGATCTTATAAGGAACAGAACCTCACTCAGGCCAGCTCCAGTAACGCGGCTTTGTTCTAAGAAAATGAGAATCAGTTAATCATAATGATTAATTGCACGGAACTTTGGGGTCTGAGGTATGCGCATTACAGCTTTATGACTTGGAGTGCGTAACTCAGTTTCTTGGAGATTCTTCGTTAGCTGTAAAAATGGGGATAGTGATTCTTGCTTCATCACTTGCTACCGAAGACTATGTGGGAGAACCTGGGAAACCCTTAATGCAGAGCACGGAATAAACGTTCAATGAAAGTGTTCAAATGGTATTAAGATGGCTGGAATCTTCCAGAAATCTGATAATGAAAACCAAAGTATAGTTGGGGCTTGAAGTTGCGAACACATGGTGTCACTAGGGGTTGGGGAGTAGGAGTTTTAAATCTTTACTCAAGTGCTCACTTCGGCAGCACATATACTAAACCTTTACTCAAGAGTTCTGTGATTAACATAGCCACATGTTTTCTTTAATATTCCCGGTTAAATTTCTGAGAGAATCTGACTGGCTCATCTAAGTATCACTTTCCTTTTGCGAGCAGAGTTTTTGCACCAGGTGTTGCCATAGGTTGCTGGGCAGACTACTGATGAACGCTCTGGGGTCACGTGCCAAGTCCGGACCAATGGGCTTCAGGGGGTGGGGCCTCACGTCGAAGCTCGAGACTCGCCCTCTTGCTTTCGTCAGACGCCGGGTCCAGGAGTCCTGAGGAGAGGGTGTAACCCACTGGTAAATATTTTGGTAACTTATTTGGTGATACTGTGAATGGAAAATTTGCTGAATATGGAGGTGTGATTTGGGCCCTGCCGGGCTCGCCGGCTTTCTCTCAGACCCCGTCCTCTTCTTCCCTCAGCGACCGCCATACCTGTTGTTTCTTGTCTGTCAGGCGCGCGTGCAGAGCTGTGCTTTGAGGCCTTTGCACGTCCCGCCTCTGGCGGTATTGCGTCTCTCTCCCGCGCCCTACGCCTCTTGGTGGAATAGCTGGCTTCCTGTCCTTCCTCGTTTCAATTAGACGTCGCCTCGGAGAAGACTTCCCTCCTCACACGGTCTAAAGGAGCCTGTCAGCCCTTGTCACCTCCCCATTTAGTTTCTCCTGTGCACTTATCACAATTTCTGTTTGCTTACTCCTCTATAATCTGTCTGGTAATAGATAAGTAAATATTAGTTACTCATATAGTTCTAGAATCTTCACATTAGAGCAGGGACTGTTGAATACGTTTTTTTTTTTTTTTTTGAACGAATGAGTGTGAGCTAGGGTGTCTACCATGCGACTTGAATAAATGTGGCTCCCCTGGCACTGTGACCGTTACAAAGTGTGAGTGTGTGTGTCCGTCCGTGTCCCCGTGTCCGTCTAGTCCCTCATTGTGCCTGTTTCCTTTTCTTAACTCGGGTTGCCTGTGTTCACATTCTGCCTCCTCCACTAGTGACTTTCAGCTGTGAGTCCTTGGGCAAGAAATTTAGCATCTTTGTGCTTCAGTTTCTCATCCATCAAATAGGGATAATAGTCACACCTACCTTATAGGATTGTGTGAGGATTAAATTAATGAAACCCTATAAAAATGTTGAGAGCAGAGCCTAGCACAGAGTTAAGGTCGCTCAGCACGTTAGTATTTGTTACTACGTAGTTCTGGGGAGCTGCGGGAGTTAACATTGGTGAGCCGAGAATTGTCCTCTGACTGAGGGATCTGTAGCCTACCAAGGAGTGGGGTGAGGCAGACATTATTTCTTTACCTGCACAAAAATACATTGTTATAAAATATGTGACACTCTGAAGGATGTGTAGGGTGCTATGAACAGTATAAATGCAGGAACCTCATTTGAATTTGCACTGGGGGCTGGTCAGAAAGTCTTCCCTGTGGAGGTGACACTTGAGCTACAGTGTGAAGACAGAGAGTAGGACTTAACAAGGCCGAGGAGTGAGAGGGTAGCTGGTGGTGGAGGAATAGTGTACACAAAGGCTCCAAAGTGAAGGGCAGCATGATGGGAGTGCAGGGAGTTTGGGAGATGACTAGTGATGAGGTATGAATACTGTTCTCATTTTATAGAGAGGGAAACTGAGGCTCAGCGGGTATCTACCCACAGTCATATTCCAGGGTGGTGCCTGGGTCCCATCACAGAGATTGTGATTCAGTTCGGATACAGCCAGATTTTAAAAACCTCCCCCATGTGCTGCCAGGGTGGGAACTACTACTCTCGGCTTGTTAGAAATGCAGACTCTTAAACACATACCCAGACCTAATGAATCAGAACCTTTATTTTAACAAGATCCCTAGGTGATGTGTATGCACAGTGAAGTGTGAGAAGCTCTGGTTTGTGCATAGACTCATTTGTTTTTGGTCAAAAGATTAGATTTCTGAGTCCCCAGATATGTTGATTCCGAAGATCCAGTGTGAGGCCCAGAAATCAGCATTCTTAAGAAAGCCCCTATGTAGTTCAGAAGCAAAATATCAGACCAAATTTAAGAACATGCTCTTGAGAATGTCAGAATAGAAGTTAGAGAGGACATGAGAAGGATGTGAACTTGGATTTAAACCTGAAAATGCTTCTGGCCTGGTGAAGTCTGGAGCCTCCCTCCTGTGAATCCATCTGCAGAATTGTAATACTTTTTGATCTTCTAAGCTTTAAATAAAACTTGGAAAAAGGACAGTGTTCACACTAGGAATACTAATAGTCTGTTAAATTTTGGGGTTGGTGTAAGTTGTTGAGGGTAGTAAAATTAGCGGTCTGAGTTCCTCTGGAATAGTTTTTATCAGTTCCTGAGACCAATTGTTTTATGTGGCTCAGAATAATAAAAAGACACTTATGCTGTCTGTCTTAATTTTCCAGATGGCCTCCAGGAAAATTTCCAAGCAGAAATCACATATATTCAGTTCAAGAACCCACTGGGAAGATGATATAGTTGTAGAAATAGCCAAATTCTCATTGACTTTGAACTTAATGATTTTCTGAATTATTGTGTCTCTAGGTTTTAAAAACTTGTTGACTTTTTTGTTTCATGATTCCTCTGAATCTCTGTGATTTCGATTTAACTTAATTGTCCCCTTGATCTCTGTAACTAATGAAATTAAGAGGTAATTTAATAATGACTTAAAAAATACATTCTCTTTAAAAATGCTTTTAATATGGCTTTAGTTTTGATTTTCTCCCCCTTTCCTATAAACACAATAATATTGTGCTGTTTGGGGGAAGTTTTGAATATCCCTTATGTGCATCACAATCTCCTAGGTGTGGGAATGGTGAAATGACCCTAATCACTATTACTGGGGGTCTATCTTGCCCCAGCCCCCCCGGGGCCAGTTTGTTGTTAAAATCCATATTTTAAATGTGTGCACCCTTTGCCCATCCTATTCTACTTTTAGGAATTTATCCTGGAGAAATAATGATCACATAGGTATATATACGTGGACATTTGTTATAATATTGTTTATTATGGTGAAGATTAGAAAGAACCTAAATATCCAACTTACAGGACAGGCTAAATAAATTATGGAACATTTCTAACAAGAAATATTCTACACTTTGCATAATAAGGTAGGCATGATGAATGGAAGGATGTTGATGATAGAAGTAAATATTGATCAGGTTATAGAATAGTAGTTTATGTTGAAAAAGATTTGCACATATGATCAAATGTTTACATTTGGGGGTATGGGCAAATACTGGAACTAGTTGTTAAGGGATTTAAATTCAGGTCAGCTACTCCTTGACTCTTCTTATTTGACAAATCTGCTAATCAAGTGTCTCAGTTTTTTCATTTATAACATGAGGGTAACTCCTGACTAATCTACTCGCTTCACAAAATGCCTAGACTGAACTATGCTTTGCTTGCCAAAAGGCACTGTGTTTTGTACCTCCAGGTTGACACTGGCCTAATTTAAAATTATTTGAGCTTTTGTGGTATAAAGGTTTAAGCAGAGCTAGAAAAGTTCACAGGCTGTCTCCCCAGGCATTGTTTAGATTGTACAACCTTAGGACTTGCCTTTTCCCCTCTTATCAGGTAATTGCTAGAGAGAGAAGACAAACTGCAAGAGGATGCAAGAGAAGGGCAGCTTTGCCGCCACCGCCGCTTCCCAAGATTACAGCTAATAAGGCTGATAAAAATTATTTCACAGTATGGCTGTTGAGGTTTCTTACTAGCAACTTAAGAAAAATGTTTGGAGCATAGGTTTCTTATCTTCTATTAAAATCAGACCAAATTATCTTTCTCTTTTGATATTTGATTGATGTTCCAATTATATGTCACACTAAAAACTGGACCACAGAGTAATGAACATAGCAAAAACAGGCATTAGGAAAATTATTTCTTAGGGTTCTATTTACAATTGGTTGGTAGAAAATAGTAATTGGTTTTTAGGAATGAGGTCTTGATATTGCTGGCTTGTAGGAAAATTAAATGTTTTTGAAATAACCTTAGCATGTAGTATTTTTCCTCATTTTAATTCATGACAGGTAAATCAAACCCTTCCTTTTGAAAAATGTTCAAGACAAAGGGTTTTATCTGAATTAATGCATTATTCACAGTGGGATCTGAAATAGTGGGGTTATTTACATTTTTTCTGGTGGAATATTATCGTATTTCAGATGTTTACAACTATACTACTCAGGTTTTATTTTAATTTGTTTTGGCATGTACTGGAAAAAATTTTTTTAAATTATGGAAGATTTCTAACATGCAGAAATATAAACAGAAAATAGTATGATGATTTCCTGTGTATCCATCACCTTCTCCCAATCCATCAACGTATGGCTATACCTTCTTCATTTACACCCCACCCGCTTCCTTCTCCTCAGTTATGTTATGGTAGAACCCAGACATCCTTTCAGTTCATCGGTAAATATTTTAGTCTCTATCTCTAAAAGAGAAGGAACTTAAAAAGAGTTTTAAATATAATACTATCATATGCACTGAAAAATTAACCATACTTCTTTAATACCACCAAATATGCAATGTTCAAATTTCCAAATGTCTCATAGGTGCTATAGTTTTTCTTTTTTTAAACAATTTGTTTAAATTAAAATTTAAATAAGGACCACACATTGTGATTGGTTGATGTTTTTAAGTCTCATTTACCTATTTTTCATTTATTATTTAGTTATTGAGGAGTCCAGGTTGTTTGTCCTGTAGAGTTTCCTACAGCCTGGATTTTGTTGATTGCATCCCTGCAGAGTTTATAGTGTTGTCTCTTTGTGTTTCCTGGAAATTGGTAGTTGAATCTAGAGACTAGATAACAATCAGAGGTTGTTTGTTTATGCCCATTGTGTCAAGTTTTCAGGTAGTTTTCTTTTAGGGAAATAACGTACATTACCCAACATGCAAAAATGTACTTACAGCATGGTTCTTGATTTTTTTTTTGTTATAAAATGTGTGTGTACCTGTAAAATCTTGTGATATGAAAAATCCTTCAGAGTGTTTCTTTGTAATCAGGAGGAGGGGATATGAAGAGTTCCTAATTCTTAGGTTTTAACTTTTTAAATCATACATGTAGAATGTAATGAAATATATTTACTGGCATAATTGAGATTTTCAGCTTGGTTCCCCACTCCCAGACATTATCACTACTATGAAGTGACTGAATTTCAAAGGAGTTCTGACTGCTGTGTCCCATATTTGTGTCCTTTTCTACATGTGTAATAAACTAGAACTCTGGCAAGATTTGCCTACTTTTAGCCTCTGGGAATTTGTGTTGATTTAAGGCTAATTTTATTTTCAATAGGACCACCGGGGCTCTAATGGCTTTGGATTGAAGCGTTTACTGTAACCTCTGTGGAGTGGTTGGTTTGTTACCCATGTATCTATGACATAGAAAAATTCAGTTAATTTAAGCATATGGCATGGATAGCATGTCTCAGCCTATATAAAAGCTAACCTTTGGTAGGAGATATTTTCTTTGTCTGTGGATTATTGGTATGCATGTTGACTTTATGTCATTTATTAAGGAATGTCCACTTGATATGGCCACGTAGTAGATAGGAAAAACTGGGATAGAAAGTCAAGAGATTTAAATTCTAAACCCAGTTCTGCTGTAGAATTGGTAGGATTAGCAAATAAAAATACAGAATGCCCAATTAAATTTGAATTTCAGATAAATAAAGGATAATTTTTCAGTATAAGTATGTGCCAAATACTACATGTGATGTAATTTATATTAAAAATTATTTGTTTACTTGAAAGTCAAATTTTGTTGTGTGTCCTGTATTTTTTCTGACAACCTTATTGTGCTGAAAGCTAGTTATGTGAATTTGGGCAAGTTATTTCAGCTCTTTGAACCTCAATCCTCATCTGTAAAATGAAGGAATTGGAGTAGGATCTCTAAAGCCTCTCACATTCCTCTTATAATTTGTTCAAAGATACACTCACGTAAGTGTACAAAGGCAAATACATAAGGATGTTTTTTGCTGTTTTGTTTGACTCGCGAAAGATTAGAAGAAACCTGTGATCGAGAATGTATTATTTCCAACTCTCTGTTTCATCCCATATACTAAAGTAAAATAATTTTTAATTTATGGTGGGCACAGGGCTGCGTTGGAGTAGAGTACATTTCTCAGCCTTCTCTGTAACCAAGTATGACCGTGTCACTAAGTTGTAAGTGTAAGTAGTATGTATGTGCATCTTCTGGAAGTGCACTTAAGAGAACTTGGTTTTCTCCTGTGGTTTTTTTTTTTTCTTTCTTTTTATTGTCTGGAGAATGGACATTGTAGCTGGAGTTGGAGCCATCATCTTGGACCATGAGGTGAACTTGGAATAAGGCCATGCCTGGCAGAATAATCAAACGGCAGAGACATGGGTGTCTGACATTGCAGAGTATCAGAACAGCCCTGTACTACCTACTTCCACACCTTTTTGTAATAGAGAATTTTATCTTGTTTAAGACTCTTATCATGATTATAGTTAGACCTTATCCTAAATAATATACAAACTATGTTAGGGAGAGACTGGCTAAATTAGTTTATGGTACAGCCATAAAATGCAATATTGGGAAGCCTTTAACAAGATTAATGTTACTGAACCAAACTTGGGTATGCTAGCCCACATGCAATAAAGCCAATCTACAGACACTGGGTGCCAATACAAGGAGGACAGGTGGCTTGTGCTCTAAAAGCCTAAACTCCCTGAAGAGTTCCAGCAAATCAGTTTTAAAGGCCAGGTTAAGGGGGGGTGGTTCCCAGGGTATGGGATCAGCTCGTGCACAGTTCTCTGACTGGTTGATGGTGAGGTAATAAGGTGTATCAAAGAAGTTAACATCAATCCTTAGGCTCCAAGAGGCCTGGGGGCTATGTGCTCTTGTTCATCAAGTAGTTAACATCTTCTGTTTGGTGGGGGATTTTCACATCTGTAAAACAATTCAGGAAATGTGCATTAGATACTATTATCTAGGTACTCAGAGAGGAGCTAAAGCAGAGGGTATGGGGGAGGGGTCTGTCCTGGGAAGGCCCTGTGGGGTCCTGTTCAGGTACATTAATACAGTTTTATTAATTAGATCTGTATGTACCAAAATGAAACATTTCTATAATTATATAAGTGAAAAAGCAAGCTGCAGAACAGAGGGTGTGCTACCATTTGTTTAAAGAAAAGGGGCTACAGGAATGCATTTTTACATGTAACTGTTTCTGAAAGAAGAGACAAGACACGGGTAACAGTTGCTGCCAGGCAGTGGGAAACTGAAAATCCAGAATGAGAGAAAGACATTATAATCTTTTTGCAGTGTTTGAATTGTAAAACCTAAACCATTTTAGTCTATTTATTTATTTATTTATTTGGGGGGGTGGTCCATAATTTTATTTTTATTTATTTAGTTACTGTTTAGTGGAGGTACTGGGAATTGAACCCAGGACTTCATGCACGCTAAGCATGCTCTCTACCACTGAGCTATACCCACCCCTCCTGAAACCAAAACCATTTTAAAAATTTTAAAAAGAAAAGCTGTTTTTTAAAAATTCTGATATGCTTGCTGAAGTTCTCCAGAATGCTGTGTACAGATATTGTCCTTTGTGCTGTGGAGGACCTAGAGATAAGTTGAATTGGGTCCTTTGTCTTCTGTCTTCTAGGATCTTGTGCTCCAGCAAGAGGGTGAGGACATGAATTGATTGTCATTTAGTGGTTTGAAGTAGAAAGTGGTCAAATTTGAGAGTAGAGAGAGGAAGGGCTGTGGAAGATTAAGAAAAGTGGGACAGGAAGCAGGTGGAGAGACTTCACAGTGGAGGATAGAAAATTGCTATTTTCCCTAGTTACTGGAGACAGTTGCAGTTTCTGAGGGTCTCTTGCCTCTTCCCCACCCCTCAACCTGCCAGTTCTCCAGTGAGTGAGACAAAGGAAAGGGAAATTAAAAAAGAGATCTTTTCTTTTTCGGCTTGAAAGTAATGCAATTCAGATTTGAATTGTAAAATATTCAAACATTAAGGAAATATTTAACTAGAAAATGGAAGTCCCATCATTCTAGGACAACTATCATTAAATTTGGAGTATATTCCTTTATATTTTTCCTATGTGTGTATTAACATTGTAAATGCATATTATATGCTAACTTGCTCTTTTTGTGTAAAGATACATCTTGGACACCTTTCCATGTTAGAACATGTCAAACCACTTCATTCTTTTTAATAATTGTCAAATATTCTATTGAGTGGACTGATTATTTTATTTAGCCAATCCCTTACCATTGGACATCTGGTTTGTTTCTGGATTTTTAGTATTACAAATAATTATCCAAGTGAGCAAGCATTTCTGAAGAATGAACTACTAGGAGAGCATATCTAGGTGAAATGGTATGAATGTATAAGATTTATTTTTTAAGTTTTTAATTGAAGTGTAGTCAGTTTACAGTGTTGTGTTAATTTCTGGTGTACAGCAGGATGATTCAGTTATACAAATATATATTCCTTTTCATATGGACATGTAAAATTTTAATAGCTATTGCTAAATAATTTAATAGCTATTGCCCTCCAAATGGTTGTGTGAATTTCTACTCCACCTAACAGGGAGTATGAATTCCTATTTAACCACAAATTTTTTTATCTTCAGCTTTTAATCAAAATTATAAGCAAAAAATTAAGTCTCATTTTAATTTGCATGTCTTTAGTTTTTTATTTTTGTAGATGTCATAGCTTAGCACCCATTTGGAGTTCCTCCTTGGTGAACTGTCCATTTATGTGAAAGGTGAGATTCTAACCCACTGGTGAAAGGTATTCTTTCCCAAACATCTCATTAAAAATACAGCAGTCTCCAATTGGATAATTTAAGCCACAAAAACTCTAGTTTCCCCTTTAACAATTGAAGACTGAATCCAAAGACAAGTTAAAGAACTTAAGGTTTGAAATAAAGAACTTAAAGGCTCTAGCACTTCGGTTTTTATAGCTTAGAGCCTGCAATTTTTTAAATAACGGCTT
Organism: Camelus dromedarius; assembly: GCF_036321535.1. Taxonomy (NCBI): domain Eukaryota; kingdom Metazoa; phylum Chordata; class Mammalia; order Artiodactyla; family Camelidae; genus Camelus; species Camelus dromedarius. The sequence goes on from NC_087452.1 coordinate 28,472,781, forward strand.
TAATAAGATGTAATTCACATGCCATACAATTCACCCATTTAAAGTGTACAATTCAGTGATTTTTAGTATATTCAAAGAGTTGAGCGACATTACCATAATAAATTTTAGAACATTTCATCATCCGGAAAAGAAACTCTGGTTGATGGCTCATTAAACTTTGTGCTACGATGATTTTGTGGTCTTCACTGAGGTTTGTGGTAGTGTAGATGATGGTTTGCAGATTCCAGCTTTCAGTCAACTGGCCCATGTTTGATTTGGGGAAATAATTAAAGGAGAAAGGTTCTTAGTTAGAGAACTTTATAGTTACTCAGTTGAGTTCATTCGTTCATTTATTCTGTAGATTTCTAAAGCTCTCACTTTGTGCTGGAAAAATGTCTTAACTATTTGGGAAAAAGTTAAAAAAGAAAGACTTAATTCTTGATTTCAAGAACCAGTACTGTAGGTGATAGTTCCCAAATAGACAGTTACACAAATAATTATAGATGTGTTATATGTCATGGAAAGGGCACATAATTGGGGGCCATAACTAGAAACCTTACCTGTGTGAGACACGGAGAAAGCTTCCCAGAAGGAGTGACACTTTAGCTATAATACAAAGGATGACTGGGGAAGAGTGGAAGCACCAGACACTCCAGGCAAAGGGAATAACGGCTGTGGGAGGAAATGGTGAGTGGGAGGAACTGGGAGGGAATTTTAGACAAAAAAGAGCTGATGGGAGAGCAGTTTCGGGTGAGATTATGGAGACTGTTTGTTGCCATGTTAGGTAGAACTTCCTAGGCCGTGGTAGCTTGTTTGGGCTTTGCCCGCTGCAGTGAGTGGCCATGAGGAGAGTGGAGAAGGTTAGAAACAGGAGGCCCTTGTTCTCTGATATCTGTTGATCATAACCACTGTGTTTTTTACCAGAAGCCATTTCTGTTAAACTTTGTATAAAAATCTTGTGTCCAAATGACACTTTAAAATACATATTCAAAGATTATCTCCCCCCGCACCTTCTACCTTCATAGAAAGCTAGTTAACTTTTCCCTATTCTGATAGTTTGCCCTGAAAAAGAATTTTATGCCATGGTGAATTCTAGTATAATGGTCAAAGAAGGGGGGTAGGCAAATGTTAATGAGTACAAGTATCTTTGGGCAAAATGCATCTCTGTAAGAGAGTCCATGTAAATCATTTTCATCTCTTGAGAGAAACAGAAATGTCACATGCTTACCACTGCCTTTTTAAATTATCCTATATAAGCCCAACAAGATAGATAGAGGATGCTTTTGCTGGTGACAAATACCATGGTGAAATAAGCGTTCCATGAAGTTAACTTGATTCGGGATAGAGAACTAAAGATATAAGTGAGGTATTTCCACAGCTAGGATCCAGGAAACGTTGTAAGGAGATGAAACTATTTTGGTGACATTAAATGTTTTTGGGCATTCCTATATTCACACATACACATGTTGCATGTTTATACTTTTGATATTTGAAACATTTATTTAAAATAGTTTGTCTCTTTGAAGGGCTTCTTGATCTTTATCTAGAAGAGGATAGCGTCTTTGCTATTATTTTCACTAGGATTCTAATATGTTTACTTGAATACTTTGCACAGCATGTCATCTCCTTTACTGTGCTTTGTACATGGTAGGTGCACGGTAAGTACTTGATTTTACTTAAAATTGAATAGCATCTATGGAATGGAAAAAATTAATCTTCCATCAGATATGATTTGGGATATTATGATGCCCAGGGGATGGAAAAGTTTATTTTTAATATTTTTGCTAAAGCTCAGAGACCGATTTTAATTTGGCAAATAAAAAAAGTATCTGATTACAGGCACATTTTTTTCTACCCCTGGAGAGATATTCTTCACAATCTCATTAGTAACCCATTCTTGTGTGTGGTTGACTTATCAGTACACTCTCCCTTATATGAAAACTTAATTTCTACCTCTATAATTATATCTCATTTTCTTTGATTTCTTTTGAAGTGGTAACAGAGAATACAGGGTCATTATGCAGCTGACACAATTTACCTACTTACTTGAGTTGATAATACCTTAAACAGAAGACATGGCATGGTATTTAGGATCAAGGTTGCAGCCTTCTCCCTGTTCCCCACTTCCTTTTCCTTTAATCTTTCCCTTTTTCAGGCTCACTCTTCCTAAAATGGGAATGATGGTAATACCTCTAGTTGATGTGAGGGTCTTCTTGCAATTAATGATTTATTAACTCTAAAGTTCTAAACAGAAGTTAATCACTGACATTATTTTGTCCTTATCCTCTGGTGATGGAGGAATGGTCAATGGTGCCCATTGAAATCTGTGACCAGGCAACTTAGATGGAGTGACATTGTGGCCTCAATCCAGGGGACAGAGGGGAATTCAGCCTTCTACTCGTTATGGTGATCTTTCAATGGAGAATAATTTGCAGTGTTGGTATTTGGGAGCCTTAGTTAGCATTTATTTTTGGAATGTCTCCAAAATAAGTATAAGATCGAAAGGTGTTCAGGGTATGTTGTGCTCTTAATTCTTTGCTTAGATTCTCATTTTAGCCGCCACAACATCTTCTGAGATGAGTGCAAGAGCCATTATCCCCATTTAATTGATGGGGTCAGTCTGACATAGTATGAGTCACATTTAGAAGCTGAAGCAGGTGCTCTAAGCGCAGTGCTTTTTCTCCACAGCACTTTGCCCACAGCTCTGTTAGACTGTCAGAGTCCACCATTAAGTGGGTGGGCTTCTCCAACATGGGAGGGGTCCTTAAGAGTAGTACTTTTTGCTAATCCTCGTTGTGCCATAGGCCCAAAGCATTAGATTATATCCCGTGGCATCATAATCCCGCTTCTTCATCAGGCCAGGTCAGTGAACTCTTGATTATATTGCATGTGAACTAGCTGAGTGTTAAAAACAAAACAACTTTTAAGAATCTTTTTGCTATTGAAAATGTTTCTCAATTCTTTCCTTTTCTTTCCAACTAGTGTGTATATAGGTTGCCCGAATGACAAATATACTGCCACTCTCCATTTTGGTTCGAATGGTAGAAATCACTAATGAATCATGACTCTTTCCTATCAAACCTAGTTTTGGCTTTAGAATTCTTCTAAACTCAACGTACCAAGCAGCCAGTCTCTACCATCTGCTGTCTTTTGTTGCTTTTCACTGTTAATATAGCTTATAACATTCTCATTACTTAATCACTTGGTTGGGGGGTGGGGTGGTGACCTAGAGTTAGTTTAGTTTGAAAAGCAAGCTGTGAGAAGAAAGTTATGAAATTCTATTTTTTGTGTAGGAATAAAAACATTATCAGAAACCCAATGTTGAGTTGGTTGAAATTTTTTTTCCCCCTGAAACTCGGTGGGAGGATTTCCAAGAAGCAGGGTGATAGATCTTTTGTGGAAGATAAAATACATTTGATGGAAAAACTGATGGAAAAGCTAATTAATGGATAGTTACTAATCAGGGCATTTTATCCTGTTGAGAGAGGTTTTGAGGAAGGCATTATTTTTTTCATTGTAAGAATATATTATCCCATTCCTGAGTTCAACATGATCATTTATTTTATTGACTATCACTGGTTCAGAATGGAAAAAGGAATTATTAACTGAGGTGATTTTTCATTGTTGAAATTTCAGCCCTATTTTAGGCTTCCTTTCAAAATTAGCTGTGGATTTAACCACCAAAATTTAGCAACTTTTGTGAAGTTGAATTTATAGAGCTGTTGTTAGCTGCTGTTCATTTCCTGTTCTTGGCCTCCATCTGGATGTCTAGCTGTCTTATGTCAAGGCATGGCAGGTTGCGTCAGGTTTCTCGAATGCTCTGAACCTCTCTTTATCTGGAGAATTACATCTATGGGTTCTCAGCTTGGGCTTCCTGTTTCTGGGATTTCCTTCTAATTCGCAGAATCCAAGTAGATAGAATGAGATCATGGCACCAGGCAACGATTTATTACCTCTACTGATACCAATCAAAGTTAGCTGCAGAAGCAACAGGCCAGATCCCTTGAGAGCACAGGCTTGACTTTATGTCTGGTCTTCCTTTCTTAGGACCTCATTCTCTGGCGCAACTCCTAAGGTGGCGCTAACAAGACTACATGTGAACCTCACCTTTCTTTGTAGGTGGGATGGTTTCATTTCATTTGGAGGTGACTTTTCTCATTCTCATCCTGTGAACTGGGGTTTCCCTGTTGAGTAACTGAAGATTACGCATGTAGCTCTGGACATCATGAGCACTGCTTGGTAAGGTTCCTTCTGTGTGCCTTAGGTAGTTAAAAGATCATCCATGGTGAGACTTGTTTTGTCTCTGTATTTTCCTCTCTTTCTTCATGAAGTACGACTCTCCTTCAAAGTCTGGCTGACTGGCACAGTTTCTCCTGCATTTGTTAACTGAACTCCTTGATTTATTTCCCTCCTCCCTTGTAATAGATTCTCCTTGTGATCAATACTTTCCACCTAACAGCTGTTACTTAACTGGCTTATATTTTTTGCTTTTCCCCATTTAGAATGTGGTCAGACTAGAAAGTGAGCTATTCCTTGTTCATTCTTACAAGGACGGTTCTATAAAATGTGTACTATAATTTCTTGTACTCTTTGTTAATACTGTAAGTGTTCTATGGCCCCATAATTTTCATAAATTCTCTTCCTAGTCTATAATTTCTCTTTAGACTCTGAAAATGTAATTAGTGCTGAATTTAAAGTGACACATTTCTTCTCCTTTCTGTTTTTTTATGCAATTCATAATTTTTGGGGGGGGCACCACCTATAAGTGAGGTTATTGGGTGAGATGTTGTTGGGGTTAAAAAATGAATGAAGGCTTACGATTCTTGTGAATGGACAGGAGAGATGAGATACGTACACAACTGCCATACAAAGTAGAAAATGATATGGACCAAAACCATAGGATGAGTAGAGTGCTGTGAGGATGTAGAATAAGAAATGGACTCATGAAAGGCTTTCTGGAGGAGGTGGCATTTGAAATAGCCTAGGAAGTCTAGACTTTAAATTCCATGAGGGCAGAGTCTGGATTTTCTTTGATACCTTTGTATGCTCAGTGCTGATCACAGACCTTAGCCCACGAGAGGGGCTCCCTAAATATTTGTTGTGAAAATGATGATTTGGAATTTGGACATGTAAATATGACATTAAAAAAGTCTTACTGAAAAGCAAGGCATGATCATGGAGATAAACAGAATGGAAGATCAAACTGGGAATCATCTATAAGAATCATATCTGTCTACAAATGTGCAAGAATATATCACCTGTTAATTCCAATTTTTGCTATACACCAAATTATTCTAGTCACAAGCACAGAGCCTTTGTTGAAAATGAGAGTTTGAGATGGGAACATGGAACTTGCTCTATCCCCTTATCCAGTCATGTCTCTTTAGCATTGATGGCTGGGTCATACACTTCTTGCGAGGACACTCTTGGAAAAGAAAGAGGTGACAGAAGGGCAATGATATTCTTCCTTGAAATGGAATTTGATTATCCTCTCCTCTGTTAAGGTGGCGAGAAGAGCCCAACTAGAGAGGTTATAAAATCTCATCATATTTGAAGACTTGGATGCATTAGCAGAGACGATGGTGTTGTCATGGTGAAAGAATATGATCCTGCACCTGCCTGACCTAATCCCAGGTTTCACAGACACAAAATGACAGAGAGTCTGAATAGTCAAATAAACAAGGGAGGAACAGCAGGGAGATAATCTTGAGTATGGTCCACTGCCCATTTTATTGGCATGTTCATTTTCGATGATTTGAAAAATCACTTTGCATTGTGCAGGTTAAAGAGAAACCAAGAACACCCATAATGTGATGAGAATCCTTAAGGCTTAGACAAAAGTAGGCCAAACTGCTGAATTTTGTGACAGATATCCTGTGTGTGTTTATGAGGCTCTATAATAATAACATATTGTGAAATACTTTCACAGTGATTATAAATGATTTCAATTTATAGCATTTTTGCATTTTCAGAGTTGGTGTGATATTCCTTAATGTCTATATTCTATTTATAATGTAGCTAAAATTTTAACATACTTTAATTTTAATACAGATATTAAATTCTTATAGATTGGTGACTTTTCTATAGATGCTATTTCACTATAGTACATTTTTGGTACACTTTTAATAGTATATAATCATACATCCTAATGTGCCTCAGTTCTGGTTGACTATGGTCAAACCTTATCTTCTGGCTTGACTGTCTCAGTTGGTAAGTTCCAGATAGAGCCACTGTCTGATCCAACTCTAGCCCCTGATGTGACTTTCATAATAGTTGGATCATCATAGTTCTTCAAAAACTGTGGGATTGAATTAAAGCAAAGCATATCATTTATTTTGTTGTTGGGACATTTATTTACAAAATTGAGTCAGGAAACTTGTGGTAGATGTTATTCCTACCCAACAACTCTTAGTCACCCTCTTTACTGATAACAGAATCTGATTGTGTTTGGATCAGCAATTTATCCAGGCCCAGCAGATGAACTAAGATTGGTATAAACTAGTCAAGACAGTCCTCCCTTTGATGGATTTAAAGTTTTCCAGGATCCCTTATAGTTAGGGGTGGTCATGTAACCATGGTTGATTCATACATAAGAGGAAATTGACTGGAAAGGGGCATTGGCACAGCTCATGATTCCTTTCTTTTCCCCTTTCTTTTTTTAAAAATGAATTTTTATTGAAGTATAGTCAGTTTACAATGTTGTATCAATTTCTGGTGTACAGCATAATGCTTCAGTCATATAGGAACATACATATATTCATTTTCATATTCTTTTTCACCGTAAGTTACTACAAGATGTTGAATGTAGTTCCCTGTGCCATACAGTATAAACTTGTCTATCTATTTTATGTGTACTAGTATCTGTAAATCTCAAACTCCCAATTTATCCCTTCCCACTCCCTTTCCCTGCTGGTAACCGTAAGTTTCTTTTCTATGTCTGTGAGTCTGTGTTTTGTAAATAAGTTTGTCTTTTTTTTTTTTTTTTTTTACATTCCACGTATAAGTGGTATGATATGTTATTTTTCTTTCTCTTTCTGGCTTACTTCACTTAGAATGACATTCTCCAGGGCCAACCATGTTGCTGCAAATGGCATCATTTTATTTTTTTTATGGCTGAGTAGTACTCCATTGTATAAATATACCACAACTTCTTTATCCAGTCATCTGTTGATGGACATTTAGGTTGTTTCCATGTTTTAGCTATTGTAAATAGTGTGCTATGAACATTAGGGTGCCTGTATCTTTTTGAATTAAGGTTCCCTCTAGGTATATGCCTAGGAGTTGGATTGCTGAATCACATGGTAAGTCTATTTTTAGTCTTTTGAGGAATCTCTGTACTATTTTCCATTCCCCTCCCTTTTGCTTTGAACGTGGATGTGATGCCTGGAGCTGAAGTGGCCATTTTGCTATAGTGAGACAAGTATGAAGATAAGAATAAAGAAAGACTGAAAGAATCTGGGCGTTGGGTGACAGAAGTGGCACAATTAATGCTAGCAACCACCTGTCTCTAGACTTCTTGCTTGTGACCTATTGCTTGTAATCACTCTAGTTGGGTTTCTGTTGCTATTGGAATAAAGTAGAAATGCTGTAGTGGAAGGAGAATGTCTATGGAAGATCTTCTCTTCATCTAAGAGATATCTGTGACAGGAGAACACTTGAAAACCACCTGAATCCCTCTTACAGGTGGTTCCAGGCAACTCCTTTTGCCATCAACAAAAGTTTTCAGGTTCAGTTATGACCATCTTTATATGCTATTCATGTTAGGTGAAAAAGCTTCTGTTGTTATTTTACTGGGCCAAACTCTTTAAGTTACATATAGTCCTATATTTGGTGTTTGCTTTTTAGTTAGCATTTTACTGTTTGCACTTCTCCAAGTTTCTGTGTGGTCTAGCAACTCATCATCTTTGATAACAGTACCTGTCGCCTAATGATCATGATGCCATATTCATTGGCAGAGCCAATCATTAATGCTGTTTCTCCAGCATGGAAAACAAGTAGAGGTATGGGGTCTTGACCAACAGGTCCCAAGCTCCACCTATTATCAGAATCACCTTGGGGAAACTTAAAAAAGCAACAGCAAAAAAGCCCAGAGAACAAAATCCAACTGTAGAGATTTTGATTTAGAGAGTCTAGGGTGGATCCTGTGTTTTTAACACTTTCCAGAGGTTTGGAGGACTGCCAGGGTTGGGAAGTTTCAAGGATAATTCCACTATCCAGTTCTTCCTATCAAAATGAGATAAGAGAAAAGTGTAATCAAAGCTGATCTCTGTAAGCATCATATTGGGAACAAGAGTCAAAGAAACGTGGGATGTTGAGGTATTTTACTCTGATTTACCTATTGTAAATATCTGATTTCACCTAGAATATTTTGAAGTTGACATCTTATTTTTTGCTGTTACTGAGTTTTGAGTCTCTCTTAACTTTCCATCTTTAGTCTCTCCCCTACCAAGTGATCTGGCATTTTGCTGTTTAGATGTGAACCTTTGTATAAGTGTTTTCCTAATCATTTCCACTGGATTTCTAATTTTTATGGAGCTGTGTTCACTCTAGAGAGGTAGTTTGGGGTATTCTTTTCATTCATAATGAAACTCTTTCTGTTCTCTTTTTGCTTTATCCAAAACTGAGGTGACTTTGTAGAGATTTCAATATTACAGAAAGAATTTGGCATGTGACCTGTAAAGCCTTTATAAGGTACACATTAGATTGATTTTTTTTTTTTAACCCACTGGTTGCTCAAATATGGTGGATTTAGGTACATGTGAGAGTTGGGGGAATTATTCTTTGCTAATACTGGCTGGACTTAGGGTGTTGTGTAGAAGGGTTTTGGCTGTGTTTTGCAGTCATAGATAACTATATAGTTGATAAGACCTTAGGTATTCTCTAGCCAGGGTGGCCCCAGGTTTCAACTGTGTGCCAATTCGGACTGCCTGTTAGGGGCTGCCTAAACTTCCTTTTTGAGGAGTCTGATAATATAAATGAACCTATAGGAAATAGTGCTGTGAATGGTTAGTGATACTGTCCTGTGCTTTGGTTGTGGGGATGTGATGTGTGTGGCACATATATACCATTCCTACTGGTGGTGACTGTTCATTTTGCATTTGGAGGAGTTGAAGTTGGAGAGGTTAGGAGAATTACTCAAAGATATAAGGGACAGCCTAGAAGTAAACCCTCACATATAGCCAAATAATTTTCTCCAGGAGCGCTAAGACCATTCACTGGGGGAAAGGACAGTCTTTGCAACAAATGGTGCTGGGAAAACTGTATATCCACCTGTAAAAGAATGAAATTGGACCCTTATTTTATATTATATGAAAAAACTAACTCAAAATGGATAAAATACTTAAAAAAACACTTAAAACATAGGAGAATATCTTGATGACAGTGGACTTGGCATTGGTTTCTTGGCCAGGAGAGGAAAAGCATAGGAAACATACAAACAAAAAATAGATAAATTGGAATACATCAAAATGAAAAGTGTCTGTGCATTGTAGAACACTATCAACAGAGTGAAAAGGCAACCACAGATCAGGAGAAAATATTTGCAAATCATATATTTGATAAGGGGTAATATCTAGAACATATAAAAAAAGTCCTACACCTCAACAACAAAAAACCCAAGAAACCCGATTAAAAATGAGCAAAGGACTCAAACAGACATTTCTCTAAAGAAGATACACAAGTGGCCAATAGCCATTAATAAAAAGTCCACAAACAATAAATGCTGGAGAGGGTGTGGAGAAAATGGAACCCTTTTACACTGTTGGTGGGAACGTAGTTTGGTGCAGCCATTACTGAAAACAGTATGGAGATTCCTTAAAAAACTAAAAGTAGACTTACCATATGATCCAGCAATCCCACTCCTGGGCATATATCTGGAAGAAACTCTAATTAGAAAAGATACATCCACCCCAATATTCATAGCAGCACTATTTACAATAGCCAAGGCATGGAAGCAACCTTAGTGTCCACTGACAGATTATTGGATAAAGAAGTTGTGACACACACACACACACACAATGGAATAGAACTAAGCCTTTTTATTTATAAGAATAGAATAATGCCATGTGCAGCAACATGGATGGACCTGGAGATTGTCATACTAAGTGAAGTAGGTCAGAAAAAGGAAGAAAAATACCGTATGATATCACTTCTACATGGAATCTAAAAAAATGACACAAATGAACTTATTTACAAAATAGAAACAGACTCACTGACATAGAAAACAAACTATGGTTACCTGGGAGGAAGGGGGAATGGAGGGTTAAATTGGGAGTTTAGGATTTGCGGATACTAACTACTGTATATAAAATAGATAAACAACAAGTTTATACTCTATAGCACAGGGAACTATATTCAGTACCATGTAATAGCCTATAATGAAAAGGAATGTATATACATATAAATGAATCACTGTGCTGTGCACCAGAAATTAACACATTTTAAACCAACTATATTTCAATAAAGAAAATGGCCAGTAAGCATATGAAAAGATGCTAAACATCAGTGTTCATTAGGGAAATCAAAATCAAAATCACAATGAAATATCACCTCAGACCCATAATGGATGACCATTATAAAAAACAAAATAATATGTGTTAGTGAGTATATGGAGAAATTGGAGCTGTTATGCAATGTGGAAGGAATGTAAAATGATATAGCCACTGTGGAAAACAAAATGATGATTCCTGAAAAAATTAAAAACAGAATTACTATATATATCCAGCAATTCTACTTCTGGATATATACCCAAAAGAACTGAAAACAGAGACTCGGATATTTGAACACTTGTGTTCATAGCAGCATTATTGTAACAGCCAAAATGTGGAAGCAACCCACATGTCTGTCAACAGATGAACGGATAAACAAAATGTGGTATATACATACAATGGAATATTTTTCAACCTTAAAAAGGAAGGAAATTCTGACACATACTATAATATGTATTACATGTATGAAGACATGCTAAGTGAAATAAGCCAGTCACAAAATGACTAATACTGTATGATTCCACTTATATGAGATACCTAGAGTAGTCAAAATCATGGAAGCAGAGGGTAGAATGGTGGTTTTCAGGGGTTGGGGAAGGGAAGAATGGGGAATTATTGTTTAGTAGGTATGGAGTTTTAGTTTGGAAAGATGAAAAAAGTTCTGGTGATGGATGGTGGTGATAATTACACAATAATGTGAATGTACTTAATGACTTTGAACTGCACACTTAAAATGGTAAATTTTATATGTATTTTATAATAATAATAAAGAAACAAGGGACATGACAGAAATGAGATGAACTTTCTAGTCCTCAGATGTGATTTGGTGCTTTTCTTCCTCTCACAGGTCCATTTATTCAGATATTTTGTTGAATATCCACTATGTGCCAGATACTATTCTAGATGTTAGAAATATAGAAGTGAACAAAAACAAACAAAACTCCTGCCTTCTTGGAGCTTACATGCTAGTGGAGCAGACAATAGACAATGCAACAAAGTAGAATATATGGGATGTGAGATGGAGATTAGTGGTATGAGAAGAGTAAAACAGAATTAGGGTGTAAGACGCCAGATTATGGAGGGCTTTGTTGTTCATTTTAGGGGCTGGGCTTTTGCTTTATCTGAAATTCCACTGGAGTGAGAGACTCTGGTCTGGGTGAGAGAGGTTGGTGACTTGGACCAGGATGGTAGCAGTGATATGGTGGGAAGTGGACAGATTCTGGATATATTTGATGATAAAACTGAGTAGATTTACCAGTAGATTGGATGTGGGGTGGGAGAGAAAGAAAAATTAAGAATGATTCTAAGGTTTGGGGCCTGGGCAGTTGGTAGGATGGACGTGCCATTTACCAAGGGGATTGTTTAGAGGAATGGGTTTGGAAGATAAAACGAGGGATTTGGTTTTGGCTATCTGAGGCTTGACTTGGGATGTCTATCAGACATCCAAGTGAAGATGATTAATCAGCTGGCTCTGCAGGTTTAGAATTTAGGGGAGAGACATCCAGACTAAATACATAAATTTAGGATTGATACACAGAAGTATGGATCACATCACCAAGAGGGCAAGTATAATATAAAGTATATAGTATAAATACTGAAGAGAGGATGGCCAAGGACTGAGCCCTGGGATATCCCAACATTAAGAAGTCAAGTAAATGAGGTAGAATGAGGCAAGGGACTATGGTGTCCTTGAAGGTGAAATGAAGAAAACTAAATAAAAAGGCAGGACACTGTCAGTTGTTTCAAATGCTTCAGATATATCAGGTAATAAGAAAACTGAGGATTGACCGTTGGATTTATCAAGGTCACTGATGACCTGTATGGTTGAGAGCTCTTCTGGAGAAATGGTGGGGGGAAAAAACTTGATTCTAATTGGAGGACATAGCCTTAGACAACATTTCAAAGAAATTTTGCTGAAAAGGAGAATGGAGAGAAATGGGAGAGCAGTGGAGGAGGAAGTAGGGATCGAGAGAGGGTGTTTCTGAGATGAGAGACATGACAGTGTATTTGTCTGCTGATGGATATGACTTGGCAGAGGGCACTGCTCGAGTGGTGTCCTTGAGTAGAAGAGAAGGGACGGGATCTGGTACACAGGAGGGCTGCAGATAGGCATATCGACAGGGCATCCAGTGTTACAGGAGCGATGGTAGTGACAGGTGCAAGTCCATGGGTTATTGAGGTGGCAGCAGGTCAAGGAAGTTCTCTTTTGCTGCTTCCATTTTCTGGGTGAAGGAGAAGGTATGAAGTACTTGCTAAGGGAGGTAGGAGGATGAATGGGTTAAATCAGGAAAGGAAGTTATCCCTCTCCAAGAGGTTGAGGCTATAGGGATTCTTTGCTATTGAAGACCCTGGATTCCAGAATGCAAAGTTGAAAGAATTTTGAGCGTTTCAAAGGGGGGAGAGAGAGAGATGTAGTTAGATGAGAGGATATAGAGCTGTGGGGAGTTCAAAGTCCCACATAAGCCATCAGAAGAGATCACTCTGGTAGTTTTTTCTTTTCTTTTTTCTCTTTGTTTTCCTTAACATTTTTTTTCTGTTTTCAGTTTTTCCTCACATCCTCTGCCCTCCCTTTCTCTCCCCCTGCCCTCTTCTCTCCCTTGCTCAGCTCTGCCCTTTGGGACACTAAGAAGAATCTGCTGTTGAATCTATTTTCTGCAATTAGCCAACACACTGAAAAAAAAATAGTATGAATAGAAATCCTCTTTCCTTCACTGGAATAGGTACAGGCATTAAACAAATCATACAATTCTTTAAAAATATTGAAGATGATGTGGTTAGAAGAAATTACCATTTTTTTCCTTTAAAAAAATTCTCTGTGAGCAATATCGGAATAATGGCTTGTTTTAAGTGTGAGAGTCATAGGATTTTCCTTGACATACTCAAATCAAATAATGTAAAACTTTTAATGCTTGAAAAGTGCTTCCTTATTAATTCGTTGTGTTTAGTTAAGCTTTCCTGATTTTCTCTCTTTTTAGCCTGGGGACTGATGGTTAAGAAACAGGAGGAAATTGACACACAAGAAAGTGTTTTTCTTTTCTTCTGCTGTTGTCTCAGTTTTTAGGTGGTTTCAGAGGGATTGTAGGTGTAAATTGGCCTAGTTTGATAGTCAATTATCATTTAAAATGATTTTGAATTGTTTAACAGGCAGATTATAAGTAATTTTCACATACCAAAATAGGACAGAATAATTAGCTTCTGTTTCCCATGTGTTTAATATTTTAAGAACAAATTGACAACTCATAGCAATATAAACTTTAGCTTCATTTGTGAAGTTTACATTTTGAAGTCACATCTCACTTCATGTTAAAGGTGATGCGCCAATAGCTTAATTTCCTTATAAAAACATATTTGTGGCTTTTAGTTGCAGTTTGTCAGACGTTTGTATTAACATGAGGACACATTCTCCATGGGTATGTATCCAGGCTTTAAAATATATTTGTTCATTCATACTGTATCTATTTCCTGAAAGGTGATTAGCCATGAAAATATGGTACAAATAGAGCTGAAAGAGTGCAAGATGAAAGGGGGCTTAAAGATGGTTGTGGCAGGAGGAGAACTCAGCAGTGAGCCCTGCAGCTGTCATTTTGTTTATATTCCTCTCTGGGATCAGATGAGAGAGTAGCATGCAAATCGTGCATGGATCAGAGAGAAGAGGGGAAGTTGTGTTGACTAGCAGTAAAAATATGCTTTAGAGTCAGATAAACCTGGATTCCAGTCCTAGCTCTTTCATTTATTAGTGGGACATCTGGTCAGCTCCTCAACCAGACCTTCAATTTTCTCTTCTGTAAAGTGAGAGCAATAATATTGCTCCCTTTAGGGCTGCTGTGAAGAATAAATGACATGATGAATACGAAGGACTTAGTACTGGAGTTCATCAATGGCGGGGGGTGGGGGGAGAGTGCAGTTGTGCTCCAGGGGGACATTTGGCAATGTTTTAGGACATTTTTGATTGATACACCTGGTGGGGTGGAGGACTGTTAATGGTCTCCAGTGGGCAGAGGCCAAGGATCCTGCTAAACATCCTGTGGTGTACAGAACAGCCCCCATAGCCATTATTTGGCCCCAAATATCAATAGTGCTGAGGTTGAGGAACCCTGACTTTAACACAATGCCTAGCCCAGAGAATAGGATCCCAAGAATGTTGGTTCTTATCATCATCATCATTGTCATTGTCATTATCATTTGTTGGCACAAAAGTTTTCGGTTGGTTGCCAATTTTCCTTGCCCTTGAACATGTTTCTTGCTCTCTTCCCTTGCTAGGTTAATTTATCTCTGTACCTCAAGCCTAGATTTCTGTCTCAGCCTTTTCAAATTCTTCCCTATCTTTTCTGATATGCACACTAATATCAGACTAAAATTTCTTAATTATTCATCTCCTGTTCTTCCTTTACTCCCTATTGTTACATTAGTGCAGTGGATAAGAGTGTATGTTCTAGAGTCAGCCTGTGTGGGTTGAAATCCAAGCATTACCACCTGCTAGAAGTGTTCCTTAGACAGAATAATTTTCTGTGTCTCAGTTTTCTCATCTGTAAAATGGGTATTATGTTGTACCTGCTGATAGGGTTGTTGTGAGCACTAAATGAAATGAGCTATATAAAGCTCTTGTCTCAGCCTAGCGCAAAGAAGGTTCTGAGTATAATTTTATGAGCGAATAGAAGCTGCACTAGGTTATTTTGCCTTTTCATCATCTCTGTGTGGTTGGACTTTTGTTTAAATTCCTGAGAGATGAGCTTTTTTTGTTTTTTTATTGAAGTATATAGTTGATTTACAATGTTATGTTAGTTTCTGGTATGTAGCAAAGTGATTCAGTTATACATACATATATATATTCTTTTCCATTACAGTTAGAGATGAGCTATCTTGATAAATAATAAACAACACAAAAATTTCTCTACTGAGTAATCAGATAGGAGAAATGCATGAGCTCTGCACTGTCCAATACAGATGCTACGAGCCACATGTGGCTATTAAGCCTTTGAAATGTGGTCTGTCTGAATTGAGATGAGCTTTAAGTGTGACATCCTGAATACTAAAAAAAAAAAAAGATTGTAAAGTATATCAACAATTTTTAATACTGATTACATGGTGAAATTATATTATTTTTGATATATTGTATTAAATGAGATATATTATTGAAATTAATTTCACCTGCTTGTTTTCACACTTTTAAATTGTGACTACTAGAAAATATAAAATGACATACTTAGTCCATTGGACTGTGCAGGCCTAGGAGGCAAGTCTTCTTTTTTTAAATTGAAGTATAGTCGATTAACAATATTATGTTAGTTTCAGGTGTACAGTATGATTCAATATTTTTGCAGTTTATACTCTTATAGATTATTACAAACTAATGCCTTCAATTCCTTGTGCTATATAGTATATCCTTGTTGCTTATCTATTTTATTCATAGTAGTTTGTATTTGTTAATCCAAGGTTTCTTTAATAGAGGTGGCATTTGCCAGAATTAGAGTTCCCTGTTGCAGCAGAGATGTCCCATACATGTTACTGGCACACTGTGGATACAGTCATAACTAGGGATGAATGAGAGCCTGTCTGAGCCCAATTCAACTAACTTAATTGGTGAAGTTCTAAACTAGTGACACGTGGATGATTTTGAGCTCTTTGAAATTTGGAATTATGTGAAAGAAATGTTTTCTCTCTGTATAAATCTCGAGTATATCTGGAGAATAATTTCAGGTGGCTGCCTTTGTTTCCAAAATAAAAGGTATTGAGCTTCTGGTTGAGTTGCTGTTCTTCGCTGCTTTTGTGATCTAGTCCAGAGACTCACAATAAAAATGTGAGGTTTACACACACACGTGCAAAATTGCTTTCCAGTTAATTGATTGCATTTGGGGGTAATCTTGTTTTGTAGGTTGGATGCTCCAATGCATTTTAAAGACTGGTTGGAACTAATGTACTGAGCAATCCAAAGGTTCTCCTGTGGTTATTTTTAATAGAACGTGTTCTCTCATTTGATACCTTTTTTGAGGCCTAAGGTGTGAAGTGATTAATTCTATTTAAAGATGAAAATCAGTGGTAACTAGTGTGCATAATATTGCTCTGCAGGTGTTGATTGCTTAATTTATATTTGAAAGTTTCTGCATGGTACTTAAGAATTCAGTTTTCAGGTTGAAAAATTGACAAGTGAGATGATGATCTATGATAAATAAGTCTGAACTTGAAAAGTTATGTTAGAACATAAAATTGTAAAAGTAAACTGCATAGAATCTAAAAGATCAATTTTATGGTGGTCTCTAGTGTGTCTTTTGGTATTAAAGACATTCTGGAAAAGGCAGACAGGTTTATCAAAGAAAATTTTAAGATTATACTCTTAAATTTAGTGGTTATCATTTTTGGTTTGTTTTAATGCATTCTTTCTGATCTTTTTTCTATGCATATGTCCTATCACAGACATGGGATCATGTTTTATTCATTTGGCAAAAATATTTTGAATTCTTACTGGGTGGCAGGCACTGTACTTGACACGGAGAATTGGTGGTGCATGAGCTGACACTGGCCCATCAAGCCTTGACAGTAAACAGTTCATTTACTGTATAGCATATAAAGAGATTTGATTGGGGAAACATAGGGTGTTGTGAGAGCTCTGAAGTACCCTTGAAAAAGTAAATCTAGGGGAAACCAGTTGATCTTTTGCCTCCTGAATGATGTTTTAGAAACAGCTTCCTGTTAATTGTAACTTACTTCCTGCACTTTTCTGCCATTCTGGTTCTACTAGAATCCCTCTACTGGGCCCCACTCTTACACTCAGCCCATTGGCAAAAGACTTTCTTTTGTCACTTTTTTTTTTTTTCTCAGAGCAAGTGAGATTCTCTGCTGAATAGTTGCAGTCAGCTCAGCTTCCGCCATTGGGAGGGATGGTTTCCATTTGTCATATCAGTGTTACTATGAGCTTCTGGACCTTAGTAGTGAAAACGCTATGAACTGTATCTTGTGTGCAGAACAAGAGAAGTTTGAAAAACAGCGTGAGGTATTTTCTAGGCAACTTGATTTGGCATTTCTATTAGTTTATCTATTGCTATCTAACAAATTTCTCTAAAATTTAGTGGCTTTAAACAATGATATTTATTATCTCACATTTTCTGTGGGTCAGAAATATGGGAGCAGCTTAGCCAAGTCCTCTGGATCAGAGTCTCTAACAGGTTACACACAACATGCCAACTGGGGCTGCAATCTCATCTTAAGGCTTGGCTAGGGGAGAATCTACTTCCAAGCTCACCCATGAAGTTATTGGCAGAATTCCGTTCCTCGCAGGCTATTGGACTGAGGGCTTCAGTTCCTCATGGGCTGTTGTTGAAGGCTTTCCTCAGTTTCTTGCCACTTGGGCCTCTCTCCATTGAGTAGCTCACACATGGCAACTGACTTCCCTCAAAGTGAATGAGAGCAAGGAAGAGAGAGGGTGCAAACAAGGTAGAAGTTACAATATTTAATAACCTAATCTCAAATGTGACATCCCAACTCTTTTGCTGTATTCTGTTCAATAGAAGCAAGTTGATAGATACGGCCCATACTCAAGGGGAGGGAATTACATAGAGCATGCATATTAGGAGGTGAGTATTATTTGGAACCATTTTAAGAAGCTGCTTAACACAGCTTCTGTAATGGTTTTCTTCAAACTGATATTCCCATTGGATTCAGCATTTCCTCATTTTACATTCCTCTACCATTACTGTCAGTAATTGTTTTGCCTTTCATCAATAGCCTGTATACCCAGAAGGCAGGGACTATGTCTGTCTTATCCACAGTTGTGTCCCCAAGACTTAGGCTTGTGGCACAAAATGATGTTCAGTATACATTTGTTGCCAAGTTCTTCCTCCTGTTGGGTTTCCTGGACCTACTCTGCCGGACCCCAACTGAGGACCCTTGACCTTGGACCTAATTCCTGTGTCTCTTCCCACTCCAGATCTGATGTTTTGGGAGTCACTTTGGTGTCAGAGCTCATGTCCCCTTGCCTCCATTCTCCCTTTCTTACTCCTTTCCCATGCTTAGCCCTGCCTCCAAGGTCCCAGCCTCATCTTTCCAGGAAGAGATTTTGAATCTCTTTCCCAGAGGAAAGATTTTGGTGAGAGATTTCTATGTAAATCTCCCTTACTGTGGGCAGATATGACCTGGTAACCTTGGGAGCATCCTTGGTCCCCTCCCTTAATGCAAGTACTGAGGAAGAACATATAGGGATGGCTGGTTTCATTCAATTCCAAAAAAGGTAAAATATGACGATGACCTTCTTGTACACTGAATAAATACTCAGCTAGACTTTGGGAGACTCCATTTCTTCACATTCAGTGATAAATATTGTTACATTGAAACTGAAAGACTTCACTGTTAAATAAAAGGGGTAATTGAGACTAGTCATTTTCAAAAGAAATGCGGAAATAGGAACTTCCCTTATTGTGTTGGTGGTTGTCACCTTTGCTTTGTTGATATCTCTTGTTTGTTACTCTTCATATTAAGCTTCGTGGTTGACTGTTTTTTTCTCTTCTGCCTCCTGCCTCACTGAGGCCTTTTTAGGAAGCCATATAGTAGTGGCATAATAAGAGCAGGGATTGTGGTAGACTGCTTAGCTCTACTACTTACCAGTTTCATAATCTTGGGTAAGTTACTTAACCTTTCAATTTTCTCACCTATAGAATGAAGATAATGATGGAACCCACCTTTAAGTTTAAGGAGAGAAATAAATGACATGATCCACTCAAGCACTTTATGAATTACCTGACATACAGTAAGCTTAATGAGTTAGCTGTGTTTACTATATGTAACAAATACTGGATGACCTCTGCAAAGAAGTGGGGATATGAGGTGTGAACTTGATTGAGGATGCAATTATTTTAAAAACCCCAAACTGGGCAACTTTGCTTTAGACCAGGAGTCAGAAAACTAGGACCTAAGAGCCAAGACAGTCCCACCTCCTGTTTTCATATAGCCCACGGGCAAGAATGGATTTTTCATTTTTAAATGGTTGGAAAAGATCCAAACAGTAGTATTTCAGAGCACTTGAGACCTCTATGAAATACAAATATCTATAAATAAATTTATAAAACAAATTAACAGTAAGTAAGTAAAATTTAACAATAAAATTAATTAAAATGAAATAAAGTTTATGCAGCAGACACACAATCATCTAAGCATTGTCCCTGTCTGCTTCATGCTACAGTGGTAGAGTTGTGTAGTGGCAACAGGCTCTCTGGTTGGCAAAGACTGAAATATTTACTGTCTGACCTTTTATAGAAAAACTTTGCTGACCCTTGCTTTAGACCAATATGCTGCTGCTGTCTGTATGAAGCAAAAAGTTGGAAAGAGTAGAGACAGATGGGAAGCTGAAAAGCTCTGCAGCTAATCTGTTGAGTCTTAAGTATGCTTTCATGATATGCTGATATTCCCAATTATTCATATCCTATATTCAGATTTAGAAAGTAACAAATCCTAAGGTTGAAAAAGCTAAATGACTTCTAATTTTAGTTGATAGAAATTGACTCTGTATTAAACAGTAAGTTACTGAATCTGCTTCTTCTGAAATAACACACTAGGATTACTTTGTTAATATTTCAGCCTGGCTTCCTTATAATTTTATAGGATCATTGTGGTTAAATTATATTAGTTAAATTTCCATTAATACTAGGCTGAAAAATGCTGATGAAATGCTGATCTGGTACAAAAAATAGACTGTTACAATATATGAAATTACTTTAGTGGTTATCATCTCTAGTAATTTGGAAGACAATTGCTGATGCAAAGCCAATTTTAAAACCACAGTAAAAAAAAAAAAGACAAATAAACTTATATATAAAACAGAAACAGACTTAGACAGAAAACAAACTTATGGTTACCGGGGGAAAGGGGGTGGGAAGGGATAAATTGGGAGTTCAAGATTTGCAGATACTGACTGGTATATATAAAATAGATAAACAAGTTTATGCTGTATAGCACAGGGAACTGTATTTGGTATCTTATAGTAGTTTACGATGAAAAAGAATATGAAAACAAATGTATTTGCATGTATGACTGAAACATTGTGCAGTACACCAGAAATTGACACAACATTGTAAGCTGACTATACGTCAATTAAAAAAACATAAAACCAAATGGATCAAAGACTTAAACATAAAACAAGATACAATAAACCTCCTAGAAGAAAACATAGGCAAAACATTATCTGACATACATCTCAAAAATGTTCTCCTAGAACAGTCTACTCAAGCAATAGAAATAAAAGCAAGAATAAAGAAAAAGGACCTAATTATACGTACAAGCTTCTGCACAGCAAAGGAAACCATAAGTAAAACAAAAAGACAACCTACGGAATGGGAGAAAATTCTTGCAAATGAAACTGACAAAGGCTTGATCTCCAGAATATATAAACAGCTCATACGACCTAATAAGAAAAAAACAAACGACCCAATCCAAAAATGGGCAGAAGACCTAAACAAGCAATTCTCCGAGGAAGAAATACAAATGATCAATAGGCACATGAAAAAAATGCTCAATATCACTAATTATCAGAGAAATGCAAATCAAAACTACAATGAGGTATCACCTCACACCAGTCAGAATGGCCATCATTCAAAAATCCACAAATGACAAATGCTGGAGAGGCTGTGGAGAAAGGGGAACCCTCCTTCACTGCTGGTGGGAATGCAGTTTGGTGCAGCCATTGTGGAAAACAGTATGGAGATTCCTCAAAAGACTAGGAGTAGACTTACCATATGACCCAGGAATCCCGCTCCTGGGCATATACCCAGAGGGAACCGTACTTCAGAATGACACCTGCACCCCAATGTTCATAGCAGCACTATTTACAAGCCAAGACATGGAAACAGCCTAAATGTCCATCAACAGATGACTGGAAAAAGAAGTTCTGTGGTATATTTATACAGTGGAATACTATTCAGCCATAAAAACCAACACCATAACGCCATTTGCAGCAACATGGATGCTTCTGGAGAATGTCATTCTAAGTGAAGTAAGCCAGAAAAAGAAAGAAAAATTCCATTTGAGATTGCTCATATGTGGAATCTAAAAAAAAAACAAAGCATAAATACAAATCAGAAATAGACTCATAGACATAGAATACAAACTTGTGGTTGCCAAGGGGGTGGAGGGTGGGAAGGGATAGACTGGGATTTCAAAATTGTAGAATAGATAAACAAGACTATACTGTATATCACAGGGAAATATATAGAAGATCTTATGGTAGCTCACAGAGAAAAAAATGTGACAATGAATATATATATGTTCATGTATAACTGAAAAATTTTGTGCTCTACACTGGAATTTGACACAACATTGTAAAATGATTATAAATCAATAAAAAATGTTAAAAAAATAAAACCACAGTAAATTAAAACACTAAAAGGAATTTATATTCCATATTTGTCAAAATGTAACATAAATATCTAATTAGAATTGACATAGTAATAGCTGACTTGATATAAATTAGAATTTAATTTTCAGTTGCTGAGTAATGATGAATTTTCTCTTCCGTGTCACATTTGTTTTTCTTTATATTAAGCTGTCATGCCTGAGTTGCTAACATGTTCTCAGTCAAATTTGGGTCATGTGTGAGCTTGAAAATTAGAGATTAGTAGCTCAGGGTATGAAGTTTAACAGATTATAGCTGGGTTCTAGCTCCTGCTCTGCTGTGTGGCCTTGCTCCAATTTTGTTAGCTTCAGTTTCCTTATCTGTACAATGGGTTCATTAATAGAACCTGTTTCATCCAGCTGATGTGAGGATTAAAGGAGAAAAAATCATGTCAAGTACTTGATAATAGTGCCCAGAATACAGTGAAAGCTCATTTAGTGATAGTTGTATTATTAGGATATAATCAGCCTTAGCAATATTATTTAATATTTAATGCTAATCAATACAATTTAGATGTCCTGCTGTCATTGAGAATGTGAGAATATTATGGGTCCCACCTGTTTGGAGCCATGCTGTTGCTTGTAGCTTGTATAGTTCTCAGATTTTGAAAGCATGGAACACCTCCTAACCAGAGAACATTTCAACTCATTTCCTTGGGTGGTAACTCCCTTAACCCATCAAAAGCATCACATTCATGGCCCTCTCATTTTGGGCATCTTGCCAAATCCCCATAGGTCCATACAAATTCCTAACAAGGATGAAAGTTGGCATATAGCATAAGAGATCCAAGGTCTGAGTGGCATGGAAACTCCGTGGTACCTTTCCAGTTTTCTTGAGCCATAGCATACACAAATAAATGATAATGTTTCTATGTCACTCTAGAGTGAGTAGATGAAGTTTTCCATGGCTGGAGATGCCTGACTAGGGTGGTGGTGTGAGAATAAGTGACTGATTACTATACTGGTAACCCATTTGTGGCTATGCCATAGCATGTGGTTAGGAAACTCCATCTCTCAGCAGAGTCTAGATGCAGTGGTAGGATGACAGGCAAGTTTTCTTACCTAGGAAAGGTATATTTCATAGATGGGAGCGATTATACCCTAGTCCTTGGCAGGTGGGGTGGAGAAGTGAGAATGTGCTACATCTCTGAAGAGTGACTCTCCATATTTGGCTGCTGGGATTTCTACTGTGTTGCACGTTGCCCTGCTATTTGTGTATGTGTACATTTGTTTGTGTGTGTGTGGCTATATGTATTGTGGAAATGAAGCCCACCCATATGAAAACAAAGGCTGTTTATTCAGCGCTTGCTGAAACAAGGACGGCAACCACCATCACTTGCATTTGACAGAGACTCTCAGAGGCAATTGGTAGAGTAGGAAAGCTCTCCAGTGAAAAAAGGGGAGCCTTCAGGTATATACGATTTGATTGGAGGTTGTTGGCGTGGGGAAGTGACAAGCAGACTAACTGAAGCAAGTAATCTTATATGATTGATTTGGGGGAGAATGTTTGGCTTCCTCTCATGGGTCATGAGTTGGAAGCAGGGACCAAAAATAGGGAAGCTGGCAGTCATTGATGAAATCTTGACTGTTTCAGGCTGGTTGCAGCAGGTTTTGGGTCAGAGTTCTACTGTAATGGCCGTATTTGTTTGTATCGCCATTCTTGCAGTCCTCTCTTTTAACCATTCTATTGCTTGTGAGGTCAAGACAGGTTAGAGATCCAGATGTTCACCTGTCAGAGATTATCCAGTTGTATGTATAGTCAACTGTAGTATTGAAAGTTCTTCTTGACCTTTTTGTTGTTCTATTACCATGGCAGTCATTTGACCACTTGCCAAAAATGAAAATAATTATTAGTACCTGTAAGATGCTTCATTACTGGGTACACCAACTTCTCAACCCCGACCAAGAGACCAAATTTCATAGGCATGAGGGTCAACCTTGGAGAGCCACATAATTGTTTTCTTATGGCAATGTTTAGCTTATTCTGTCTACCTTTTCTGTTTCATTGATTCATACATAACAAGCAGCATTAGCAATAACACAGACATTACAAAGACTAGCCAACAAGAAATGTAGAACAATGCAGTTGTTCATCGCTACTTGTGCCAGCGAGCTGAGACTAATCTGTATCCATCTAGGGCAGAAGTAGTATTATTATTAATAATTTCTGCAAGAGTTAGTTATTAATTTCTTACAGATGTTTCTATTTGTAAGATTCTCATCATTGGGAACATTGCTCTGATTGTTTGCATAGTGAGTCAGTCATTTCCCCAGGTAGAGTGCCTGAGTAATCAAGGGTGGCCTCATTTTGGAGCTCATATCCAGCCTTGGTGATTTATAGAAGTAGAGTCTCTGTGCATGGAGAGGTCTTGGACTATTATTCCTGAAGTACAAGAGGTATTAGTTTGAGGCAAGTAGTATCAGGCGTCTTGGCTGTAAAAGGAGTAATATCCAGTGGATGATCATGGAGATAAAGGACATAACATCAGATCAGAACTAAAGCATCACATTAGCTGGGTTACATATTTCAATCTCTGAGAGTCTCCTTCACACCTGAAGGACCATTACTCAAGGAAATTTTTTGAATTCAAATGTGAAATTACCTAGGATTTGAACAACAGATTGTAATAGTTTTTTATTTTCTGTCATTAGTAAAGTCACAGATTGATTTGTTTAAGGTCATTTGGCCACATAGATGTAAGTGGAAATGCCATCAACTGTGATTCCACATGGTTTCATTTGATGAGAATAGAATTGCAGGAAGAACTATATCATGGGTGTCCAGTGATGGATGGGATATCTGGCAATCAATAAGATTAAGGTAGTGGCTACTGTTTGGGATAATCTAAGAATGAGTATTTTCTAACCTAACAGTTATTATGAAAAGAAAAGAGAAAAAGGGCTATTATGGGTGGACAACAATCAGGGTTTTATAGAAAATTAGAAGAATGATTTTAAGGAGGCAGATGAAAAACAAAACAGGAATTGGCATAATGCCTTGAGTGGAAACTGTTTCCTGTTTGAGGTCAGAAGTTTGTTCCAAAGGCCTTGGGTCAGCTGCCTACTTCTGGAAACTGGCTACTTCTAGAGGATCTCTGAGAATTTTCAATTTGAGGTCCCAGTATTGGAGTAGTTCTTTGGAATTCTACTTCTCTAGTTGTGAGGCATGAACCCAGGTACTGACTTCTTGGAGTTTCACTGCTGGTTTTATTGTTGACAGTACCTGATAATGTCTCTTCCAACAAGGTTCAAGAGCAGTTTTTCTCTCATATTTCTTCCAATTGATGAATCTCCTCAAGAACTTGAAAAGGCTGTTTAGGAAGATGTTGTAAGAGGGGTCTTAACCTGTTGGTGATAGGGCTGGATGTAGTACATGAGTCCTGGGCAACATTTTGCTATGTCGTTGAGTCTAGTATTTGGAACGAAATCCTTAAACATATGGACCTTCCAGTTATTCATTCATAGGAGAATAACTAATGTATCCCCAAGAGAGTGGACCACATGGCCTTAAAGGCTAGTGGGAATACCTTTGGACAAGATGAAAGAGCCACTGTTACATCATCACCTTCTTTAACTCCTGAATATTGTTGAAAATTATTTTACATTCTGTCCTGAAAATCTCTTATAGTTTCATCTTTTCTTAGCATGATTGAATTATGGTCCAATCTATTTTTATTGGAAATGTTTTGGATATGGCTTTTAAAAGACTTTGCCTTACTCTTCAGGGTTTTTAATTTATTTTTTTACTCTCAGGTTTATTGTGGAAAGAGAGATCTTACAGATCTTTTTGTGGGACAGTCCAAGTAGGATTTAGATTCCAACAAACACATGTACAAGTTGATGAAAGTCTGGTAACGCTGGATCATTATGCACTCAAAAGAATTCTAAACTCTATGAATGGTTGCTGGTCTTGTCTGGATTTAGGAAGACCCTTAATTATAGCTCTTCATTCAGCTCAGGTTCAAAGTTTAAATTCTGTAGTTGCTTGACTACCAGGCTCATTGGCAGGATGGGTCAGCTGGCATCTTGGAGTCTTAAGAGAGGTTCTGGATAAGGGGAAGAGAAGTTGACAAAGATGCAGAAGGAGAGAGAACAGAAGGATGAGGGGATGCTGGGCATAGGGAGGTAATTGGAGGACAAAGGGGGAGGATTTACTAGGGAAATAAGTCTAGTATGTGGTTGTTCAAGATTGTTAAATTGTTAATTAGCATTGGCCAAAGGATCTTTTAGTGAAGCAAGTTTTGAGTCAATTTTGTTTGGTGGCCTCTACTTGTCAATAAAAAATGGTGCCCATTGATTCTGAGAACTCTTATTCTCCTTTTTTCTCTCAGACAATTTTATTTAAGTCAGATATTTAGATGTTTTCTAGATTGTCCATTGAAGATGTCCTTGGTGAAATTAGGTTTAAGAATTAAGATTATAATGAGAGTATATATGAGAAGCGAGAGTTTTTCCTGGAGGATGAGAGGAATTAGATTTAGATGACCCCATAAGAGCTGGCAACGATTGAAAGTGATGCTTGTGTGCTTAGTGTCTTAGACCCTCAACCTGAAGGCTGACTGCTTTCAAACTCACATCTGAGAACAGATTGGTAGTTGCCAGAGTAGGGGGTAGGGGTTGGGTGAAATGGGTGAAGGGAGTCAAAAGGTACAAATTTCCAGTTATAAAAGGAGTAAGTCCTGGAATGTAATGCACAGCATGGTGACTATAGTTAATAATACTGTATTGTATATTTGAAAGTTCTAAGAGAGTAGATCTTAAAGAGTTCTCATCATAAGAGAAATAATTGTTGACTATGTGTGGTGATAGATGTTAACTAGACTTACTGTGGTGATCATTTTGCAATATATACACATATTGAATTGTTATTTTGTACACTTGAAACTAAAGTTATATGTCAATTATATCTCAGTCAAAAACAAACAAAAAACCCCAACCCCTTCTTAAAAACAAAACAAAACAAAACCCAACCGACTTGATAATTTTTGCCCATATAGCAGGAAAACCAGAGAGAATGATCTTTCTGAATTGAAACTAAGCTCTCAGGACAAAATTAAAGATGGAAGGAGAACTTTGTCCAGTTTTATTGATGACTCTCATAAAAGCTTGTCTGAATGGACACTTGTCCGGTGGGAGCCACAAAATCACCAGTCTATGAGACTGGCTCCAACAGCAGGCTTGTCAGGGCCTGTTTTATGGTGGGTGTATACACTGCCTGTTTTCTATACCCTGTGTTTCTTTTTATGACAAAGAACACCTTTTAAATAGCACAACACAAAATAGAAAGTTAAAAGAGAGCAAAAAGAGATGAAAAGGAATGATCTGATTCCTCCAAACAAATGGGTACCGATAACAAAACCTGGGTACTACCATACAGAATAAACAGCCAAGGAACTCAAGAAAAAGAGTGATGTTCGGACCCTGTGCTGACTTACCAAGTTGACACAGATTTGAAAAGCTGAGAGCAGCCAGGCACAAGGGACCGACCTTCTTGGGTTCCGTACTTGAGAATCAGCAAACATTTTTTGTGAAGGGCCAGATATTTTAGACTTTACAGGCCAGACAGTTTTTATTGCAACTACGTGGAAGCAGATGTAGATAATACATACATGTATAGGAGTGGCTGTGTTTCAATAAGACCTTATTTTTTTGATACTGGAATGTGAATTTTAAAATAATTTTTACATGTCACAAAATGACATTTTTCTTGTTTTTTTTCCCCCCTAAACATTAAAAAATGTAAAAACTACTTTTAGCTTGTGGGCCATACAGAAAAGAGGTGTGGGTCAGATTTGGCCGTTGGGCCATAGTTTGTCAATCCCTGCTCTACTAGGGGATAGATAACAAATATTCACATGAGCATAACAGAGCAACAGCAGCAATAGAAATGACTAGCAGACAATAGTTGACTAAACACTTAGGTCAAAGTAGAGGGTGTCAGACATTGTTTCATGTACTTCATGTAAATTAGTTCATTTACTCTCTTGATAACATTGTGAAGTAGGCACCGTTATTATTCCCATTGCACAGATGAGGAAACAGGTTCTGAGAGGGACTTAGTGGGTTGTGGAATGCTGACAGTCTTCCTTCGGAGTCCTTGGTTGCATTATAAGCTCTTTTGGCCACCAGGACATAGCATCATAAACAGACACATGGAAGTGGCCAGGGGCTCACTCAGTGAAGAAGAATATAGGTAGTGCTAGGTGCCTGGGGTCCTCTCTGACACTTCACCGCTATGCACCTTGACCTGCAGCAGGAGAAGATCATGCTTATATCTTATCTTCTTTAAACTTTTAGCATTTTAAAAATAATTATTCTTCCTCTTCCAAATACAAAGGCAACACAGCACAAGCTCATTATGAAAAGTTGGGAAAATGTAGAAAAGCTCAGAAAATAGAATGTTCTGCATCTTGCCACCCAGAGTTAATCCCTGTTAGTAATTAGGAATATATTCTCCCTGTCTTTCTCCCACACTAATATGCTATGTACATTTTAAAACAGCTTTATTGAGGTATAATTTACAAATAGTTCATGCTTATTTAAAGTGTACAACTCAATGGTTTTTGGTGTATTACATTATTATTTTTTAAAAATCATGGTAAATATATGTAACATAAAATTTGCCATTTTAACCACTTTTAAGTGTATAATTCAGTGGTGTTAATTATAGCCACAATGTTGTACAACTGTTACCACTTTTTCCCAAACTTTTTCATTACCCCAAATAGAAATTATGTATCCATTAAGCATAAATACATACTCCCCTTCTCCTCCAAGCCTCTAGTAACCTTCAGTCTACTTTCTGCCTCTATGAATTTTCTTGTTACAGATATTTTATGTAAGTGGAATCATACAGTATTTGTCTTTTTGTATTTGGCATGTTCACTTAGCATGTTTTCAAGTCTCATCCATGTTGTATCATGTATCAGATGTTCATATTGCTTTGTAATGTGTTTTTTTTTGTTTGTTTTTTTTTTTTAGTTTAACAGCGTATTGTGGAAATGTTCTTGGTTGGGCAGGGCTATATGATAGATGTGGGCTGATTTTTATAAACCATGCTAAGGAGTTTGGATTTAGTTCTGTAGGCTAAGAAGGAATAGCAAAGTTTTTTTTTTCTCCCCACTTCTTCCTTTTTTTAAGCAGGAGAATGACATGATGAAATTTCTGTTTCAGAAAGAGCAACCTGACAAAGATATGAAAGAGGTCTGGGACAGGGTGGTTTTGGAAGCTCTGGTCGTCAAAGTTGAGTAAACAGTAGAGTTGCCCACAGTGTTTATAAAAATGTGTATTTCCTGGCCCTACCTCAGAAGTCTTCCTTCAGTGGTCTTGGATGAAGCCAAGGAATCTGCATTTTAAACTCATGTCTCAGTTGATTCCTATGTAGATGTCTCCTGGACTTTGAGAAATACTAAAGGTTGGGAAACTAATTTGTAATTCTGTCTAATTTTATTTTTAAAATTGTATTGGAAGAAAACATACCTTTCTATTTAAAGTGGGGCAAAAGTCACTCTGTAGTTGCATCTTTTCTCAATACAAAGAAAAGTGACTGGGACTTACTTATTTTGACAAGGAGAAACACATGAGGCTACAGTGTCATTGCCTAATGACTTCTGCCTCTCATTGTTTAAATTCTCTTCACTAATTCAGTTGTGTATAACTTGCTTGTACCAACTTGAGTTTCAGGCTGCTTTGGATAAGAAGTGTACTCTACCTTTCCCTCCTATGTCCCGCGTTGTTTTGTGTCTGTTGGCAGTCCTGAGTGCTTGATTAATTGATTTCAAAATGAGAACTTGACTTCTGAGGTTGAAATATTTTATGTTTATTTTTTGAAATTCAGCAAATCTATTTTTGTTTTAAAATTTAGTCATTTTCATTAATCAAGGTTTGATTACACATTTAATCTATTTCTCATTATAGTCCTTTTAATTATGTTCTGTTGTTACTCTACCCTTTAATATGTTGCCCTCCACAGATTCAATTCTTTATTTTCCTCTGTGTCATAAAAGTCATGAAGAAATGATGTTCATTATACTGCTATATAGAAAGACTACTCTTCATTTCTGTATGTGGCTGTCCTAAAAACAACTTGCAATCATTCTGTTTACCTTTTCCAAAGGAGACCAGGCTATAAGAAGATAACATCTCTGTTAGATGTGTCTGCCAATTTATGTGTAGATTTTCAAGACACCTAGAAAGCTTAGGCTCAAAAATCCCAAGAAAGGCTGCATTATAAGTAAGGAGGAGACTCCTCCCAGCTGTTGGGCAGAGCTTCCAGAGCAGGGTCCCTCTACTCCAATGGGACAAAAGTTTTCATGGGAGGAGGTTGGCATCTGCCAGGAAGAGCCCACTATCAACCTTCTTGCAGATGTAAATAGCTAATTGTCCCTTCTGAATAAACTTGCATGTAATTGTTCATGCATTTTCATAGGAGAAAAAAAAATTTGAGGCACACTGGAGACACTCACAAAATAGGAGTAGGCTCTGAGAGTGGAACCATCCATCACCAAATCAGCAATTCAGAGTGTTCCAGAGCCAGAGTGTGGCTGGTTGGTCTTTCATTCCCCAAGAAGGGTTTGAGCCCACTAGTAAGAAAGAAGGGCTGCTTTACCTAAGGACTTGGGTTCTGAACTCTGGGAAAAGCAGTGTCTTGGAATGGAAATTGTGACAAACCTTGTTTTTTTGTTTTTTCTCTTTTTCTCCTCTCAATGTACTGCCTGAGACTAAGGGTATCTTTCTTATTTTGGTCTTTATTTTCTTAATCTATAAAGCAGAAAGTTAGACAGGATGGTTTCCAAGGAACCTGGCAGTTCTAACACTTAAAATCCCTCCTTGATTTCCTGGTAGCTTGGTCCATGGATCTTTCTTCCTGTGTGTACTTGGTTTTGGTAGGCCAGTGTCCTTCCTTCTGTTTGATGGGAGATACAGTATTCAGTCTTTATTTTTTCTTATTTGAACTCTGTTGAATCCTCCTGACAGAGGATTGGCTTGGCTTTAAAGTTCTGTCTATATCAATAGAAATATATCACTTTCTTTTCTGTAGAAGTGGTGTGTATAATTGAGACAGGGCTTTTTGGAGAACTGTTAATTCCTGAGCGTGAGTCATGACTTGCAGCCAGCATCATGGGAGCAGTGTTGAGGATACCAAGGAAGTTGTGCTGTTATTTCAGATCTTAGTATTTCATGGGTTGTACCCTGTATCCACACCCCTTATCTATATATGATTTATGATGCATTTCTTAGGGGAAAATACAAAAAGACTAGCTCTATGAGCATGACCCCCATCTCTCTAGCAATATGTATCATCTCTACTGCTTGGGTCAGCTTGGCGGACCATCATCTGCTCTAACAGTGCTGGTTCGCTTCTTGATGTCCTTGTGAGTCTCCCATGGTCCAGTGGCTTCACCTCCAAACCAAACTTATTGCATTTATTTTTAGTTTTTGGTTGCTTTCAATTTCTTATTCCTTTTAATTGGATTCCTCTTCAAACATAGAAGATTGAGTCTTTTCTTTTACATTTCGAGTTCTGTTGATTCTCTGTGGAAGACATTGTGCTAACCTCCATCCCTTCCACTTTTGAAACTTCCTCTCCCTTTTTCTTACTAGTCTAAATCAAATATGTTATTAACTTGTTCCTTTTTCAATTCTGTTTCCTAAATATGAAGGATCTTATACTATTCTTATTTTTTCTTGTTGGGCTATTTTTTGCCTAGCTGGACCTCCTTTGAGAAGGCATTATCTTTCTTCCATGTGTTTCATGTCAGCCTTTGATGTCCTTGCCTCCCACAACATCTCTAACCCATGAATTTGCCTTCACTTCACCCCATTGTCCTTACTCTTCACCCTCTTTACTGTGTCCTGGGACAGCAGCTGCTTTGTTGGTCTCTTTCTGCCTGTAGTTTGTCTAGGGTGTCTACTCCACACTCTATCACATGGCTGACAAGACTTCATCATCAGCCTCTAGTCTTCCTCTCTAGCCTGTTTCCCTTCCCTTAACAGCTCAGTCATATACCTCCCATGTTACTACCTCCAACATGCAAGGATCTTTCCTATCTCTGTGCTTCTGTTTGCATGATTACCCCAAGCCTTGGATGCCTGTTTTCCTCTTTTCTGACTGTCAAACTCTTATTCATCCTTCAGTACCTAACCCTTACATTGGCTCTTCATTGCTGGATTGAAACCTTTCTCCTTGGAGTCTCCATCATAACACGTTGTTTTTAGTCCTGGAGATCATGCTTTACATTGTATCACCATTACTTGCCTCTGTCCTTCCTTCCCATTAGACTACATGCTCCTTGAGGGCAAGGGCCAGCCTTAGTTTCTTTATTAAGGACCTATGCCTGTCACAGGGCTTTGAGAAGTGGCAGGGGCTATTTGGAAGAGTTTATATTACCAGAGAAGGTAGAGTTCAAATCCTTACTCACTACTTACCAACCTTTGGCCTTAGGTAAGTCACTCCATATATATAGGCCTTGATTTCCTGATCTATGAAATGGCAATAAGAATATGTACTTTGCATGTTGGTTATAAAGATCAGAGACAACAACACAGCAGTTCATAATCTGGTGCTGGTCAGCTCATAGTGTTAATTATATGAATAATTGAATGGTGCTGCCTTTTGATTTCTTTCTTTGATACCCTTATTCTCCTAGGTTTTTCTTTTTCATGTTAATTTTTTTCCTGATCTCATTTCTGAGCTGTATATTCTTGGCTTGGATAAGCATGTTCATTTGTGGGAGGTTGATGAGAAGTGGAGAAAGAAAAAGGAAATTGAAAAATTGCCTTCATTTGGACAGCGAGGATCCAATTTTAACTTCACAGTTTTCCTGTGATAGACTCCCCAGTCTGGTTAGGTTCACAAGGCATGATGATAATATGGTGGAGTTTTTAGCAGATATGCCAGAATTTGCACATATGCACATCTTTCCAGATGCATGCACATGTACACACATGTTGAAATACATTTCTACCAAGTGAACTAAGCCCTTGTCAACGTGTCACCTTAGATCATCCACCCTTCCCTGTAATTTCATTGCTCGGCATTCTCTTTCAGCTCTTCTTTCAGAGCTGCCTATTATTTAGCATCTCGTCAGCAATAATAAGCCAGCATTAATAAAACACTAATAATCATAACCTACAGGCATTGAGTCCTTACAAAGAGTCAGACAGTATATTAAATGGTTTACATTCAATATGTATTTATATGGATTTATTATGCATTTATGTGGATTATCTCATTTCACTCTCATAACAAGCTCATGGGACAGATACCATCATCCCATATTATAGATGAGGATAAAAAAGCTTAGAGAGGCTAGGGACCTGCCCATATCCTCAGTAACTTAGTGTCAGAGTTGAGATGTGAACAAAGGCTTTGGCTCTCATGCCCTATGCCACCAGGCTGAGCGGTCATCTATTGCACATTTAGGGATGTATTTACCTTTTGGAAACTAAGCTATGTCTGGCTAATTAGGTATTAGTTGCATTATGTTAGCTACACTGACTGTGTAAGCTCAGTTGAAATATGCTTTTGATTTAACTATTTCATACACTTGACTGTGGACCTAAAAAGAAAATCCCGGAAGACGACCACTTTAGATAATTCCCATTTAAATTATCACAGTGCCTCTTTTACCTTATGCTAATTTGGAAGTTTAAAAGATTGGATGTGAAAAGTTAAACAGTAGCCACTATGACAGCTATTCTGTTTTGTGTGTTTTAAAATAAAATCTTCACTTAAGAGGAGAAAGAGAGGAGGGTGGGACTAGTATTGGGGCTAATCTCGTTAGAAATATTGTTTTATTGAATCAGGAACCTGTGCCAGAGCCACTTCTGTTCTCATGCTCTCGATGAGGAACTTGAGGATTAATGAGGTTCAAGGTCACTCCAACAGTGAACTACTTTTTTGGCTCTAAACTCACATTTGCTCCACTGGATGACATATCAGCCTTATGGGGAGAGGAAAGATGTATTCTTTTGTAATCAAGATCCTTTTTCCCCATTTCTCTGCTCAGCCAGCGTCAGGGCTTGTCTTTCTTTATCCATTATTTATATAATAAGGGTAGAAGTCTTATGGGAAATAAACTTTATATGAAGAATGTGATAATATGGCAGGTTGATGCCTCAGTGTAGAATCAGGCACACATGGAGTGGAGACTATAAATGAAATGGTCTCTGGGAAGTGATTTTGTTGGTGCTTGCAATATTTATATATAATTAAAAAAATGACATTGTGAAACATGATGTGTTTGATCCTTTAGATCATTCATTCCACTGAATGTAATGGCTCATGAAAGTTTAACAATAGCATGTGAAATCGGGCCTTCTGAACTGACCCTTGACCTTTAGTTAGCTAGAAATGTTTTCTATCTATTCAAAGTGGTGTGAAGTGGCACTCTATGTGAGACCTGCCTTGGGAGCAGGGACTGCGGTGGCCCCGTAAATATTTCCTGTGAATGTACATGGGTAGCAGAGCATCCAGGAGACCAGGACTTTGTTCTGGGTGGTCACACTGAAGAGTTGTGGGTTCCGGCTTCTGTCAATCTGGGCATATATCGGCTGTGGAGGTGGAAAATGAAGCTCTGGGTTAAAACTGCTTGGGTTCAAATCCTAGCCCACACATCTAACCAGCAGGGAGCCTTGTGAAGTTCCTTTACTTCTTGAAGCATGTCCACTCAAATGGGAATAGTGATGGCCACTGCCTGGTGGGAGGGTTTTTGTGAGATCTTTGGGAAATAGGGACAGAATCTGGCTTCTAACAATCCCCTAGTTCAGCTTGCTGTTACTGTGGGTAAGTCTAGAGCTGTGTGCACTGGGGTGGGGGAAACATTGCCAAGGGGCTTGTAGCCCATTGACTTTACATAGGGGAAAGTTTCATACAGGCCTACAAACCACCTGTTTTCATACTGCTGGTAAGCTAAGAATTTTTTTTAAATTCATTTTTAAATGTATCGTCTATGCTATCACACATCAATAGCGGGCAGAGTTGAGAGGTTGCAACAGAGAATATGTGGCCTGTAAAGCTAGAATGTTTACTATTTGGCCATTTACAGAAAAACTTTATGAGCCTAATTTAGTGCCCAAGACAGACATAGGCTCCACTGTTTACTTGCTGGGTAATCAAGGGCAAGTAGCTTTTCCTCTGTTGGTCTCAGTTTTCTCATCAGTGAAGTTGGGGAAGTGATATACCTGGCATAGGAAAATTAAATGAGGTCAGTTATGTGTAAAGAATTGAGCATGATGCCTGGAACATCATAGGAGCTCCTCAAACAGCTGCCCTGATGCCCTTTAGTCAGAGAATAATGTGACATCATGTTGGCTGGAGTTGGTCAGGATTGACTTCTTAGAAGAGGTAGAGCTTGATTTAGGCCACTAACTCAAGTGGAGAAAGGATAGAAGATAAGTGAGCAGGCACTAGAAAAGGAAGGATAGTCAGAAAAGAGGCCCCATGTGTGAGTAAATGCTTGGCTAATGTAGGTGGAATGAATAAAGAGAGCTATATCCTCCTAGGTCCTGAGGTCTGGGCTGAGGAATCAGATGTGAATGACTGAATGAAGGGGTGTAGACTTAATGCCAGCTAGGTGCATACTCAAACTCCAAACCAGATTTTAGCTCACACGAGCTCACCGACCCTTGTAGAACCAGGTTAATTCTTAGGTGAACTTTAACCCCAGGCCACTTGACCCCAGACCTTGATATGTATTGGTATTTCCTGATGCTGTTTAGTATATGCTCAGGCATGTGCCTAGGAAAATTATATTTGAAAAGTTAGACCTGTTGTTTCAAAGAATAACCTTTAGAAAATTCCAAATGTGACTATTAGTGATTTTGGAGGTCCCCACTGCTTTGAATCTCTCCTGCCCCCATTAAAAATAACCTGTGGTTCTTGCGTCTTCCCATACATGGGAAAGCACTAACTTGAGATAGCTATTCTTTGTGACTAGCAGTAACCTTTTTACCGAGATGTATGCCTGATTGCACGTATTCCTTAGCCAAAATGCATATAGAAGCTAGTTTCTCCCCTACATCTTCAGAACTTCTGAGAGACTGTCTCCTAGGCTACAGTCCTTAGTAAGGTCCCTGAATAAAACAAACTCACACACATAAAAAGTAATCTGTGGTTCATTTTTCAAAGTGACCACTATCTTTCACAACCAGCTTGGATTTGATTCTTTGAGAGGTAGGAAACAGCATGAGCTAATGACATTGGTTTTCCAGCTCTGCTGACTGCTAGGTTTCGAAGCTGTCTGATTCACTTGACTTCTGTGTGTGACCTCACTAATTGGGCGTAATCAAGATGCTTCTGAGGAATTTCGGAGACACTCGTGCTCCTGTCCAGTCTGATTCATCAGCTCCCCCATGGAAAGTACAGTACTGGAGCAGACAGAACAATTTTGGAGTCTTCTCAGCAGTGTGAATGTGGTCCCAAAGGTTTAAGTTATTTGGGGATTCAGTGGACTTGTTTTTTGTTTTTCTGAGAGGGAAAGAGGAGCCAGACTGTACCTTGAGATTGGGTCACAGAGGCATGGAAATACACAACATGGCGATTCCCTACTTGGTAGAAAATTTGTTGAAGTGATCATTTGACTCATTGTCTGGAGTACAGGTTTATATTGCTTTATGTTGAAAAATAGAATAATGGCTCCTTATCCTTCTTAGAATTATGTGTATTCTACTTAATATACACACAGCTTCTACTTGTGCTAGCAAAAAGGGCTCTTTCATCATTCAGCGAATTCATCTGACATGCTTAAGAACAGTGTTCTCTTCTTTCACAATGATTTGTGATTGAAAAATAAAAAGAATCACTTTTGGAAGCTTGTCTATTTGCATGTCCTTGGCTTTTATGTGTTTAAGGGGTGAATGGTTGTATGAGGAAATAAACATCTTCCAGCCCTTGGCATTTGATGATGCTTCTGAGTCTCTTTATTTGTCTCAGTCTTGCATATTGTTTTATTTATCTCATTTTTCTAAACCAGGGAATTGTTTGCTAATTCAGATAGACAGGTGCTGGAGGCTGCTCTGGATAGGCTGTATTAATTTCAGAAGTAAATTAGCCTTTAGTAAATTCGAAGTGGAAGTTTTGGAGGGGATATGTTAATCATTGAGTAAGTAACTCTTGGACATTCACCATGTTTGGAGCTTTGGTGTAAGTTGGGAAAGGTGAGGTGATGAGAAACTCAGACAGTTGCTGCTCTGATGGCATGTAGGTTTATCTTGGAGAGTTAGGGACAAATACATATAGAACAATGAGAGAATTTTATATTGATATACATAAGGGTTTCTCAGGCTTGACATTACTAGCCCTTTGAGCTGGATCATTTCTTGTTGTGGAGGGCTGCCCAGTGTATTGTAAGAAGTTTAGCAGCATCCCTGGCTTTTATCCTCTAGGTGCCAGAAGCACCCCTCCCTAGTCATGACAATTAAAAATGTCTTTAGACATTGCCAGATGTCCCCAGGAGGGCAAAATCACCACTGGTTGAGAATTGCTGATGCAGATTATAATTCAAATACCAAAAGAACGTGACAGGGGCCACTGGAACGTGGAGGAGCCATGAGGGGAAGGCTGTGAGGCTCTGCAAATGGTTGCTAATCCTCACTGACTGGAGGGAATAAACATTTGCACATGTATGTACTGTGTTTTGCAAATATTTGTAGATTCTATTGTGGGAAAAAACTACAAATATATTTACAATTGTTATTGAACTCAAAGTAGCTTTTGGCAGTTATGTATTTTCTCACTCAGAGGATCCTAAAAATGCAGCTGGTGATGTTTCAGTGCCTAGTCTGGCTTTGAGTGTGGGCTCTGGAGTCAGACTGCCCATTTTGAGGATTAAACTGATATTGCTTATATGTTTTCCAGTATAGTCAGTGATATATAGTGAGCATTTGATAAGTGGTAGGTATTATTATTTCTTTTGGTATGGAATTTTTTGACCCTCAAATTTTGGAAATCATTATTTTATTTTATTTTTTACATTTTTTTATTGAGTTATAGTCATTTTACAATGTTGTGTCAAATTCCAGTGTAGAGCACAATTTTTCAGTTATACATGAACATATATATATTCATTGTCATATTTTTTTTTGCTGTGAGCTACCACAAGATCTTGTATACATTTCCCTGTGCTGTACAATATAATCTTGTTTATCTATTCTACATTTTGAAATCCCAGTCTTTCCCTTCCCACCCCCGCCCCCTTGGCAAACACAAGTTTGTATTCTATGTCTATGAGTTTGTTTCTGTTTTGTATTTATGTTTTTGTTTTTGTTTTTTTTTTACATTCCACATATGAGTAATCTCATATGGAATTTTTCTTTCTCTTTCTGGCTTACTTCACTTAGAATGACATTCTCTAGGAACATCCATGTTGCTGCAAATGGCTTTATGGTGTCGATTTTTATGGCTGAATAGTATTCCATTGTATAAATATACCACAGAACTTCTTTATCCAGTCATCTGTTGATGGACATTTAGGCTGTTTCCATGTCTTGGCTTATAAATAGTGCTGCTGTGAACACTGGGGTGCAGGTGTCATTTTGAAGTACGGTTCCCTCTGGGTATATGCCCAGGAGCGGGATTCCTGGGTCATATGGTAAGTCTACTCCTAGTCTTTTGAGGAATCTCCATACTGTTTTCCACAATGGCTGCACCAAACTGCATTCCCACCAGCAGTGAAGGAGGGTTCCCCTTTCTCCACAGCCTCTCCAGCATTTGTCATTTGTGGATTTTTGAATGATGGCCATTCTGACTGGTGTGAGATGATACCTCATTGTAGTTTTGATTTGCATTTCTCTGATAATTAGTGATATTGAGCATTTTTTTCATGTGCCTATTGATCATTTGTATTTCTTCCTCGGAGGATTGCTTGTTTAGGTCTTCTGCCCATTTTTGGATTGGGTTTTTTTTTTCTTATTGAGTCATATGAGCTGCTTATATATTCTGGAGATCAGGCCTTTGTCGGTTTCATTTGCAACAATTTTCTCCCATTCCGTAGGTTGTCTTTTTGTTTTACTTACGGTTTCCTTTGCTGTGCAGAAGCTTGTATGTATAATTAGGTCCTACTTGTTTATTCTTGCTTTTATTTCTATTGCTTGTGTAGACTGTCCTGGGAGAACATTTTTGAATTGTATGTGAGATAATGTTTTGCCTATATTTTCTTCTAGGAGGCTTATTGTATCTTGTTTTACGTTTAAGTGTTTGATCCATTTTGAGTTTATTTTTGTGTATGGTGTAAGGGAGTGTTCTAGCTTCACTGATTTACATGCTGCTGTCCAGTTTTCCCAGCACCATTTGCTGAAGAGACCGTCTTTATTCCATTGTATATTCTTGCCTCCTTTGTTGAAGATTAGTTGACCAAAAGTTTGTGGGTTCATTTCTGGGCTCTCTATTCTGTTCCATTGGTCTATATGTCTGTTTTTGTACCAATACCATGCTGTCTTGATGACTATTGCTCTATAGTATTGTCTGAAGTCTGGGAGAGTTAGTCCTCCAGCCTCTTTCTTTTTCTTCAGTAATGCTTTGGCAATTCTAGGTCTTTTGTGGTTCCATATAAGTTTTACTATGATTTGTTCTAGTTCTGTGAAATATGTCCTGGGTAATTTGATAGGGATTGCATTAAATCTTGGGCAGTGTGACCATTTTAACAATATTGATTCTTCCAATCCAGGAGCATGGGATATCTTTCCATTTTTAAAAGTCTTCTTTAATTTCCTTCATCAATGGTTTATAGTTTTCTGTGTATAATTCTTTCACCACCTTGATTAGATTTACTCCTAGGTATTTTATTACTTTGGGTTATTTTAAAGGGGATTGTTTCTTTACTTTCTTTTTCTGTTGATTCGTTAGTGTAAAGAAATGAAACTGATTTTTGAACGTTAATCTTGTAACCTGCTACCTTTCTGAATTCTTCAATCAGCTCTAGCAGTTTTTGTGTGGACGTTGTAGAGTTCTCTATATATTGTAAAATGTCATTGACATATAATGACACTTTTACCTCTTCTTTTCCAGTTTGGATCCCTTTTATTTCTCTTGCCTGATTGCTGTGGCTAGGACTTCCAAGACTATGTTGAATAGGACTGGTGATAGTGAGCAGCCTTGTCTTGTCCCAGATTTTAGTGGGAAGCTTTTGAGTTTTTCCCCTTTGAGTACTATGCTGGTTGTAGGTTTGTCATATATAGCTTTTATTATGTTGAGATATGTTCTCTCTATACCCACTTTGGTGAGAGTTTTTATCATACATGGGTGTTGAATTTTATCAAATGTTTTTTCTGCATCTATTGAGATGATCATGTGGTTTTTGTCCTTTCTCTTGTTGATGTGATGTATTACATTGATTGATTTGCATATGTTGAACCACTCTTGTGTCCCTGGGATGAACCCCACTTGGTCATGATGTATAATCTTTTTTATGTGCTGTTGGATTCTATTTGCTAATATTTTGGTGAGGATTTTTGCATCTATGTTCCGCAGTGATATTGGCCTACAATTCTCTTTTTTGGTAGTGTCTTTGCCTCGTTTCGGTATCAGGGTGACGGTGGCTTCATAGAATGAGTTTGGGAGTATTCCCTTCTTTTCAGTCTTCTGGAAGGGTTTGAGAAGGATTGGTATGAGTTCTTTATATGTTTGGTAGAATTCCCCAGTGAAGCCATCTGGTCCTGGACTTTTATTTGTAGGGAGGTTTTTTTATTGCTAATTCGAGGAAATGATTATTTTAGATTTTAACTGCTGTGAGATCAGAATGAGGCAGAGCAGGGGTAGAAGGGAGAGCCTCCTTGGAAAGATTTTATGAAAGAGATTGAATTGAGAGGGATGTATGGGTTGTAGATCTGTATTTGCATACCTGGTGGTATCTAGCTGGTTAGACCGTGGAGCCATAGGGGGCGAGAAAGCAGGTCCAAGGGTTTCCAACTTTTGGGGGCCAAATGAAAATGAGTGTGGTAAGTAGACTCTAAGGTGGCCCCCATGACTGTCACCTCCTGGATTCATGCCTTTCTGTGATACTCTGCCCTTGAATGAGGTGGGGAGGAGGGGATTTGTGACTTGATTCTAACCAATAAAATACAGCGAAGGTGATGGTATTTATGTAATTACATATATGTGATTATGTTACATAAAATGTAATGCCTGTGTTGCAAGGAGATGCGCATTCTTGCTAGATTTAAAGAAGAAATCTGCCATGTTGTCGGGTGCCTATGGAAAGGGCTTTGTGGCAATAAGCCTAGGATGGATGCCAATCAGTAACTAACTGAATGCTCCCAAGAGTCATGTGAGCTAAGAAATGGAGGCTTCCCCAGTTGAGATTCAGAGTGCAACCCAGCCCTGGCTGACATGTTGACTGCAGCCTTGCAGAGGAACCAGCTTAAACATACCTGGACTCCTGATCCTCAGAAACTGTGAGATAAATATGTGTTTCTTGAAGCTGCTAAATTTGTGCTAATACTGTTATGTAGCAATAGATAACTCAAACAGTGAGTAGGATATGGT
The DNA here is from genome assembly GCF_036321535.1 of Camelus dromedarius. Taxonomy (NCBI): domain Eukaryota; kingdom Metazoa; phylum Chordata; class Mammalia; order Artiodactyla; family Camelidae; genus Camelus; species Camelus dromedarius. The sequence goes on from NC_087452.1 coordinate 28,514,103, forward strand.
GGCACAGGTGACTAGGAGCTCTCACCAGACAAAGACACTTTAAACTCAAAATGTCGAAGTTTGAACTTGTCATCTTTCCCCAGTTTTATCCTGTGTCCCTTCCTTAGGGAATGTTTCCTACATCCTAACCCCATCGCAAGCAAATCACACACTTTGAGATTATCCTTGACTATTCATAACCTCTGTCCTAATGGATCTCCAGTTCCTATTGATTCTTTCTGTGTGTCTGTTGATTCAGTTCCCTCCTTGTCATTCCTCCCATCTCTACCTTTCCATATTTGTAGCCTGAACAACTGAGTAGTCTCTTGAATTACCTCCTCTCCTCCAATCTAAACCTCTTTCCAATCTGTTACCTATGTTTTCTCCAGATTTTTCTTTTTTAATGCCAATCTGGACATGTAATTCCTCTGATAAGGAAAATTGAATGGATTTCCATTCTCTTCAGGATAAAATATAAAGATCTCTCACTGTGGCATGCAAAACTCTATCCCTGATAACCTTTCCAACCTTCCTTTCCTTGGTTATCCCTCCCTTCAAGAATTACATGTCATTTCTGAGCAGCCTTCCTCAAACCTTGCTCTCGTAGGCTGAATTACTAGGCTCCCTAGGATATATCCCATTTTGGGTAGAATTAATTGATTTGTTACTTGCTTGAAGTTTTCCAGCAGATGGTGAGCTTCTTAAGGTCAGGGTCTATGTCTGATTCCCCACAATGTCTCCAGCTACTGTTGATGAGCCAGGTTTATAGTCAGGCATGGTAAATGTTTGTTGCATGCATGCATGTATAGATGACTGAATGAATGAATGAATAAACATACCAGAGCTACATCTATGTACTAGTTCTCTAGGCAGTTTGCCACCTCCTCTAACAAATCTCCCCAAAATAGTTCTCTTGCCTTTCTGAGTGTGAACCTTCTTCCTTTTCACATCTGTCACTTCGAGTGTGATTCTGCAGAATTTGGAAGGGAATACATAATGAGCTGCCTAGTTTTCTAGATTGTTAGTTTTCTTTTCTGTCTGTCTCTTTCTCTCTCTTTCCATTCTTTTTAGTGATGATGTCTTACATCATTGTCATGGGTAAACTTTTCAGGGGTTTGGTGCATAAGTGAAATTTTGTTGCAGAGAGAACTGTTCTCCTTTGCTGATCTTACTGCAAATTATGTTATCTCAAATATTAAAGGAAAGAAAAAGAAATGGTATAAAATGTCTGTTATTATATATTGCCAAGTAGTTCTGCTTTATTTTTCTTCCCAGTATTCCATTGGTCATTTGGGCAGTCAAAATACCTCTGGTTTTATCTTTCACTGGGAAAGTTTTATTCCTTCTCTTATAGACCAAATGCTTTAAAGAGTAGTGGTTTATTCAATAGTTAAATGGGAATAACAGTACCTACGTTATACAATTGTACTATGGAAAGAGCCATACACTCATTCATTAGCTATAGAGAGCACAGACCTGGGCCAGATGCTGTGCTGAAGAGACACGGTCCCTCACAGAGCAGTGGTGGATGCAGAGTGCAGAGTGTCAAGGGCAGGGTGGGTACGTTGCATATTAAATAGTATCAGCCTTTTTCTTTCTTCTCTTTGCCTCTTTTTTCCTCCCCAGGGCAAACTCCGGAACTGGAATTTGATTCTGGGTATGTATGCCCTTTCGTCGCCACGAGACCTTAGGCTTGAACTCTCCAAGCCTGTAGCTTCATCTGTAAAATGGGTTTCTGAGAGGGTTGATTAAGAGAAAGTAGGTGAAGCACTTGTTATTGAGCCTGCATGCCTAAGTCCACAATAAACATCAGATGCTACGCTAACAACTGTGAGAATCATGTTATTTTGCCAGTTGGTCTGTTTCGTATTGGTTCCTTTCCTATTGATTGGAGAATATTGCCTGTTTCTGTCCTGTCTTCTTTTACCTGGCTCCAGTCTCTTCTGGCCTTTCAAGTAGTAGCACTGTCTTTTAAGGCCCACTTTGAGTGACAGGCTCATGCACTCCTCTTCATTTCATTAACTTATCTCCCTTTCTCTTCGGCATTTGGTGTCTTCTATATGTGCTCTAGTATTTCATAATCTATATGGCCTTTTTTTTTTTTACCCCCAAGTGCCTTTGATTTGTCTCCATACTGAAATTTCCTGGTCTGATCTATAAACTTTGAAAATAAAACAGACTAATTAGAATTTGATGTCAAAAAAGAGTCAGTGGACTGAAGATCTTGTAGGCTTCAAAGGAGTCTTTAGGGCATGGCCTTTATATCAACCATATGAACTCTGCAGAGGCCTTTTATGGCTCTTGGACAGTGAGGTTGTGGGTTTTAGATGGGCTAATTCTTATTGTAGTTGACATAATCATTTGTGGAGGTGAAACAATTTCCCATAGCCAACTTAATTTGTGATTTTTCCTTCTGTTGTAATAACACAGAGGGGCATGTTGGAATAGGAATGAGAAATTAACCACTTCTGTACCTCTTCCTGGGCCCACTCTAGCATTACTGGCATTGCTTTGTCCCCCAGCAGGTGGATTTCACATTGCTCTGTGTCGTTAGACATTCCAGGCAGCAGGCATCACACTGCTTTGGCATTTGCTCTGAGGCTGATAAAGTGTGGCTGGCAAATGTAGCTCAGCTTTTAAAAGGGCATGATTTTTTAGTTCACATCTAGTAATTATAGAGCCAGTGTGTCTTTCTCTTGCAGACTGGGTAATTGTACATGGGGGGCTTGGGAGGTAAGTGGGTGTGCGCCCTTATGCATACCCAAGTGGCCGACTTATTCAAATGATGCTTTCTCCATTTTGGAGCCTTAGGTGTTGGTGAGATGAGCAAAGGGGTAATTTACCACTGAATCAAGCCCTAATTTCATTGTCACCATTTTGGCGTGTGTATACCAGGCCTATTCTATTTGTATCATTTAAAACTCTAGAACAAACTGTTCTGTAAATATTACTTAAAAAATAATGTAGCGCTACCACCTTCTTCTAAAATAAACTTAAAAAGCTTTGCTTTAGGGAGCTGTTTTTCTTTTGTTAATCTTTTAAAAGTTGAATCCCAGATTTTGAACCCAGAAGGTTTAAATCAAGTAGTATCTTCTGTTACTTAGCTCTTTCTCACTTTCTTTCATTTTGGTGGTAACTTTGAAAAGTGGCAGGGGAAAAAAATCCTATTTTTGGTTTGCTGTTACAGTTCAGAGCTCTGTAGGTAACTATTAAAAATAGTTTTAATCATCAAATCTTTGCCAAGAAAATAGAATGTATCTAACGCACTTGAGGCTAACAGCGCAGTCGTAGCAGGCAGGATTGGGCATGTTTCATTTAACCTGCACAGAATGGTAAAGATCTAATGTTTAAAAACCTAGAGATTTCACATAAAAAAATCTTGATTATTTTGCCTCCCTTGAAAAATTGAAGCTCTGTTATCTGGACGGGCATATACTCTGCAGTCCCCACTTGCCCCACAACTCCGAATTTCCCCCAACTTTGAGGCTGAATGTAGTTGCAAAACTGTACTTAACACAGTGATGATGTTGGAGTCCCAGAGTTCTTATGCATGGCTGCCTTCTCTCCTTTATTCTGCCTTGTTATCTTGGGCATTTCAGTTTGTGACCTCTGATGTGAGGAAAGGAGCCCAAGTGCCTCAGCTGTGCTGCCTTCTGAGGCTCCTCTTTTTTGCAGAGTTGTTCTTGGGATTTTGTGATGGATAATTAGGGGGAAAGTTGTTGAAGAGGAAGACAAAAGAAACCAGAGGAGAAGCAAATGGTTGAAGGAATCTTAGGGGAAGAGGATACTCTTGAGGAGTCAGCCGTGGGAGCAGCTGTAGTATCTGAAAGCAGCAGACGGGATTTTAAGTTCAGAATTATGTGTCTGCTTCATAGTGCTCAAGAAACAAGAGTGGAGGATTAGAGTTATTTTCAAATTCTTGGACTGTGTTTATATCAGTCACAGTTGAGTCAGGAGACAGAAACTACACTAAATATTTTAACAGAGAGAATTTGATATTAAAAAATATCAACCAGATATTAAAGAACTGAAAAGGCAATAAGAGAACACTAAGGCATCCTGGAAATAGCAACTTTAGGAGGCATTTGCCACTCCTAGGGTTGGGGTTATTAAAATTTAGAAGCTTGGAGGAGGGGCCCTGTGGGACTGAACTCCTATCTCCAAGATAATGGCTGGTGCTGAGGCCTTTGAGCTCAGAGGAGGGAAGCTGAGGGTCTGGTACCCAGACCTCTGAGAGATGGTACTGCCTGGTTGGTCTTACGGAGTCTCTGGGCTCAGACAAGGGGCAGGGGCTGGGACTGTGGTCCCTAAGGGAAACAATGGTTCCAGAAAGACTGCCAACTGGATTCAGCCAGCAGCTGCCACAGAAAGGAAGTGCAGCTGCTGGAGTGAAGAAGGAGGGATAAGCCCACCCAAAGAAACAGGAAGCCAGTAGGGGCCAGACAGGAAGAACAGGCTACACCTCCTTCTTCTAGCCTCATAGCTTCCATCTAGTGCCCTCTATGAGCATAGCCTAATAGGCAGCAGCTGACAAAGTAGTGCAGTTCACAGAGCCCAAGCCCTAGCTTCATAGAGATGGTATTGAAGGATGGGTTTGGAGCTAAGACACAGTGGCTTAATTACAGGCTCAGTGTCTCTTCAACTGGTATAGAATTTTGAGACTGAACTGTGGAGGGCTTCAAGCACTACACAAAAATCCATAGTTCCAATCTTATAAGGGTAATTTAGGAGAGTAGTTGTTCTTGTGGTCTCCAGATTTTCATCTTGTACAACACTAGTTTCCAACTTGGGATTTAATTACTGAGCTCTTTATAATACACCCCAAAGTAGTAGTATTATTAATTGGTTTTGTCCTTTGGTGAAGGGCTTGGCAAACTGTAGCCTGTGGTCCAAATATGGCTGGCTAGCTGTTTTTATAAATCAAATTTTATTGGAGTACAGCCATGCCCATTTGTTTACCAGAAAAATTTTACAGACTCCTTCTGTAGTGTACATTTCAGTCTTTCTTTAGTTCTAATTTAAAAAAGAGGACAATGACACATATAAGTTTAGAAAAGTAACTTTCATACTATAAAAGTCAAACACACAGGATAGATCTTTATGTGCAAAAAATAAAGGCATTGTCCAAATGTGAGTGAGTGCCACCAGAATTTACCTTGGCTTTCTGAGAGATTGGGCAAATATGGGCATTTTTTTTTTGATTTGCTGATAAAAATAAAAATAATGGCATCTTTCTTGAACAGATAATTGCTACTTGAATAGAATCTGTCTAAATAAGACATTCCACCAGAAGTATCTTCAGAAAGAATGTTGAGTTTGGGGTCAGACTCCTGGAGGCCTGGTTCCATCACATTCATGCTGCTCTGTGACTGTGGGTAAATCAGTTAACCTTGGAGTTTCATTTTCACATAGATGTCCTAGGGACTAGAACTTTCATATTTAACCTTTTAGCTCCTTTGTATCTCCCACTCTGATACTTTTCCTGAGCTTTAGCCTGCACATATGATGGTCCTCTAGATGGTATGCTTAGTTTGTCCAATAGGTGCTTCAGACCTAACATGTCTTTGATGGACATCGCTGCTGACCACTGATATCTGGTTCTTCTCTACTTCTGGGCTATTTCTGGGCTACTTCTAGGAGGATTTCAACTTCTCTACTCTGTTAAAGTGAGGCACAGTCATATGTCTATTTCTGACCAATAGATTGTAGGTAGAAGTGATGTGTGCCACTTTTGTCAGGGTATGAATCTTTAGCACTCTTTTTTCCTGCTTTTGCATTCAGCAGTGTTGCAGATGGCAGGGCCTCCATCAGTCTGGGCCCTGGAGGGAGACCTGTTGAAGCACAGTAGACGTGTAGCATGAGTGAGAATTTAGTCTTTGTTATTTAAATCACTGAGATTTGGGAACTGTCAGTTATCATAGTTTAATCTTGCCTGACCAATACAGTGTTTAACAAGCACTTACTATCTTCTGCTTCATGTCTGTTGCCTCTTTATTCCTTAGGTCATAGGATGGCACAATTATAAATTTACTTGCCAGAAACATGGGAATTACATTTTTCTTTTTTATGTTCTCTTGCTCTCAATGTCCAGTCAATTTTCAGATTACTTAGCTTCTATTTACTAAATACCACTTATATTATACCTGTCTATTGATTTCCACCACTATTGTCTTATTTCAGGGTATATAACCTCTCACCTGGACTATTATTTTCTAACTATTCACTCCTTTTATAATCTTATTCCTGTCTACCCCATATAGGGAACCTAAATTGGATCATGTTCCATTGCTTCTCATAAATATTTATGTGTTCTGTGTTGGCCCTGAGAGAAAGCAAACTACTCAGCATGGTGGGCAAGGTTCTCCATAGTCTTTCCATTCTCCCAGTGCACCCTCTGTGTCTTAAGGAACTCCTTTTAATGTTCTCTACCTAGAAAGACTTTTCTGTCTGCTTGTCAATCTCTTGTAAGTCTTCAAGATTTAGCTCAAGAGTTACCTTCTCTATAAGCTCTTTCTGAATTTTCCAGATGCATGTAGCTATTCCTTTCTCAATATTCTCTTTGTTCTTTGCACACATTTCTTTACATATGCTAACATATTTAATATAACAGCTTGCATGCTTGGTTCTTTTTACTAGAAGGTCATCTTCTTGAGGGCAGGTTCTGAATTTTGTTTCCTCTTTGGCCTAAGTAATTAGCAGAATGTCTAGCATTTGGATAATTATAATTACTGAATGAATGATTTACTGTTACTTTTAAATAAAGAATAATTGTTTTTATAAAATAAAGATAGGGCAAAATAATTTAAGTTCAATAACAAACATTACTAACATTCTTTTTGAGGGGAGGATGGCATGCACGTTAAGAATCAAAGAGCTTATTTTTCAACACTTAGGCTTAGGTGACTAAAATACTCTAATTAATATCAATGAAAAGTTATTGTCATTTTTTTTATTGTCATGTTCTTATAGAAGGATGAGGAATATTAAAATTGGCCAATATCAGCCTTTAAAATGTTCCAGTTAGCAAGTAGAAGCTTAGAAAACACTGACACAGCCATGGAGATCACATTTTAGTCTTCAAAAATATGTTAGCAAATTCAGGAAGAGCAGCTCTTTTAATATGTATAGTGTATCTTTTTTATTCAGTGTTACACTGAATTCTGTTCCGTAAAGATTTTTAGTAACATAGGAAGCCAAAATGAAATGGACAAAGTATCTCAAAAACCTCAAAAATATTCATATCCTGTGGCCCAGTGATTCCTCCTCTGGGGTGATGTCTATTTGGGTGGTTTTGGTCTCCTGTGGGGTGAGGAGTAAGTCTCCAAATAATAAACAGAATGAGACTTCGAAAGCTGTATGAAGTCATTTTCTTTCTCCCTTTGGCCTGGCACAGGCAACAGGCAGAATGGGAAGTGATTCAGGGTTCCTGGCTTCCCAGAGGCCACTCAGAGCCTCCATGCTCCCTGACTTAATAGTTAATGATTACATACCTCTGTTTTCCCTACAATCTCATAATATTCCCAAATGTGACGTCCATGTGGGGAACAGGTTGTCTAAGACAGTGGAAGTCTTCGTACTGCTCTGATGCTCTTTGTACCACTCTCACACACTCTCACGTGTAAGCTCCCTGCAGAACCTTCCAGCTAAGCCCTGCAGCTACTTTTGGACAGTTTTCTTTAATGTTATCATTGTTCTCTTTCTCTCCCAAAGCCCACAGTCTTCCTGTTTGTATAAATGTCACATTGTTTTTGAACTAGACAACCTTCCCTCACCTCTGCAGTCCCCAAATGCCATTTTCTCTTTTACTGTACAAATGATTGTTTCCCCAAACCAGTTGTTTCCATTTGCCTGCCTCAGTTGAACCAGAGCACCTGTGTTTTAATTTCATAGCCCCTGAAACTTTTCTGGGCAGTATTTGGCTAGATGCTTGCACTTCTAGCTTGACTGTAAGCTCCATGAGGGTTGGGTTGTGTCTCTCTCTTTCAGAGTTGTGTCTCCAGGGGCTGGCATAAAGTAGAAGTTCAATAAAAGCTGTTAAATGAATAATTGGCAAACCTGTATTCAGACTTCATTGCTTTCAGAGAATATAAGCTGGATCTTTGCAATGCAGCTCGGTGCTGTTAGTGGCCTTGATAAAAATGAATGTGTACTTTGGCTGGTATGTGTGCTTTTCGTTGACATATCCCATGAGGATTTTGTTGACACATCCAGTGAAGGTTTGTTATACATCTCTTCACTTCTCTGTAACTGACACTATGCTTAGAACTGGGGATATGTGTCATTGTCCTTGAAACACTTAACAGATGAGTAGAAGACAAAGTGTAATGACCTTTGGCACATAGTAGGCACTCAGTCACTGTTGAGTAGTGAATGACCCAGTATCACAGGGACATAATGGAATCAACTGATGTTCCATTAGTGATAGTGTTCCAATCCCATTTTTATTTGCTTGGGGTTAATGGTGTAATGGAGTGGCTTGATAACAGAAAAAAATCACTGAGGGAGTAACTTAAATCCATTTTCATAGTAAAGGGATCATATTTTTGTCAGGGCTCACCTTTTACTGAAGGATGGTATTTTTTCCTTGCCACTTCTTGAGGTTTTGGTGTGGAGTGGGTGAGCTGGAGAGCAGCTGGGAGCAGCTCCTGGCTGGGAGCAGCTCCTGGCTCTTCATTCTGAGCGACGGTGTGGGCATTTATTGGAGGCAGACATTAGGGCATTTGGTTACAGTAATTGTGAGCTTTGTACTCAACAGGCCACATGAAGGCGTGTTGCTGTCAGGCTCCCTCAGTGAGCTAATCAGGGAAGGTGGAGATAAAGAGGAGGAGATGCAGAAGGATGGAAGGGTTGTTGGCCTGAGCACTGAAGGCCTAATTGTGTTTGAAGGCTCTAGTGGCCAGCTTAACTTAGGTTATTAAATATTCTGAGAGGCCATGGGTCCTTATGTTTGTTTTCTTTTTGCCACTTTATCCAGGAGTTATGAGCACTGAAATGGTATTTATTTTACAAATGTAAAAGGATATTTTGTTTTACGTGATATTCGAAATATGCATCTGCCTCTCTCTGCCTGTTTACTCTGATAAGTCCTAGTAACACAGGCATAGCTGAGTCAGGAGTGAGGGATATGCAGTGTATTCTCTGGGGAAAAAAGAATGTTAAATTTCAACACATAAGATTGTTGAAATAAGTAATCCTTTTTTTGTTGTTACTGAATTCTTCACTCTGACATTTGAATGCAAACAACAGAATCTGCAAAGCTAACAAGGACAAGACTTTATGAAGGAAGAAAATTTTTGATTAAAAAACTTTACAGTAAGGAACAATAATTTAATTAGACAACTCTGTCTTGTGGCCTAAGGTTTGCTGTTTATTTATTCAGTGAACATTTTGGTGTACTTTCTGGAAGCCAGACATTTTCAGTCCTCTATGATCTTACTGTCTTTCAAGGGAGAAAGTCAAGTTATCTAAAAATTAAACTTTATAATTCAATAATTATCTATTAAGTGCTTTTCATGTTGCAGGCATTGAGGATGCAGTGACTAACAGGACAAAGCCCTGTCCTCAAGGAGTTTACAGCCTAGTGGGGAAATGTTGGCTATTGAGCTTCTAACTAACACAGCCTTGTGTGTGTGTGTGTGTGTGTGTGCACGCGCCCGTGTGCGTGTGCACATGCGTGTAGCTTGGAAGGCTGCACAAAGGAGGTGGCTCCTTAAGAACAAATCAGAATGTGCCTGGTGGAGGGAGAAAGAGCATGTGATATAAAGGGAAGAAAGCTTGGTATGGTGTGGTACTTGCTTCTAAAGGAAGGGTGTGATCAGCCCAGAGTCTGAATAAGGGCAGAGAGAACAACAGGCAGAGGGTCTTGAACTTCATCAGAGTAAATGGCCCCTTAGAGAATTTATTTTTCCTTGGTGAGGTAAAAGAAAATCCTCATATGAGAGATCATTTCCTCATCCCATGGAAAATCATTCCTCAGATTCTTAATGACTTCTCTATTTGTTTATTCAATTTTGTATTCCATTTTATTCTTCTTTCTTCAATTAAGGGTTGTTCTAATAAAGGTGGGGTCTAGAATACATGGATGGGTAATCACCCCCTCCTTGGGCAGTACCTGATATATACCTCACAGATGCCTTGTATTTGTTCTCCTTCCCTACTAGGGTGTAAGTCCTTTGAGAGCAGGGACCATTGCCACTTAACCTCCCTGTCTGTCATGGTGCTTGGCGCAGCCTGGTGGTGTGTGTTGAATGCTACAGGAGGGCACACTCAAGGATTTGTCTTAGGTCCTTTGGAAATTTGCAGTTATGATATACATTTTTAGAAGGAAACTGACAAGTGCTTAGCACAGTAGCTGGCACATGGACAATGTTGAATGAATGGTGGTTTTCTACCTATTTTAATCAAAGCTGCATCACTGGGGATGTTTATTGTGGATTCCAACTCTGAAACTCATCATGCCATTCCCCGTTAAATTCTTATAATTTTTGCGTTGCTTGGTGAATTAAGTGAAGTGATACATGCTTTGTGATTACAGTATTTTATTGTGTGAATTTGTTCTTCATTCTGTGATGTCAGTAAGTTAGTAATGTTGGTTTAAAAATCAGCATAAGAAAAGGCTTGTAGCAGCATTTTAAAAATGATCTGGGACATTTGAGCTAAAATGTTGGCCAGATTGCCCTGTACTTAGACTGCTTGGAAGAGAGTTATGTTCTGAGAAACTAGAGTTCTGTGTTCCTCATGTGGAGGAAGAGGCAGAGTGGAAGGGTCAGCACTGCCCGTTTGCAGAATGCAGTGTCAAATGAGCAGACTGTAAGATCATTGTTAATGCAACCACACCCTTGCTTCTCTTTGCCTCCCTGCCTCTTGAGCCACCCTGTGGGAGGGTCTGCCTTGGTGGACAGCACTGCCTGCAGACAGCACCCTGACAAACCTCCCAGAATGCCTTGTCCCTGAGATCTCAAACCACCTGCATGTGGTCTAGGGGTGAGCAGTGCCTTACCTAGGAAACATAAATAAGTGAACATGAAGTTTACTTTGTGTTTTTAGGAATCACAAATATATAGGCTCGTAATTAAGGGTGTTTCCTTGGTGGAGCAACGTTCTGGAGGCTGAACAAATGACTCAGGATTGTTAACAGGATTTGAGAACCTTCTCAGGCATGCCCAGTGGGATGATGCTTGATGAAAGGTAGGTTGGTGTTCTCAGAAAGGGATTTATCTACCTTGTTCCTTTAGTTTTTTTTTTCGGTAAAAGTTTGATGAGCTCATGACACAAGCCCTTCACAGATGGTCACTCTTATCTGTAGTGGATGTTGCAAATGGGAACAGCTAAACTTCTCTTCCTACCAGGTTCTCTTTTCATGCTAACAGGAAGCTGAGCTCTTTGAGGATAATCTAAAGCTCTGCTTTTTAAAAATGGAAGTCTCGGCTCTCAGGGGCTTTAGCCGAGCGCACTGTTTTTAATTGGCAGAAATATCCCCCAACCCAACAGTGATGCATTGTGCGTGTTCCCAGAATGACTTTCATTATAGGTTCTGAGAGCTCTATGCCAGCCGGGACCAGTTCACCTTAGAACAGCCTTTGTAGGATGGAAGAGGGTGGAGGAGGGTAGGAAGGAGAGGGTCTCCAAGAATAGATCTCACTCTTTAAAAATAACCATGACCAGTTACATTAAGTATTAATTACAACTCTGTCTCAATTTTTAAATAAGATTCAGTTCTTTAAAGATTTATATCGGCTCATCTAAGCTCAATCAAAATAAAATTTAAAATGAAGTAAAGAATGATCAACTTCTGGGCACCGTTCAGCGTGTTAAATTAGTTTTAGTATTTTTTCCTCTCAAGAAGTGGGACATTTATTTTTAGGATTTATATACTTTTTTTTTTTTTCCGTTGAAAACTACTGCACAGAAGTAGAACAGGTCTATCTTGAGAGGAGGTCTGTCTACTTTTAAAGTTTTCTTGTAGGCAGTGTTAAGTTTTAACTTTTGTATCATATAGGGAGAAGAGGAAACATATCTATAAATCTGGCTCATTGTTGAGGATAAGCTGTAAAATAAGTGGTCTGCTGAATATTTGAAACGTCTGCTTTCTGATTAAAAAAATTCCCTTGGTTGTCTTCTGGGCATGAGTTTGGTGCCACCTTGTGGGCAATTGTCAGACTATTATGCATTCTATTAAAAGAAAACTCGCCCCAAGGCAATTAATAATGCTAAAAAAAAAAAGCTCTGTAAATTAGTTAGATTAATAAACCCCAAACTTCGATGATTCTCCAACTAGATTCATGCAGCCTCATCTTAGAAGCATATTGCTACCTAATTTCAGGAAACTTTTGATTCTTCCTCGGGGATTTTGATACCCTGCTCAGGTACCAGTGCCTTAATATCTGTAGAAAACATTGTTTGAGTATCTGTATTCTTTTTTTAAGCCTTCATGTTTTCAACGTATTTTAACATTTTTTCTTTCATTTTGAGCTAAAAGGTATCTAGCAATATATATCTTCTTAGTGGTAGTACTTAATGTTGTCCTTGTTAGAAAAAAAACAATAAAATCAAAACAGATTACCTCAAATATAATATTAGACATGTACAGGTATGAGAAATTATTGCTAATTTATTTTAAAGTTTAGATGTCATATTTATATGTATTTGCCAAGTCATAGAATTTATATACTTTTAAATAACAAAAGAACAAATAAAGTGTGTTGTGTGATGCTATTTTGCTTCAGGATGCTACTTTTACCAAAGTCCTTTGGCAGGTTCAACTACCCTGGGGATGTGATCTTTGACCCACTTTATCACTTCTCAAAACAGCCCTCTAAGATAGCTAGAACCGATCTCCTTAATCCTTATATGGCCTTATTTGTGGAGAAGATGTGGTGGACAGCATGGGTGGCTCATCCTAGGTCACAAGGCCTGCTAGTGGTGTGGCAAGATTAGAACCCAGTTCTCAGGACAGCTAATCAGCTGCTCTTGTCAATTGCTGATGCTGTCTCTATTGTTTACATCATAGGGTGACAAATGTGAGAAATAAACATGTCTTTGCTGATGGGAGTTTTAGAGAATAAGAATGTTGGGCTGGGATGAGAGGAGGCAGGAGAAAGAAAGAGGGAGAGAGAGAGAGAGCAGGGTGGGGGAGTGGAGAGAGAGAGCAGGGTGGGGGAGTGGAGAGAGAGAGAGGTTCTTGATGCCAGACAGTGGACTTAGAAGACACCTCATTTTTCTTTCTAAAAGGTAAAATTGGACCTCATTGTTCCCCTGATTAAGGCTTTTCAAAAGCTCTCTCTGCCAACATGACGAAGTCCAGACTCCTTTAAGGGGCTCTCAGCTCCCTAGGTTCTGCCAACCACACCTCACTTCAGCAACACCTGAGGGCTCTTATTACCTCCTCCACTAATTCCTTTTAATACCTTCCTACCTTTGAACACTCATCCACGCCTGTAGCCTCGATCACCCTTTCTCTTCTTTTTCCTAATGAATCCAAATTATTCTATAGGGCTCAGCTCACAGATGGCCTTCGCTGACCCTTCCCTCTTCTTCTCTAGTCTAGTTAAGGTGTTCCATCTCCGTACATCCCCATAATGCTGTGCAACTATGTTAGAATATCTTTTCCTAATTAGTGACATCCTTAAAAGGAAGTCCTGCATATTATTTACCTTTCTGTTATTAGAGTTGAGCACACGATCTGACTCATACTGTCTCGCCATAGCTGGGATGGACAGAATTGAGGGTAAGTTGCAGAAATTGGGGGCATCATTGGTGGAACTGGTGACTCAAGGCTTCCAAAACCTTTTTCTGTCTTCACTGGCTTCTGTTCCTCTTGGGCTGAGGCACTGTTTTCAGACCCTTACCTTTTATCCCTCCAACCCTCAGCTCTCCTTCCGTCTTCTGTCAGCCTTGTTTTGTCCATCTACAGACATGGCTTCCTCTACAAGATTTGAGAAAGTGGCCTCCAGAAGCTCTGGGCTCATCCTTGCAGCCTGGCATCCTCAGGGAGAAAAGTGCTTCCCTCCCCCAATATCCCTGTAGGATTTTGAGGAATGACTTTGGCCCAGCTAGAGTCATATGCCCATCCCGGGAACGATCACTCTTTGTCCTGGCACTTTGTGTACGTTAAATGAATAGCCTATGCAGCATTTCTCTTTGTGTCTCTCATTTCTCACCTGTGCCAGTTATAATCCTCTTCATTCACTTTTCTTCATTTTCATCTCTCAGAATTGACATGACAGGGGTGACTTGGGGAGTATCCCTTGACCAAGACAGAAAGTTTAGGCAGTTCTGTCTAGACAGTGGTGGTGGGTTCACCTCCTTACCTCTCCTGCATCTTCCCTGGCTGTCAGCTTCCACTAGGATTTTGGTTCAAGGAGACAGGGGATTTGGAAAGCTAACTAAATAGATCACATTCCTCAGACCTTTGACACTCCTAGAAGAGGGCTCAGATTAGATGGGGCAGGCAGAATAATTAGTTGTTCGACTATTGTGAAATACAGAAAGTATGTAAAATCTAAATATACAGCTTAATGAATCAATATAACACACATATAACCATCATCCAGGTCAAGAAATAGAACCTGAGAAGCCCCTGTGTTCTCCTCAGTCACAACCCCTGACTCCCCCGTCCCTGACTTCATGGTAATCTCTTTTCTTTATTCTTATACCCCCTAAGTGTGCATCTTTAAACACTAGAGTTAACTTGATTGTTTTTGAACTTTATATAAATGGAACAATCTAGTATTATTCTTTTGTGTCTGGCTTCTTTCATTCAGCATTGGGTTTGAGAAATTTATCCCTTTTGTTGAGTGTAGCTGTGATTTTTTTCATTTTTGGAACCATGTGGTATTTTATTATATAAAATACCATTATTTAATCATTTATTTTTCCATTCTACTGTTGATGGACATTTGGGTTGTTTTCGATTTTTGGCTATTATGAATGATGCTCCTGTGAACTTCCTTGTTCTTATTTCTTCATTCACATGGGATGTGCTTCAGTTGGGTGTACACTTAGGTGTATCTTCACCATTAGTTGATATGACAACTTTTCAAAACAGGTAGCCCATTTACCAGCAGTGTTTTCTTTCTCTACTTCTTCTGATCCCCAATTTTGGTGGCATTGCAGAACCACAGAGAGATAATAATCTTAACTGCCATTTATTAAATGCTTATTCCATATGAGAGGTGCTTTATAAATTGTATATCAAGTCATCCTCACAACAACCCATAGAGACAGGTGAAATTGCTTTCCCCATTTTGCCAGATGACAGTCCTGATTAAGTAACTTACTTAGGGTCACATAACGAGTCTGTGGCGGAGTTAGAACCCAAAACTGAGTCTGAACTCCTTGATTCCATAACCTGAGCTCTTACCTCTATCCTGAAAAGCTGGGGTTTGTCTGATAGCCAGAGTGTGGGAACTGTGGTTTGGTACTGTGGGCATGTGCTTTCCTTCCGTGAGTCCCTGATATGATGTGGATCATACCTGTTGGCAGCCATTCCTTTAAAAAGAGATTTTTAGATTTTAGATTTTTAGATTTTAGATTTTTCCTATTTTCAAGAAGGAAAACACATGGAAGAAAATGGGGATATTTGGGAGCTAGAAGCACTTATGTCTCTTTTGGCTTATGCACTATTAAAGCCGGGCTCAGCTGGTCCTGGTGCTGAGACTTTGCCTCAAGTATTTGTCCGTTTAAATTTGTTTTTCTCAAATTGTCACAATTGACCATACCTCCTATGCCCCTATTAAAATTCTGAGGTTATAAAATATTCATGCGTTTTTCTAGTAGGAATTAGAGTAATGAAGATTGATGGGTTAATATCTGGTTTTTCTATCAAGTTTTTTTTATTAGTGATAAAATTGAAATCTTAAACATAGAGTAATATAATCTCATATAAACTCTATAAACATATAGAGTAATATAATCTCATATAAACGTTTTCCAAGACCTTAACGCTATCTTCATTGACCTTTTCTTTTTCAGCTGCATACCACAGAAACTTTCTTACTGGCCAACTGGCACATCTGTGTTCATTACCGTACCCCCATCAGTCTTTTTGATAACAGCCAGTGGGATCTTTAAAAAAAAAACCTAGTTTGCTTATATTTCTTCTCACCAAAGCCCTGTATAATTTGGCCCCAGCCTCATTCATGCTACTTTCCCCTTTTTCCTTCGTTCGAACCACAGTATTCAATAAACACTTTTTTATGTGCCAGACACTGTTCTAATAATTCCATTGTATAGAAATTATTATTCCTATTTTAAATACGAAGCACAGAGAGGTTAAGTAACTTAGGTCACCCAGTTAATAAATATCAGGCAGAGGTAGGATTCAAACCCAGGTCCCTTGGCTCTAGAAGAGTCTATGCTCTCACCCAATGCACTGAGCTATCTCTTTCCTAGACTTCTCTAAGTACCTTTAGTACACCTTACTTCTCTCTTCAGGGATTTTGCACCTGGTGTTCCTTTTTTCTGAGATGCCCTTCCCTCACCCTTCCTCATCTAGTTAGCATCTCTTCCCCTTCAGAGCCTGGTTTCAGTGAACTTGCTTTAACTACTTAATCTTATTATTATTTTGAAAACACTTAGTGCCGTTATAATTACTTTTAGACTGTAAGCTCCATGAGGGGTAAGGCCCACCAACCCTGTTTATCCCCAAGTATCCCATGCTTGGTGCACAGCTGCATACTTTGTGTGTTTGTTCAGTCAGCAAATGAATGAATGAATGAATGAATGGAGGGATGGTTCACAGCAGAGTGTTTTTGTATCCCCAGATACAGCTTTCAAGTAAGCCCTACTTTAAGTGAACTCAGCTTCTAATTATTGTTTAGATGGCTTTTTTGGTCTGGTGCCTATTGATCTGGATTTTTAATATGTATTTTTAGTTCTCAATCTACTTTTTTTCAGGCACTGCCTTCTAATTTACAAGGCTCTATTAGCATAAGGTGTTTTGCCCATGGTATTGCATTTCATCTTATGTTGTATGGGTCATTAATAATACTTAGGCACAATGTTCCAATTTATTACGTAGTGCACACTGGAGCTGCTGCCTATCAGAATATCCTCTCACTTTTTTTTTTTAAATTACAGCTTTCTCAGTTGACTTAAAACAATCCCTTAGTCATTATCTGTGGAAGTCATGATCTATTTTAGGTGAAATAATGGAAGAATTGTGGCTGACATGTGTTTGTCCCATAAGGACCCTTTATGTGCTAACTTAAAAGAAGGTAGGAACTTGAGATGAAATGAGTTTTAGTTGGTTCTTTAATTGTGAGCATGTTAAATAGTCTTCTTACATTATCTAATTGAATAGTGAATCTGCCAGCCTTTTTTCAAGTCACATTTTAACCTAATGTGCTAGTATAAATGCCACCCTTCTATATGTGTGTATATATATATACACACACTTATATTCTAATCCCGAGAGTTTTGCCTCACATTCAAATTTTTTGAGAGACTTTTATGATCAACTTTATCATCAGTATCAGTCAGCTTGGCAACTTTTCAAGTGTTTTCAGCTATTCTAATAAGTAAGTTTATTAGGCGTGGTCTTTCCTTAGTCTCTCAGAAACAAAGCAGTGGTTTTTTTCCTATGCAATATTTCTTAAGGGTTCTAACTTGATACTACATGTTTATAGTTATTGGAGACACAAGGAAGTCAGGACAGTTTTGGTTGCAAATATGGATACCCAAACCAAATCAAGAAAAATGGGAATTTATTGTCCCACCATTTCTGGGAAGGACAGAATTCAGTCCTAGTTCCAGGAATGGGGTCATCTGGGCTGTAACTGGGGTCTCAAGGCTTTTAGAACTCTCTCCCTCTCTCTGCCTTCATTGGTCTCTGCTCCTCTTGATCTAGGCATCATTCCCCAGCTCTTGCCTTGTCTCTGTTCATCTTATAATCCTCCTTCCCTCTGCCTAGCAGCCTCCTTTTGTCCTCCTGCAGGCGTGGCTTTCTCATGTGGTTTCTCGTGTGGAGAAGGTGGCCTCCAGATGCTCTAGGCACCTTGCACCTTGGCATCTGTGGTACACTGGGAGGGAAATGCTTCTTTCCCTCAGTATCCCCATGTTGATTTTAGGGAAGTGCTGTACCCCTGCTTGGTCCATTCCCCACTTGAACAGTCCCTCTGTCTGGTCAGGGTGCTGTGAATGACAGACAGCCTCACCTGAGCTGTGAGGAGGGAGCATGAGGTAGCCAGAGTATAGGGGGACTGTTGCTGGAAGGAGGATAAGAACATTTCAGGAAATAATGAAACCATGGCTTCTATAGTCCACTGGATGGTTGCTCTTGAAATTAAATAAACATTTACTGAGTGATTCCTCTGTGTCGTTCACTATGCTACA
This sequence comes from Camelus dromedarius, assembly GCF_036321535.1. Taxonomy (NCBI): domain Eukaryota; kingdom Metazoa; phylum Chordata; class Mammalia; order Artiodactyla; family Camelidae; genus Camelus; species Camelus dromedarius. The sequence goes on from NC_087452.1 coordinate 28,532,415, forward strand.
CTCTAGGGTTTCAAAGACTAATGATGAAATTATAAAGGAAGTTAAATGGGCCAAAATTACAGTGGGAGGGAGCAGGCTAGATGTAAGGAAAAGCCTCCTGGGAATGATTGGAGTTATACTTTGGAACATGTTTCTTCTTATTCTGTAGAATTTTCCGTTTTGTTATGTTTTAATGAATCGTCACTTCTCTGGGATGATTTAGGTATTGCAAATTCTCTGGGATATTACAGGTATTGCAAATCAATTTCCTGGAAGGTGAACATAAATTACCTTTTCTTTTTCTGATAAAAAAATGTTTATTTAGAAAAGATGAAGTATAAAGAGGAAAATAAAAAGTAATTTATTCATACAACTCAATAACAACAAAAAGCAACCCAATAAAAAAATGGGCAGAAAATGTAAACAAACATCTCTTCAGCAAAGACATACAACTGACCAACAGGCACATGAAAAAATGCTCAATATTGCTAATAATCAGAGAAATGCAAATCAAAACTACAATGAGGTATCACCTCACACCTGTCAGAATGGATATCATTAAAAAGTCCACTAATGATAAATGCTGGAGAGGGTGTGGAGAAAAGGGAGCCCTCCTACTCTGCTGGTGGGAATGTAGTTTGGTACAGCCATTACAGAGAACAGTATGGAGAGTCCTTAAAAAATTAAAAATAGGTATAACATATGATCCAATAATCCCACTCCTGGTCATATATCTAGAGGAAACTAATTAAAAAAAATACATGCACCCCAGTGTTTATAGCAGCACTATTTACAATAGCCAAGACATGGAAACAACCAAAATGTCCATTGACAGATGATTGGATAAAGAAGTTGTGGTATATATATGCAGTGGAATACTACTCAGCCATAAAAAAGAATAAAATAATGCCATATGCAGCAACATGGGTGGACCTAGAGATTGTCATACTAAGTGAAGTAAGCCAGAAAGAGAAAGAAAAATACATATGATGTCACTTATATGTGGAATTGAAAAAGAATGACACTAATGAGCTTCACAAAACAAACTCATAGACATAGAAAACAAACTTCTGATTACCAGTGGGGGAAGGGGGAGGGGACGGATAAATTGGGAGTTTTGAACTTGCAGGTACTAACTAGTGTGTATAAAATAGATAAACAAGGTCCTGCTGTATAGCGCAAGGAACTATATTCAATACCTTGTAATAGCCTATAATGAAAAAAATATGAAAAAGAATGAATAAATGCATACATATGTATAACTGAACCACTATGCTGTACACCAGAAACTAACACAACATTGTAAAAACCAGCTATACTTGAATAAAAAAAAATAATTCTAGCAGCCAAAGATAGCATTTTGGTTAGTTAGCATTTTGGAGTATGTTCTTACAGTTTTTGATATGCATATGTAAAGGTAAAATAACTTAACCTAATTTTTATTGTTTAGAAAAATTGATTTAATAATGTTAAAGTTTTGAGTCTTGCTTTTTTATTTAATGTTTTATTGTGAGCATTTACCCATGCCATAAAATATATGTGAGAGATAGGATTTTTATTATTCTCTGCTTCATAGTCCACCAAATGGCTGAACCACAGCTTATTTAACCATTTTTCTATTATCCTACATTGAAGTTGTTTGCTAAATTTTGTCAACATGAGAAACTCAAAGAATGTGCTGCAACCTAAATCCTTGTCTGCTTTTCAGATGATTTCCTTGGGTTGCATTCCTAGGGGTGGACTAGGGAGATCAAAAGGAAGGCACACATTTGAGTCTCTGGATCCAGATGGCCACTCTGCCCTTTGAGAGGTTGTTTCAGTTTACATTCTTACCAGCTGTAGAGGAGAGAGAGCATAAGAATTTAATAGACCATCTCTGACAATTAGCTCATGGGTCCAGTCAACTGATTTTATCCTATCTGTGAGGGGCTACTATGTGTGAACCAAGTGTGGCCGCATGTTGGATACTAGAAAAGGCTCTGGCAGCATGAACTGAAAATTTTAACTTTTCAGTGAGAAATGAATGCATGACTTCCTCTAAAGGATTTATCTCTTGTTTCAAAAATTCCATATTTTTATGTTGAGGCCAAGTAAATGGAAAATGCAGTGTCCACGATAGGATTAAAAAAATTCTTTTCCTCCTCTTCCTTTCTCTTCTTTCTTTCTCTATCTCCCTCTGTCTCTCAAAATAAAAGAACTGATTGTCCTCTTGACTATGATTCTTAGGAGTGCAATTATGGGATCAAAGGGTGTCTTAGTCAGTTCAGGCTGCGATAACAAAATACCATAGACGTGGTGGATTATAAACAACAGAAATGTATTTCTTATAGTTCTGGAGGCTGAAAGTATGATAAGATCAGACTGCCAGTGTGGACAAGTTCTAATGAGGGCCCTCTTCCAGGTCATATATGGCCATTTTCTTGTTGTATCGTCACCTAGCAGAGAGAGAGCAAGAAGCTCTCTGGGGTGTCTTTTATAAAAGTACTAATCCCATTCATGAGTGCTCCACCCTCATGGCCTAATCACATTGAAGGTTAGATGTCAACATAGGAATTTTGAGGAGACACAGGCATTCAATCCATACCAAATGGATATAATAATTTTCATTGTTGTTACCAACAAAAGCAGGAAAACTTGGTGAGAAGAGCCCTAAATTAAAAGATATATTCTTTAATAAACTTGGAAATAAGGTTTAAGAACCTAAACAGATTGTTTCATTCAGCACCTACTCTGGTTGTAGTGTGTTACTGTGTGAAACTAATTGGCTTAGGAAGGACTTATCCTGAGACACTGAGTATTGTGTCCCACCCATGTGTTTGATGGAAATGATTCCTGATGTGAATTTATGGATGAGGTGGAGAGGATGCTGGCCTTGGAATTGGACAGATTTGGGTAGAAATCCTGACTCTGCTAGGTGCTGTTGGACATGTTACTTCACCTCTCTGAAGCTCCGTTTTCTCATTGGGAAATCTAGCCAACTCATAGGGCTGTTAGGAGTAAACACAATAATTTAAGTCACTAGTGCATTGTTGGCATTAGCAGGAGTTCAATAACTAGTAGCTGCTCTCATTTTTGTTATAATTATTATCATTATGGCGATGACTCGGGTAAGATGAGTTTGGATACTTTGACAAATAGTTCCCAATGCTTCCCTAAGCACCTTTCATCTCAGAGCAAAAGCAGCTCTGTGCATTTGTGTGTGTGCGTGTGTTTTTGTGTACATGTGTGTATGTGAAATCTTGTGTATGTATGTTTGTGTTTTGTAATATAAGAAGTCTCTTCTCTGGAATAGGTCCCCAGAGCCTGTTTCAGGAGGGTTTTCTTGTGACTGTTAGATTCCCATCTTCCCTGCTCTGTGTCCTGAACCCTGAAAACTCAAGATGGAGGCACATGGGAGTGAGCTCCCCAGTGAACCTTCAGCCTGAAACAGGCCTTATATGATCTAGATTGTGAGGTATAATGAGTATCCTTTTTGGGTTGTGAGGTGCTTGGCCCTGAAAATGTAGATGTGAGGTTTCATCATCTCTATTCTAAGAGCTTTCGGGGTCCAGAAGGCAAATGTTGGTGATGGAGGAGAGTAAGAAGGTGATGTGCCTCACAGCCACATGCCCACAAATCGTTGGCTGGGCTGGGGGAAGCAGCGGTGCTACTGAAGTGTGGTTGATTCCACATGCACTATCAGCCATCACTCCGATGTTTAGGTGCTTGATGCTCTTGTACTTCATCCTCCTATCAGATAAAATACTGATATAAAATGAGCTTGAACATCTTAGTCTATATAAGCTTGTAGGATCAGGCCACCCAAGGTGACTGTTCTCTTGCTCTCTGTACGTCCCCTGCTTGATCAGTGCCTGCTTCACCTGTACCTTACTTACGTGACTGACCTTCCTACGTTACTTGCCCCTGCCCCAGCTGGTGATTGTTCTAACCTTTAAATCAGAACATCTCTACTATGATATCAAAGGACCAGTGAGGGGTGTGCCCTTCTGCTAATTTCCCTGGTAACCGAAGATGTCAGTTCTCCCTATAATTGGTAAATTCCCGCTCCCCCAACCGGGAAGGAAGACTGTCCTTATGTCCTGCCCCTGCCATCCACTGCAGGGATGGGTTGTCATTTTAGGGCCTTGCTTCAGACATGTAAGCTCCCTTCACCCATTAACTCATTAATATGTCTGTTGCTGACTTCAGGCTCTTTCTTCGGTCTTGAATCTGGGCAAGTATAGGCCTCATAGGCCTGCAGGGTGCAGCCCAACAAAGCGTCAGAGTCTTCTGGATGGTAGAAACTTGATTCCAGGTCTCCTGAGAACTGTTATTTTGTTCGAGTACCATTCCTGTGTTCACACAAAAAAATTATTCTGACACTTGTTAAAATAGTAAGGAAGACTTTATTCAAGACTGCTGCAATAGGGATATGGCATTAGAGGAGAGAGATTGGGCTCAATTTGGAATACACCAAAGATAGTTGGATGAACAGAGTAACGGGGTCGGTAGATGGAAAATTACTAAGGGGAGACATCAAGGGTAGGAAGAGTCTTCAAAAGGCAGGACAGAGAATTAGACATCAAAGGAGGAGAATGAGGAACATCATCAGATATCTAGGGTGAGAATTCTCTTTAAACTGACTTAACAAGATTCTTGTTAAGACTGGGTTTTTCAGGGCTGACAAGGACAGAACAGAGGCCAAGTCGAGGTCTAGTTGATGAGAGGGTCCAGAGAAACCTAACTTAAAGTTGGATCAGGGAGAGAGTCATTTCTACCTGCTGTGATTAGAATGAAGCACGAGTGGTTAAGAGTTCACCTTTGTAATGACACTTGCTTGATGTGTGACTTTCGGCCTTTATGATCCTAAGTCTCTTACTGGAAAATGGACCAAACAGTAGTAGCTTCCTCATAAGGAATGCAGTGAGTATCAAATGAGATAATGCATGGGAAGAACTTGTCACAGTGTCCATCCTAAATTAAGGGCCCAATAAATGATATTAGTATTATAAGTTGGGGACTGTAATTAAGTTTTGATCCAGTAAACTTAATTTATTGAACTCTTTCTAATCTATAAATTATACAGGAATGTATGTGGTTTAGTGAAAAATGCTCTGGACTGAAAGGGTTTAAATAGCTGGATTTAAAGTCTGTCCCTACCAATGTTTAGCATCCTCCCAGAGCTTAAGTTTTTTTTTTCACTGCAAAATGAGACAATATCCTTTTCCTTGCCTGTTGGACAGGTTGGCATGAAATGAGAAAATATATGTGAAAGTACTTGGTAAACTAGTAATTTGTCTAAAGTTGTTCCTTAATAGTCCTATGATTAGATTTCTGTCTGTTAGTGAGCCTGTGCTCCCAGACTGTGACCTCCGCTAGTGCTTCTCAGTTTTGTTTTGTTTCCCACTTAGGAGAGACAGGAAGGCTAGAGGAAGCTGGAGTTGGGTATTTCCCTTCTCTCAGTCAGTTAGATTTCTGGTAAAAGTTTCCTTTCAGGGCAGACCTTGTAAAGAAGAATAGAATACTCTGGGAATACAAAATGATTCTTTCCGCAACTTCCTTGTAGGAAGATCCAAAGGATTTTTCTCCTTTCTTCATTGTGAAAGCCTGATAGGGCTCCCAGAGGTAAAACTCATGAGAAGTGTGAGGGCTGGCCAAGACTGGATCCCCTGGAGTTTTTTTTTTTTAACATTGTTTATTTAAAAATTAATAAATAAAAGAGTAACATTTTTCTTTATTCCCATCAGGCTATAGATTAGAGATAGGAACATGGTTAGCAACCATTTAAGGAATTTATTTAGAATAGTGATAATAGCTGGCAGCAAAAGTATAACTGTTTTGTGGTTATAACCAGATGTTTCTAACACAAATGTGTGGTCGAAAGGAAAAGGGAATGGATGACAAGAATAAGCCACCTGTCGTTTGGCTCCTTTGGAGGAAACCAGGTAGTTAAGTGGATATTTTACAAAACAGAAAACTGAATTGTATCCACTTCAGGATATGGTGAATCTTCAAAATCTACTAAAAGCTGGAAAGTTGTAGAAGTCATTGGCTTACTTTAAGTATCAGATAATTATTTAACCAGTCATTGCTTTGGAAGTTCCCTTAAATTATTTTTAAAAAGTACTATTGTGTTGAATGATTTTAATTATTAGACATTTTATATAACTGGATTGATTTCTGATTAATGTTCTAAGTGAAATTAGAGTAAAAGAGTAGAAGATAAATTCTTAGCTTTCCCCTCAAACAGAACTTATACTTTAATTTGTTTATAACAAAATCTTTTAAATATCAGAAGTCTACTTCCCATGTTATAATTTGCAAAAAAGATTTTGCTTTTAATTATTTTCAGGATCCACAAATGTCCTTTTATTGGAAAATAAAATAAGGGTTACAAGGAGGGGCTGGGGAGAGGCACACTGGGAAGATATAGGGAAATGTCTGAACTTTGATGTTGATGGACTTGTCTGTTGCTCTGCTCTTCCACCATTTTTACTTGACTTACTTTTAGGATGCCCTTTTAGGGGATGCATCCTTCAAGAAGCTAGCTCTCAGAGATGTTCCTGTACTTTTCCAAACACCAACTCTAGGCATCTTTCTCTCTCTCCTCACAAAGTCTACTTGTTCTTTTCCAGATTCTGTGTCAGGTGGTGAGGAGTTCAGCATCTGAGATCAGACTCCCTGGGTTCCAGTCTGGCTCTTAGTCTTCATCGTGTGTCCTTGGGTGTATATAACCTTAGTGATTACTTGACTGCTCTTTACCCCAGTTGCCTTGTGTGTAATACTAATACAGAATAATAGCTACCTACATCTTAAGAGTGGTTGGGAGGATTAAAAGAGAGAATCCATGTATGGGGCTATTGTAAGTGGTTGGTAAATGTTGCTTGATGCTATCATTATTTACCATCTCCCTTTGCCTCTTCTCTCTTCTGTTCCTTTCTCACTTCTATGCCTTTGCAAAGGCTATTCTGAAAATTCACATTTGTACCTTCTCTTTCTCAAATACAGATGTGATACATCTTACTCATTTCCAGCTCAGTTTCATTATACACACATATACGTACGCACACGGGGACATAGGCATATATTTCTTTACTGTGTACCTGTAGTGTGAAGAAGCACTCAGTAGATATTGAGGATGAGATTCTTAATTTTGTGGAGTTTGCAGATAGAAAAGTATACAAAATAATGAGTCAGTTATAGAAGTGAAAGAAGCATCAAGGTGCTGTGGGCTTATACAGCCAGGACACAAACCCAGCCTGTGAGGTCATGGAAGCCTGTGTGAAGGGGTAACATTCAAGCTGATACTGGAAGCATGAGGACCTTCTCCTTGGAGCCCTTTCTGGTCACATTTATTTTTTACACTCCTGATTTACATTACTATAGCACTTTATTTCTGCCTCAGGTATAGAATGTACAGATACTTATCTTACCACATAAATATATGGTTGATCTCGCTCCCACTGAGTTACAGATTCCTTGCAGAGGATGTTACTCATTTTCATATGGTCATAGCTTTCTGCATAACGCTATTGAAATTGACAATCAGTTAGTGTTTTCTGAACTTAACCACATTGTGCTTGAGGAAGGTGAATTCTACAAAGGATTCTCCTTACTCATGTTTGTCTTTTTTGGGCCTGAGGTTCATTCTTGCCTTGTTATAACTCAGTTACATAATATGGAAACTGGAAGGAATGAATTAGGTTCCTTCTGGTTAGTGTTTCTTTGATTCCCTTGAGGGAATCTAGAGGCAGTATGTGTAGCATAGACAGCAGTACAACTGAGTACTAATAATAGTGGAATGTAAATATGGGTCCATTATCTTTCAGTGGTCTTCTAATGGGATATTTTGACTGGGACCGAGTTGAAACTGGTCAGCAGGTAGAGTTAATTAGCAGCAGCACCCCCTTTGTATGTCCCAGGCCTCCCAGGTATCATGGAACATTTATGGGGAAAGAACTTGAGCTTTTTAGTGAAATCTAGACGTATGCAGCCCCAGTTTGATGGACTGAGGATCATCAAAGAAAGACAGATGCAGAGACAGAGATCATGGGACCCTTGAGAAAAGAAATCATCAGTGAAGAGAGTTCACAGAGAACAAAGGAGTAGAGGAGAGGTGGAGCAGGTGCTTAACCATGGTCTGACACAGCCTCTATCCTGCTGCTTCCTGAGAATGAGAGGACTGTGGCATAAAGAAAGAAACGAGTCACCAGGGCCCCACAAGCTCTGCTGAGGGAACATCCTGAACAACCTGGCCATCTGTGGCTGCAGGAACTGTCCTTATGGCCAGAAATAGCCAAGAACAGCAGAAGTTGGTGACCTTTAGAAGTCAGCAGTGGTGGAGGGAGAACAATCTGAAAATCTGGAACTCTCCCAGCTCTCACCTTTACATGTCCAGAATTAGTAAGCAATTCAAGGTGGTTCTAGAGAAGAGTTCCAAAGAGGGTCCTACTGGAGAAAAATACTATTTCTTATGCTATACTTTGTTTTAGTCTGACCAATATGTTACACTATGATTGATTGGGTAGATTGAGACAGTTCAAGCTACATCAAGAAAATGAAGCCAAGGGTTCACTGGAGCCAAAACTGAAGTGCTGTTGGGATCTAAGTCAGCTGTTTTCTTGAGCATTTCTTTGGCTTTCCTGCCCTATTTTGTCCTCTTTACCATCTCCCTTCCACAGCCTTCCATATTTAATTGCTTCTCCAGAACTTGGGCTTTCCTGGGACTTCGGTTTGTCAAGGCTCCATATCCTTCTGACGAATTCTTTACAACTTTGCTTCCTCTGTTGACTTGCTCAGGCTCTCAGTTTCTAATTCCAATTATCTGAGAGACATCTGATGGCCCACTTAGGTCATGAGTGAGAGGCCTATTCCTTAGTCCATTTAGTCATGGAATGGGGGGAGGCAGGATAAGGCTCAAGTGACATGGAGCTTGGCTGTGCATGGGTAGAGTTGCTTGGAGTAGGCTATGACTAGAGCAAGTCATGATGGGCTTCTCTAGTTCATAATCCAGTCATTCATTCGTTCTGTTTTCCACCTGGCAGTGTAGCATTGGGATTAAGAACTTAGGTTCTAGAGTCAGAGTCAAATCTTGGCTGTAACTTCCTCTGTCTTAGCCTTACTTTCCTTATCTGTAAAAAGGGGATGGTAATCATACTCACTTCATAAAGTTGTTTTGAAGAAGACTTGGGGAAATGCATAAAAGAGCTTAGCGTAAGGCTCAATGCAGAGTTAACACTTTATAAATTTTAGTTATTATTTTTACATACAGTCCATAAATGAGCAAGGCAAATAGAACACCTATATTTATAGAGCTTATAATTCAATTTTCATGAGCCACTCACAGCACTATTGATAATACACTTACAATGTATAGAAGACATTGTATAGTTACTAAATTAATTCATTGAACAAATATTTATTGACCACTTACTAGGTGTGTGGCTCTGTTTTCTGCAGAGTATATAGTTTTTAGCAAGTAATCAAACCTATGCCCTCAGGGAGCTCACATCTAGTTAGAAGACAGACACACTAATTAAAGACAGATAGGATGGATGGATGGATGGATGGGTGGATGGATGGATGGATAGATAGATAGATAGATAGATGAAAGAAAGAAATGTCTGGTGATGATGTGCTAAAAGCAGGTTAAGGGAATAGAGAATGCCAGGGTGTATGTGAGGGGCCTAATTTAGATGGAGTGGTCCAGGATGACCTCTCTGAGGAAGTGATATTTGAGTGGAGAGCTAGATAAAGTGAAGGAGGGACCCATTCAGTCATCTAGTGGAAGAGCTTCCCAGGCAGAGGGAAGGGTGAAGGCAACAGCTTTGAGACAAGAGTGTGTTTGCCATGCTCAAGGAACAGCAGGGAGACTAGGGTAGCTTGAGCCTAGGGAGTGAGGGTGAAAGTGTTGGGAAATGAAGTCTCTGAGATAGCCAGGGGCAAGGGGTGATTTTAATTTTTAACTTTCCAACAGGCTTAGTTACATCTTGTGTCTGTGGCTCATCTGGGCTTTTCAGATTGGCCTGAACTCCTTCCTGGCTTGTCATTTTCCTGAGACCAAGGGCATCAGACAGATGCTTATTTTGAAGTCGCCTGACTTTGGGAGATTCACAAAAGCTCATTAGTTTTGAACTATATTGTGGACTATTGGCCCTTGAGACTGCACTCATTATTTCTCCCCACCAGGTTAGTGTGAGTCATGGGGTGAGATGGGGTCCTGAGAAATGTAAAGCCAGCTCCTCTGTCATCAGTACCATAGAACTGCTTCCTTAGTCATCCTTTAATCCTGTCTCTGTGTTCTGACCTCTTTCTCAAGGATTAAAATAGTTTAGCATGCTGCATCCAGTGTAGTTACTGTTTAGGGACAGGAACTGTTCTTAGTGACTCACCACATGTAAGAGGTGAACTGCTTAGCTGTGCCTGGGGCTGACTGCTTCTGAAGATAGGAGGTCCACAGAATACCCTGACATAGATGTAAGAGCAGGGCTATTGTCAATGTTCCATGGAAATGAGGAAGAAGTGGGTATTTCCATCAGCAGAATCTTGGGAGCATTTTACAGTAAATGTGATATTTGAGGTCTGAAATTTCAGGATTCTCTGATTTGAAATGTGTTTCCACAATAGTTTTGACTTCCACCAAGAAGGCTGTGAATCTTGCTGTAGTTGGGGCTGGCTGCCCTTAGATACTGGTTATGCTTGCTGATGGGTGGCAGGGAGGGGCCATTTACTGGACAGTTATTACTCATTTTCTGTATATACAACATTGTTTTAGACCTCTTGTATATCAGTTATCTATTGCAATATAATAAGTCAGCCCCAAACCTGGGGACATAAAGTAATACTTTAATTTACTCATGGTTCTGAGGACTGTTAGTTTTGGCCTAACTTGGCTAGGCTCAGCTCGGTGTTTCTGCTAATCTCTCCCAGGGTCATTCATAAGGCTGTGGTCATCTGGTGATTTGACAAGGCTCTTTGGTTTAAGATGAACTCTGTCACATGTCTGATGGCTTTTGGCTGGGCCTTTCTTCTCATGCTCTCCTATCTTCAAAGAGGGTGGCTTGAGTTTCTTCATATCTAGAGGGCAAAGGTGTGAGCTCCAAGTAAGAATTCCTCTACCTTTCTGAGTGGTTCTTTTCCTGGCCTCAGGAGTTTCTTCACACACATGTGATGGTTGATAGTTGAATACTAAAGGGGGACCCTCTGTAGCTCTCCACCCTGTGAACTTTAGTTGACTTGATCTTTCCAGACTCGTCTCAAATAGGGAGACTAAAGGTCTTTGCCTGGGATTCTCCTCCTAGTGCTGAAGACTGGACATTGTCTCTAGGCAATAGCTTGGGGTGGTTATTGTTCTCACCTCATTTGATTCCCATCTCTCAGGGATCACTATTCTTGAAACCATTGTTTTATATGTTGTACAGTTTATTAGTTGTTTCAGGCGTGAAGATTATTCTGTCTCTGTAACTCTTATCTTGGCCAGAAGGTGAAAGTTTCAAGAAGGTGAAAGTTTTAATACAATCAATGCTTACTTAGAATTACATTTACCATATTTATTACCTTTCCTTCATTCATATAAATTCTTCCTTCTAGTTTTTTCTTTTTCCTTAAAGTCCATGTTCTAGAAGGTCCTTAACATTAGTAGTGTGCTGGTAAATGTTTAACAGCTGGTTCCATGGGGGCAAAAAAGCCTGATTTTTAGTGTTAGCTGACTTCCGTGGTGTAAATGCTCCCACGATGACCGATTCCAAGTAACCAACATGTTGTCAACTGACTCAAAATTTCTGAAAATTTGGATCTTATCAGCTAGTATAAGTACAGTGCTATGTCAGATAGATTATATTAGTGGTAAACTGTTTTTGTCTGAAGATACCTTTATTTTACTTTTATTCTTGAATGGCAGATTAACTGGGAGTAAAATTCTAAGGTTGAGAGTTGTTTTCTCTTAGCAGTTTCAAGCTACTGTTGTTGAAATAATTTGTTACTCCCTTGAGAAGTCTATTGTCATCTTAAATTGTTCCTTTGTAATTAATCTGTTCCTTCCCTCTGGTTGCTTTTAAAACCTTTCCTTTGTGCTTGATGTTCTGTAATTTTGCTTTGCTGTGCTTGGGTGTGAATTTAATTTTACTTATCTTACTTGGATACATTTTGCTCCCCTCAATCTTTATGAGTTTTAGAAAACTTTTAGTCATCCTTACTTTGAATATCATTTGATTTCTGGGATTCTGCATGATCTGGGTTGAGAAACTTTACCTTCAAAGCATTTTTGTGTTTGTTTTTGCTTTTACAGGTATCACCTTGATATTATTTTTATATTTAATTTTATTTATTCATTTGGGTGTTCCCTAGACCTTAGGCACTGTAAAATGAGCCCCATATTCACATGAAGGTAGACCCTTGGGGAAACTAGTTCTTGTCCTGAGTCCAGAATTCAGGCTATCATCTTTCTGTGCTGTCATCTACCATTTCACTGCTCCAGTTTTATGGAGACTCAGCTTTAACTTGTCCAGAGCCTATTCTCCTGGCACACTTAAAGGCTGTTAACCCGAACTACCTCCCTTTGTCTCTGTCTGATCTTGACAGACAAACCCTCAGCTCCTTTGACTAATCTGATTTTTTAGTTTTCCTCTTTATTTTTGGCTCTTGAGGATTTCTCTCACTTTCATGCATGCTCACCTATGCATGCAAAGTAGTATTTTTGTATTTTCTTTTGATTTTGTATTTTCGCTAGCTTTTCCAGTTGTTTGTAGTTATCTCTTCTGCCATGTTGCTTGAAACCAATGTAAACATTTAAAAAAAATTCTTACAGATCCTTAAGAATGTTTGTGACAATGGTGGGGAAATAAAATCTCATTTTCTGAGGATACCTTTCAAATATCTTCCCTCAGATCTTTGCTCAAATGTCACATTGATGAGGAATTAGGACTGACTACCCTGCATAAAATTAATATCCTCTTACTATGTTCATGTTTTATTTATCTGTGTAGCACTATTTCCTGATATGCTATACTATTACTTGTTTATTGATTGTCTCCCCTTTTTTATTCTAAGTTCCACAAGAGTACCTGACCTTTTTGCTCATTGTTGTATCTCCAATGCTTGGTATTGTACCTGGCATGTAGTGTATGTTCAGTAGATAATTTTTTGAATAAATGAATGAAATATAACTTGTCAGTACAAACAACAGTTACATTTTAATTTCCAGGTAATTTTATTTTTATTATTATTAAAATTAAAACAAAGAAATTTCAAATTGTTATAGACCTCACAGACCTCTGAGTATGCATTCATAAGCTCAGTAACATGCCATATTGAACACTTCATTTACATCACTCTCTACTTTCTGAAGTTTGTATCCTTTTTATAACATTTGGGTCTTTTACTGATAAGCATTACCAGCTTTCTGGCTGCCTCCTGCCACTCTTGATGCTCATATTTGGCTACCAGTCTCTATTCTTTTCTGACCCAACATGCCTTGGTTTTTCCACACTTCTAGTCTTTGCTCATATCCTTCACCCTGCCTGGAATACCTTCTCTTTTTGCCTCTGGGAAATTCTCCTTTGTTTTAGGCCCCACACAAAGTTCACATCTTCTGTGGAGTTGTTTCTTGTGCTCAGACCAGATTGATGCCTCCTTGCACTATGCTGCCTCAGTCAGCACTTTGTACACGCTCCCTTATGCTTACATCCCTTTCTGTTGTAATTATTGGTCTCCACATTTGTCACCTTCTCTTGACTAAGGACTTCTCAAGGCCAAGGACATCTGCTTTATCTGTTCTTGTATCCTCAATGCTTTAACGTAGTGCTTATCACACAGAATAAATGCTTAGAACAGTGAGTTGAGTGAATGTTGCCTGGGAGTGGTTATGACAGAAATGAATAACCGGTTTATATTCTCAGACTCTCTGAGTGGACTCAAATGAAGGAAGAATAGATAGTAGGTCGATGGGTGATTATGTTACATCCTTTAAAAAGCTTTTTTTTTTTTTTTTAAAAAAACAAGTCTTTCTGAGGAAGTAGGTAAATGTTATCCTGCCTAGAGTTTATTGAATAAATCGCTAAATAACCTTTAAAGATATTTTCTAGTACAATGGTGGTTTTCACTTTTAATACTAACATTAAGAGAGGTTGTTTATTGAATTCATAAATTGTACTAAGCTATATATAAAAACATATGTATATGTAAATTTACATATATAAATGCATATAGATTTATTCACAGCTGCGTGTTTCATCTTCATTTTACAGTGGGAGAAACTGAGGGCAAATAATTTGCCAGAGATTAAACAGTGTAGACATAAACAGTGGTAGAACCAGTTCCTTCTTGAGTCCAGGACTCAGGCACTTAACTGAAATCCACACTGGATTTCAGTAACTCTTCTAATAACAAAATTTTCTTTGCCCCTTTAAAAGATGACTTAAAAGCTTATTTAAAGAAATAAGTGAGGAGGCTCTTCGCAGACACTGTAAACTGTAAACTCGTCCTGTGTTTATTTTTTCCTCCTTTCTAAGACCATAAAGACTACAATTCTTTCCACTGTTAATTCCCTTTGGATTTTTAAACTAAAGAAATACAAGCTTTAAAACTACAGCAAAAATTCTACTCATTTCCCAGGCCCCTGTCTTCACTGGTTTTGTACAGCAATCTTCACCTACTCCACAACTAAGAGCTCAAACCATGATGAGAGAGACAATCCTGCGTTTTAAATAATGTACAGATGCATGGATTCAAGAGAGCCATTGGCTTTCCTGTAACTTGCTGAAGGCTCTGGTATGTTGACATTTATGTAACCCAGAACTAATAGTTTATCTTATTAGGAAAAATGGCAGTAGGACTTGGAGTTACTAAGGTATTACATTAGGGCTTGCTTCAATTTAAATTCTTCTTCCATTCAATAATGCTTTTGTTCCGGGCACCAGCAGTATCTGCACTGTTAGTCACTTTCTTTATATCCCTGTTGGACTTGATAGGTCAGCTCTGTTCCAGACTCAAATTTGAAAGCCATTTTTTTCTCCCTTCCTAACTTTAAAAGTCTCAAATGAATTATGAAATAAAATAAGTACCCAGGGATGAAAAAAGTACTTTGCAAGTCTTTGTTTAAAAATAATTTTTACTATCCTTTTGGAGACTGTTCTATTCAGTTTCACTGGTTTAAAGACTTGAGAAAGACTCTTAAAGCATATGAAATGTATCCATGTGATCAAGAATGCTTACATGGATTTCTGAGTCTTTGCTAAAGAAAACTTTGGTATTAATAATACGTATAAAATTATTCAGGTAAAATAAAAATAACCTCAAATTGATATTATTCAGGATTGGTATCAAGGGATCTTATTACTTAGCCATATAACATTTTTTTCCAGTGATAGTATCTGTAAAAGAACCATTCCTTCTTTCTGGTTTTTGCTTTGACTTTCCCAGTGATAACATGGATCTCCTGTGACTTACCATTATTGTTTCCAGGTTCCTAAGCGGCCTCTTCATTCTTGACATTTATCTCACATTTTTTTGGAGGGGGGGGAATTACTCTAAACCCTTCCACCTGAAGCTCTCAGGTGGAAGAATGCTAAATCTTTCAAAATTATCTAAAGGTATTCTTTAAGAACCCCTTTCAGGGAGAACAGTTACTTCATTGTGGTTGGAATTAACCATCTGTTCCAACTCCTGAAGTCCTGGAGCCACTAGGGTATGGAGTGTGGTTATGGCAGTTGCACCACCAGTGGTATGTGGTGGAAGGGATGTGTCTGGGCCAAAGATGTTTCACTCTAGTGTGGAAATCTGGCTTGTGGCAGCTGTTGTACATGCCCTGGCACTAATTATATGGTAGCAGGATCCTTCTGCAGTTTGGTGGTCAAATAAGACTTGTGCATGGGGTGAGAAGGGAAAACCGGGACAGAACAATGTGCTCTGAGTTTGGTGCCTGGGCTTTTTAACTAGCAGTGCTGCTGTCTCAGCTGTGACTGAGTGAGAAGTGGTCCTCCTCTTTGGGCCTCAGTGTATCCTTCAATAAAACAAAGCAAAGATAATTGTTCTTCTGATGTCTTTCATCACTAATGTTCAGTAATTTTGTTGTTAAATATTTGCTGTCTTTA
This sequence comes from Camelus dromedarius, assembly GCF_036321535.1. Classification (NCBI taxonomy): domain Eukaryota; kingdom Metazoa; phylum Chordata; class Mammalia; order Artiodactyla; family Camelidae; genus Camelus; species Camelus dromedarius. The sequence goes on from NC_087452.1 coordinate 28,548,461, forward strand.
AAATGCATGTACCAGCTTTTGGAAGAATCTACGGTTATTCTTTCAAAGTGTTTTATTTACTATCGAAAGGTTAGCATCTGAAATGGCTAAGCCAAAGAGTTCCTCTGGGTTAAAGGTTTTATTTGTATATGATACAGCCAAACGTAATTTTACATTTTTCCCCCACTCTCTTTCATTTTTTCCCATTGCATTTTGGGTTTGTATATTCATAATAATAGTGGCTTTTAAAAATGATGGCTTCCTGTGGACTCTACTTGTTACCTGTTTAACTTTATCATAGTTTTCGGCAATGTTTGTATTATTAGCAGCTTGTAAAAGAGCTAGGAATTGAAATCTAGAGAACAGAATTGACCTGCTAGTGTCATACAGCCTACACAAGGCTATGGGACCCTGTAGCTAGTGAGTGATCAGATTGACCCCACAGCTAGTGAGTTACCAAGCTGGAGATCGACCCAAGGCTGTTTGACTTCAAAGACAGAGTTCTTAACTGGTAGTATTATTTTCAATCAAATATTTAGTACTTTCACTGTCAAATAAATTATTCCTTTATTTCCTCCTGGAAGTCTATAATTCTCTTTAAGTTTTCAGTCTCTTAGCTCATCATGTCTGTTGTTGGATGTCAGAAGCTTGAACTGGCATGGTTATGTTTCTACCATGAAGATCACCCCTAAGTCCTGTATGTATAGTCCTTTAGGAATTCCTTGCCCTGAATTAATATAACCATTGTGCTATTATATTATTTATTTTGCTTCTTTCTAAAAATACTTAATTATAACAGCAATTGTAGTAGAATCTTCTAGGGCTCTCTGCCTACCTCACTTTTAAACAAATATCCTTCTCTTTCAAGTAGCTCCTGATGAGGAGATTCAGCTGCCCCAACTGCCTGATTCATGGTGGACACCTGGCCCATGCCAGGATCATTCTGTCTTCTGTCCTGAGTATTTACAATTTGGAGCAAAGTGGTGTTAAATCCACGCCATGACTTCTTATAGAGATTCCTACTGTGTCCTACTTGCTGCTTTTCCTGGGTTTTGTTTCCACATTTGCTGTTTTGATTCAGGGAGATACCCCGGTACCTTTTTCATACATTCCCTTCTTTGGCTTAATGTAGGCCAAGTCAGTTTCTGTTGCTTGCAACTCAAAGAATATTAACTAACCCAGCAGTGATGAGTACATGGCAGGTGCCTTAGTATATTTAGGCTGCTATAATGAAAATACCATATCCTGGGTGGCTTATAAACAGCAAACATTTATTTCTCACAGTTCTGGAACCTGGAAAGTCCAAGATCAAGGTGTCAGGATATTTGGTGTCTAGTGAGGGCCTACTTCCTAGGGTTCACAGGCCGCTGTTTTTTCACTGTGTCCTCACATGGTAGATAGGGTGAGGGAGAGACTGTATGACACTAGCAGGTCACTTCTGTTCTCCTACATAAGGGCACCATTCCCATTCATGAGGTCTCTACTCTCAGGATCTAATCACCTCCTAAGGATCCCACTTCTAAATACCATCACTGGTGATTAGGTTTCAACATATGAATTTTGGGGGGACCTAAACATTCAGGCTATAGAAGTAGGCATTCAAAAATTATTCTTGGAAAAAATATTTGTGGATGGCCTCCATAATGCGCCCACCTTCCATCATTTTTAACAGCTTTATTTAGGTATAACTCATGTGCCATAAAATTTATGCTTTAAAAGTATACAATTTGGTGATTTTTAGTATATTCATTTAAAATATTCTTATCACCTTCTCCCCCAAATCCCATACCCTTTAGTAGTCATCCCTTATTTCTCTCTCTCAGCAATAATCATTTTGATGTATTTTATTTTAGTTTTTTCTTGTCTATTCTTTACTTTTGTATAGTATGTTGGCCATAATTTTTATTTGTGGGATATGGTATATTCATTCACATTCATTCATATTCTCTCTCTGTGTATACATTATATATGTATATATATGTATAATATTAAAGATCATAGGATTTAATCTTTAATATATAATATTAAAGATCATTGTGTGGATACAGTAGTAATCTTACCTTCATATCAGAGAAAAAAATGAAGGTATAGGTCTTTGATTCTAGTTCATTAGTAAAATGGAAAAACTTAGGGAGTTTAAATAATTAGGTTACTTAGGAACCAATATATTCACATTTTCCCTATGTATTGTTGAAATTATAGTTTGTAAAATATGATTCATCTCAGACTCCTCATGGTTTTCTCAGTCACTTAAAATTTCATCAAGAGCACAGACATGCATACGGAAATGCTATTTAAAAGTAAAAATGAATAAAATAGTAAAATAAAATAGTACTGTCATTTCTGATGACTCTTTAAAGGTTCTCTCAGATTCTTTAAAATAATGATAACAAAAATAACTATAGAATTAAAATTCAGATATTTTGTAGCACTTAAAAATAAATAGCATATATAATAATATGTAATTATATATAATTTATTACATATAAGCATGAATTTTATATATAGTAAAATAGATCTTGTTTATATATATAAAAAGTTTATTTATTTATACTTAACCTTTCCTTTTCGACTTGAAAAGGAAACTTAAGTATATATGTCTGTCAAATAACACATAATTCAGTTAGGATTGAATGAATGAACTTTGTCTACTTTATCTAGTATTGTCTTGTATTAAGGGGCATTACTTATAGTTTACTCAGATTTTATTAATCACACAAACTGACTTTTCAGTGTCTCCTTAGGACTATACTATAGTACTATTTTCATGATGTTTCTCTTACCCACATTCAGTTACCAAATAACCATTTCTTAAAGTAGTAATAGAGCTGAAACTTTTTTTTTGAGGTCTAGAGATGTGCTTCTCAAACCTTTATGTGCTACAGATTACCTGGTGGTCTTGCTATAATACACATTCTGATTCTGTAGGTTTGAGTGGGACCTGAGATTCCACCTTTCTTATGATCCCAGGTGATGCTGATGCTGCTGGTCCAAGGACTACATTATGAGTAGCATGGTCAGTTATCTTCCCTTCCTACGGGTGCAGTTACTCAAGAAGCAGAGAGGAATAGGAGAGTGTTTAGGAAGAATCTTTCCTCATGAAATCTCTGAATAGTAAGCATTAGAGTTTGGTTGAGCACACCATGTAGGTCAGAGTAGGAAAAAATCGGTCATTCAATGCCTGCTACCCAGCTATTTAAAATGATATTAATTTAGGTTCTCTTGTTTTTAAAATACTTAGCTGCTTAGTACTTTTGTTAAATGAACATGTTGGGGGTGGTGAAGAGGAAGTAAAAGGGAAGGAAATTGCAATAAAGATTTTAAAATGTTATTTACATGAAAGATTTGCTAAGCAATTAAAATGAGATAGAGGGTCTTCAAGATGTTGGAAAAGAGGGAGACAGAGCTCACCTTCTTCCACAGATACATAAAAAATACATCTACATATGGAATAATTCTCACAGAATACCTACTGAAGTCTGGCAGAAGAACTTGTGTAAGACAAGTAAAACTGCAAGAAAAACCTCTGCATAACCAGGTAGGAAGAATAAAAAAGAGAATTGGGATGGGACCTGCAACCTAGGGAGGGAGCGGTGAAAGAGGAAACATTCCCTCACCCTCACCCTTACCCTAGGAAGCCTCTCCATCAGTGGGAAGATCAACTGGGACAGAAAGGGTGCTTCAGAGGCTTGGAGGAGAGTGCAGCAACTGCTTTGCAGCAGACAAAATAGAGAGAAACCAGGACAGAGGATCCATGTAGTCCCCAGCCTGAATTGTGAGTCTGCTGGTGGGTGCTGAAACTCGGGCTTCAGAGAACAGACCTGGGGAGAAGACTGGGGTTGCCTCTGTGGAGATGACCTGAAGGGACTGGAATATGGTACAGGCTGAAACTAGCAGTGTGCGCAAAGGAGCCCAGGTCTACCATAAAAAGCCTCATTTTTTGGGTGTGCAAGGGAAGGGGCAGACCCTGCCATAGCATGTTCCGGAAGGGTGCAACTGCTTAAGAGTTGACCCTAAGTGGAGGTGGGCTGACATTGAGCTGCCAGTACCTTTGTAAACTGAGTTCCTGTAAACTGATGGCTGAGCAGAATATTGTTGCATGGCTGGGGCAGGTCTGGTGTTAACAGCGGATGTGCACACATGGAGGTGAGGCTGGGGTCAGAGCTGACCCTGTAGCCCACAGTGGATCCAGGTGTGCGACTGTGGTGGATCTTGCTGCTTGACTTCAGTGGATCTGCGTTGGTGCCTTTGTGAGCAGCACTTGAGGGCATCAGGGCAGACTGCCTGCATTTCCGTGGCTGAAGTGGGACCAAGTGCAGCACCCAAAACAGTGTACTTTGTGAGCCTGCACAACAGTGACAGGTGACACCACAGAGTGTACTTCCTAGTGAGCAAATCCCATGGAGGTATTCTTGGTGGCTTCTCTACCAGCAGAAATGCTCCAGTCCTGCCGACCTCACATCACATTCCATCCTCAGAAATGGATCTGGGGGCCTTTATTCCAATGACTGGTGAACAGACCCAGCCGTCGACAGGGCTGTGACAACCACAGAGCAAAGAGGAGACCCCACTCAACATCCAGTGAAAGCTCTGGTCACTGTAACACCAGTCACACCCACTATCAAGGGGATAGCAGCCAGCACACGTGGAGGAAAGATGTGACATCCATCCATACTAAAAACATCTCTTACAATAAAAATATTAGATGCATGCAGGCTACACAGGGGTTCTCCTACATAAAAACAACCCTTCAAGACCACAGTAGATAACTATTACTCCTAAATCACAGAGTCAGAGAAATATAAGTAAAATGAAGAAGCAGAGGAACAACACCCAACTAGAAGAATAAGAGAAATATGAAAGAACAAACAATGAAATAGATCTCTCCACTCTATCAGATTTTGAGTTCAAAAAGGAGATAATAAAAATACTGAAGGAATTAAGGGAGGCTATTGACAGAAATGCAGATTACTGTAAAAAGGAACTACAAACTATAAGGAGGAGCCAGATAAAAATCAGAAAGCTCAGTTTCAAAGATGAAAGCCAAGCTAAAGGCAATAAATAGCGTACCAAATAATGCAGAAAAATGAGTAAGTGATCTGGAAAATAGGATAATGGAAATCACATAGTCAGAACATCAGACAAAAAACAAATGAAAAAAAATAAAATCAATATAAGAGACTTATGGGATAATATAAGATGTGCTAATCTACACATAATAGGGGTCCCAGAAGGAGAAAAAAAAGAAGAGGGGGTCAAAAACGTATTTGAAGAAATGGCAGAAAACTTCTCAAACATAAAGAAGGAAACAGATATCCAGATATAGGTATCCATTCAAAGAAGATGAATCCAAGCAGACCTACATCGAGACATTATAATTAAAATGGCAAAAGTTAAAGAAAAATTCTAAAAGCAGCAAGAGAAAAATAGTTACAAAGTTACAAGGGAACCACCATAAGGCTATCAGCTGATTTCTCTACAGAAATGTTGAAAGCCAGAAGAGAGTGGCAAAATGTATCTAAAGTACTGAAAAAGTAAAAGCTGCAACCTAAGATACTCTACCCAGCAAGATTATCATGTAGAGTAGAAGGAGAGATAAAGAATTTCTCAGATGAGAAAATCTAAAAGACTACAGCAATACTAAACCTGTCCTGAGAGAAACATTGAAATTTCTTCTCTGAATAGAAAAGAAACAAAAATCTTTAGGGAAGAGAAAATCAAAATTGGAAACAAAACAAGAACGACAATGAACAGCTAAAGAATATACATGAAGATGTGAAAGAGGACATCACAATCATAAAATGTGGGACAGGGGAGCTAGAAGATGTAGATTTCTTCTTCTTCTCCTCCCCCTCCTCCCCCTCCTCCTGTTTTTTTGTTTTTAAGAATGTGTTTGACCCTATATGATTACCCCCATAAAGCAAGTATAGTAGATATAGTAATGTGTTAACATACTTGAAAAACAGGGCAACCATAAATCAAAAACATAAAATACTGTCACAAAACCCAAAAAGAAAGGAACTCATGCATAAAACAAAGGAAAACCATCAACCACAAAAGGAAAAATGAAAAGAAAAAGAAGAAACAAAAAATGCAAAATCAACTGGAAAGGAAGTTTTAAGTTGGCAATAAATCCCTACCTATCAATAGATCTTCCAGACAGAAAATTTATAAGACAACAAGGATCCTAAATGACACAATAGACAGTTAGACTTAATTGATATTTTCAGAACATTAAAAAAAAAAAAAACCCAGAATATATATTCCTTTCAAGTGCAAACGGAACATTCTCTAGGATAGATCACAAATTTGGACCCAAAACAAGCCTCAGCAAATTAAAGACAATGCAAAATATTTCAAGCTTTTTTTTTTTTTTTTTACCACAACAGCATGAAACTAGAAATCAACCACAGAAAGAGAAATGAGAAAATAACAATTGCATGGAGACTAAGCAACATGCTACTAAAAAACCAATGGGTCAACAATGAAATCAAATAGGAAATTAAAAAATTACCTTGAGACAAATGACAATGAAAACTTAACTATAGAAAATATATGAGATGCAGCAAAAGCAGTCCTAAGAGGAAAGTTCATTGCAATACAGGTCTTTGTCAAAAAACAAGAAAATCTCAAATATGCAACTTAACTTATCACCTAAAATGATTAGAAAAAGAACAAACAAAGCCTAAAGTCAGCAGAAGGAAAGAAATAATAAAGATCACAGAGGAAATAAAATAGAGATTTAAAAAAATAGAAAAAATTTATAAAACTTAGAGCTGATTTTTTGAAAGAGTAAACAAAGTTGATAAACCTCTGGTCAGGCTCACCAAGAAAAAAAGAAAAAGGACACAACAGATAAGCAACAAAAGAGAAACAAATTACAACTGATATACAGAAGTACACAAAATGTAAGCGAATACTATGAACAATTATATGCCAACAAATTGGATCACCTAGAAGAAATGGACAAGTTTCTAGAAACATAAAGTCCACCAAAACTAAATCAAGAAGAAGTAAAGAAATAAATAATTTGAAAAGACCAATCACTAGAAGTGAAATAGAATCTGTAATAATAACTAAAAAAACTCCCTGCTAACTAAAGTTTAGGACCAGATAGCTTCCCTGGGGAATTTTTTTAACATACAAAAAAGAACTTACAGTGATTTTTATCAAACTCTTCCAAAGGACTGAAGAGGAGGGAGCACTCCCAAACTCATTCTATGAAACCATCACCCTAATATCAAAACCAGACAAAGATACTACCAAAAAAGAAAACTGTAGGCCAATATTGTTGATGAACATAAATGCAAAAATTCTTAACAAAATATTAGCAAACTGAATCAAACAACACGTAAAAGAGATTATACACTACAGTCAAGTTGGATTCACTCCAGGGTCACAAGGATGGTTCAATATATGCAAATCAATCAATGTGATATTCCACATCAACAAAAGAAAAGATGAAAACCACATGGTCATCTCAATAGATGCAGAAAAAGCATTTGATAAAATTTAACATCCATTCATGATAAAATCTCTTGCCAAAGTGGGTATAGAGGGAACATATTTCAACATAATAAAAGTTATTTACGACAGACCCACAACCAACACAATACTCAACGGTGAGAAGTTGAAAGCCTTCCCTCTAAAATCTAGAACAAGGATGCCTACTCTCACCAGTTATATTCAACGTAGTATTGGAAGTCCTACCTATAGCAATCAGACAAGAAAAAAATGAAAGGGATTAAAATCAGATGGGAAGAGGTAAAATTGTCACTATACACTGGTGACATGATACAATATATAGAAAACACTAAAGACTCCATGTAAAAACTACTAGTGCTGATAAATGAATTCATCAAGGTAGCAGGATACAAGATTAACATACAGAAATCTGTTGCATTTCTTTACACTAACAATGAAATGTCAGAAAATGAAAGTAAAAAATGATGTTTTAATATCATATGAAATACTTAGGAATAAACCTGACAAAGGAAGTGAAAGACTTCTTTGTAGAGAACTATAAAACATTAATTAAGAAGTGAGAGATGATTTAATGAATGGAAGGATGTTGCATGCTCTTGGATTAGAAGAATTAATATTTTTCAATGGCCATACTACCCAAAGCAATCTACAGTTTTAATGTGATCCCTTTGAAATTTCCCAGGACATTTTCTGCAGAACTAAAACAAATAATTCTAAAATCTATATGGAATCACAAAAGACCCATAATTGCCAAAGCAATCCTGAAGGAAAAGAATCCAGACTTCAGACAATTCTACAAAGCTACAGTAATCAGAACAGCGTGGTAGTGACACAAAAACAGACATGTGGATCAGTGGAACAGAATAGAGAGCCCAGAAGTAAACCCACATACCTATATGGTCATTTAGTCTTTGACAAAGGAGGCAGGAGTATACAATGGAGAAAAGACATTCTGGTTGGCGAGTGGTACTGGAAAAGCTGGACAGCCACATGTAAATCATTAAAGTTAGAACACTGTATCACACTGTATACAAAAATAAACTAAAAATGGCTTAAAGACTTAAACATAAGATAGGACACCATAAATCTCCTAGAAAGGAAGATAAAACATTTTCTAACATAAATCATAGCAATGTTTTCCTAGGTCAGTCTACCAAGGCAATAGATATAAAAGCAAAAATAAGCAGATAGGACCTAATTAAACTTAAAAACTTTTGCACAGCAAAGTAAACCATAAAAAAAAAAAAGAAAAGATAACCTACAGACTGGGAGAAAATATTTGCAAATGATGCGACTGACAAGAGCTTAACTTCCAGAATATACAAACAGCTCATACAGCTCAATAACAAAACACAAACAACCCAATCAAAAATTGGGTCAAAGACCTAAACAGATGTCTCTCCAATGAAGGCGTACAGATGGCCAATAGGTACATGAAAAGATGCTCAGTATCGCTAATTATCAGAGAAATGCAAATCAAAACTACAATGAGGTGTCATCTCATACCTGTCAGAATGGCCATCATTAAATGGTCCACAAATAATAAATGCTGGAGAGGGTGTGGAGAAAAGGGAACCCTGCTACACTGTTGGTGGGAATGTAGTTTAGTGCATCTGCTATGGAAAACAGTATGGAGAGTCCTTAAAAAACTAAAAGACTTACTATATGATTCAGCAATACTACTCCTGGACATATATCTGGAGGAAACTAATTCGAAAAGATGCATGCACCCCAATGTTCATAGCAGCACTGTTTACAATAGCCAAGACATGGAAACAACCTAAATGTCCATTGACAGATGACTGGATAAAGAAGCTGTGGTATATTTATACAGTGGAATACTACTCCTGTAAAAAAGAATGAAATAATGCCATTTACAGCAACATAAATGGACCTAGAGATTATCATACTAAATGAAGCAAATCAGAGAAAGACAAATACCATATATCATGTTATATCCCATATTATATGTGGGATCTAAAAAAATTACACGAACTTATTTACAAAATAGGAACAGACTCATAGACAGAAAACAAATTTATTGTTACCTAAGGGGAAAGTTATATATATATAAAACAATCACTATGCTGTACACCATAAACTAACACAATATTGTAAATCAACTGTACTTCAATAAAAAGTAAAATGAAAGAACTATACTCTAACTGCATGTTGACTATTAATAATGTAAAAATTCCAATTTTAATCATTGTTTCTATGATTGCATGTGTAGCGTTGCTTCTCTAATTACATTTAAAAATATTAATATTTCTTAAACTTGTATTTTTTTCCCCACTTGTAACAGGTTGTGCAATGTTAACATCAGGTGATGCAACTGTCCTTTAGGTGCTTATATATTACTGGGTAATAGTAGGGAAGGAAACCTGACCTTCAAAACAGAAATGTTTGGTATTCCCAAGAGCCCCTTATAGAGTTATTTATAGACCAGTTAATGGGAAATCAATTTTATCCGTCTTTGAGTTGGTCTTAAAACAACTGTTTTCTGTTTTCTCTTATTCAAAAAAATGCCAAAGTACTTATTAGCATTTTGTTTCCCACTGTTGCATGTATTTGATGATCACGATTTATGTTTATTGTGCTCATTTCTTTTCCCGGCCCAAATGGGAGGAGGAAGGAGAGACATTTTAATTCTGGGTCTCTAGCCACCAGCACTGTCTCAAGAGCAGTGATAACAGTGAACATTTATTGAGCACTCATGTACCAGGCCCTGTGCTTTATGCTTTATGGGAACTTGTTCATTTGATGAGCATCTTATGTGGTCTTTGTGCAAACCGTCTTAGTTACGATGATTCTTTTCTGTTTATGGATGAATAATTTGATGCTCAGAGTACTTAAGTAATTTGTCCAAGTGACATAGGCTGTCATAGATAGATGCATAATTCAAAACCCAGCTTATCACTACTACTGTTGGAGGCCCAGACAAATTTGGTGATTTTTCCCCAGATCGTGTAATTAGTTAGTAGCAAAGCTGGAATTAGAACTTAAGTCCTTAACTCTCAGCTCACTACAATATTCCAGTACTGTGCCACCTTACAGTATTTGTCTGTAATGAAAACCAGAACTCCTTCTTGCTTACAAAAGCAACTGCCAAGAGGGCTTTCTCATGTATACTGTTCTTAGTATTATGAATCTTGGCAAAATGTCACATATTACCAACCAAAGTAGCTTCTACAGTTATCACTGACAGTGCATCTGTGTGAGGATCCCAGGATTCTGGTGCTTTGGTACTTAAAAAAAAATCACCTATCAATAATTTCTATTAGCTATGTGCTTATTTTACCCTAAAGGGGAAAGCCTAGTACCATATGCCTAAATACTAATTTTTTATACCTTTCTTAACAGAAGAATTCTCCCACAGCACACTTGGGCCATATGTTTTTAGCCAATGCATGCTGTTTGTCTTTTCACACACGTGATACAGTCTATGGAAGGTTTGGAGCCACAAGGAGTGCTGCACATCCTGCACACAGGATTATGGAAAAAGGGATCAGAGAAACTGCCCTTAATATTTGATTAGGAACAAACTGTAAAATGATAAATAGGCAAATAAAGCCACAGCAGAAGTAGAACAGGCCAACTTGTCTGCAAAGAAATTCTGTTTTCTTTGAAAGAATTATGTAAAGCCCTTGCTTGAGAAGGAGTATGGATTTATTAAAAAGAAGTTCAAGACTTTTGGGTATAAGCCAATTCATATTTTTATATAGCTTAGAGACAGTTTTCATAGCAATGAAATCTTACACCACTTTATAGTACAAACCTTTATCATTTTCTGTTTTTTCCCCATAGTATGGAAAAGAGCTTAAGGTCACAGATTTTTTTCAAATCTGCCAGGAACTCATATTTTCCATGTTTTGGGGATAAGACATAGTAGATTCTAAACATCTGGCTAGTCCCTATTTAAATAATTGTGTGTTCTATGTGCATCATACATATATAATTGTATTTTCATTCTATTTACCTTTTTGTGTTTTAGACATTCTGAAATCTGGATTAGATTCTGACTCCAGTAGCTATTGGAAGTCACTCTCCTAAACATTGGCTAAAGCAAAGTATATTCCCCCCATCCCCTTTTCCACATAAACTCAAGTATGGCTTGGTTTCTTATATTTTCATTGTTCTCCTTTTTTCAAAATTAAGTGACTACGGGAGCATATAAGAGTTGTGCAAAATGAAGTGCTATAGTATTTTTAGAGCAGGGGAGACTTTAGAATTGGCTGGAGGAAACCTCAATTTTAGACCCTGGCCCATATTTGCTAACAATGTGATTGCAGTCAAATCCCTTAAGCCAGCCCAACTTATTCTTTTGTGACGTGGACATAGTGCTGGCAGCTTTGGAGCAGTATTGTCAGACAAGTGAGCTGGTGGACATGAGGAATTTTGAGTTTTGTGGGAGAGAGCAGGACAGAGTAGTCTGAGGTCAAAGCTACTCTTCCCACTCCTTTCCCCACCCCCACCTGCCTGTCTCTCCCAACCCCCAAACCTAATTACAGCAAAGCAAAGAGGAATGGAAACTGTTCTCCTTCATTGTTCTGTGCTAACCGTTGGGTAAGACAGTTCCTCTTCTGGACCTCTCATCTTTCTGCTTATATTTCACTCACTATTTATTGAGTACCCATTATGTGCTAGAGTTGGGGATATGATACAAATTTGGTTCAGAACCTGCCCTCGAGAAGCTCACTTTCTCAATCTTTCTCTCTCTTTCTCGGAGATTTACCTTACTTTTTTTTGTAAGCACAGCAATATTTAGAAAGATATACTTTTACCTGACTGTTGAGTATTAGGAGGGCCTGTCAGAAAATGTAGCCTGCCGTAACATGAGAAATAGAAATCAGTATGGCCTCATTTATTGTCTGAGACTTGGAATGAGGTGGACAGACATATCTTCAGCTCTATTCTGTTTACCTGTGTTTAATGGACAGACCAATGATACTAAACTTTTTTCCTTCTGTGGACTGGAGATGCGGCTAGCCTTTATTCTCCAGAGCACAGTTCAAAGTGCAATTAAGTGTAGGGTGGGGAAAAGGTTAAAAAGAACTGGGTTAAAGGCCAGGTATTAGGATAAATGTGATGCATTCTATTTGCACTCCAACCAGAGTGACTGCAGAGAGTAGCCTAGATGCTTGTTTGCTTCCCTCATTGGTGTCCTCAGTGGTCAGCTGTGGAGAAGGGAGTTTGCCTGTTTAGCTTTGCTTCTTTGAGGACAACTGGAGAATGATCTCACAATCAGGATGGTAAGTAAAAAGCTTTCTGAATATTCATCCAGCCATAGACTCACTTTTGTGCTTGAGGGGAATTAGTTTTGTAACAGACAGCAGTTACTCCTGTGCTCTAAGTGCCACATGGATAGCAGCCTGATTGGGATCCAGGAATGAAGTTGATCACCTGGTGCTGTCCCATCCAGATGTAGATGAATGTTGAAATGGCTTCTCTCTCCTAATGTGCAGTGGAGTGGAAACAACAGAAGGAGTGGTTGAGGCTTTGGAAAGTTGAGACCACAGTGATGACTGGGAGATTCCAAAGAGATGGTCCTAGAACAAAGTCTTACCAGTTGCTGGTTTGTAGGTACTTGATGTGTATAACAAGCTGAAATGATACTTTTGATTATTGATCCAGTGAGGTTTAAGTGGCTGCCTTAAAAGTAATGTGCTTTCACAGTTGAGAAGTGGAAATTGATTGAATCTGAAGGAATTGAACAATCAAGGATGGCAGGAAACTGAAAACTGTGCACTTTTTTTTTTTTTGAAGTCTTTTGACCCTTAGAGAAAGTGCTTTGGCCTTGCCAGAGTTTTCACTTATACTATTATAACCTGATCTTTTAGAGCTAGTTCTTAAAAAATTGAACTTGTCTTCTAATAGCTACACAGTAGCCGTTACTAATTGCAAGGACTTAGAAAGGAGGTCTCAGGAAATTATTCTTGGAGTGTCCCATGCTATTTAACTATTGGATGGGACAAGTGATGCAGAAGTGAAATGATTTAAGCTGTCTGTCATCCTCCCTGTAAGAGACACCACTGCTGTCTCCTTAGCTGTCAAAGCGGAGAGCCATCCCTTTTTGGTCTACTCTTAGGATTATTAGAATACATACCAGGATGGAGTCCAGGATTCCAGAAACTAAGATTCTGGCTTTAGTACTGTGTGTGTGCTCTTGGGCCTGTCACTTAACCTGCATGGATCTGATTTTCTCATTAGTGAAAAGAAGTTAACAAGCTGATCTTTAAGATCTCTTTAAGCTCTAAGAGTTCTTACTCCATGACATCAGCATGTCAGGTGGATTTTCTCTTTCAGAATGTAGATTTTTGTGCTGTTGTCACAGCAAAATACGCTAGCCTACGCTGATTGATATAACTGATTACTGTCTACTTGGTACTTTTTAGAGCTTTGTATGTATTAACTCACTTAATCCTAGAACAACCTTATGCAGTAGGATTATTAGTCTTACTTTGTTTTTCACAAATGAGGAAACTAAGATACAGAGAGAATATTTTTTCAATGGGTTATTTATTAAAAGTACTGTTATTATATTTTGAAATCATGTATGTTAAATATCCAACTAGAGATGTATATTTGACAAATAATTTATGAAACTTAGGAGTTGAGGGAGGGAAGGAATGAGAGAGAGAGAGATTGTTTAAAAATCCCTCCCCATCCTATGAGCAGAAGGATGATCATTGTTCTATAAGGTGCCTTCCTTTTGCTCAAGAATCCCTTTTTAGAAACAAAGAGATTCCTCCTTAATTTAAATATATTAAAAGGGAATGAAAACTAAATGATGTGGAAATTTTTGAACACTAAGTTTTAGATTGATCATCAGATTGTGTTTGGTCATGCTGAAGTCATTCGGTGACTAATAAAATGATTACTTGGAAAATAAATTTTGCTTCTAAATAAATGTACAACCTGGAAGTATCCATTATGACAACCTCTGAGTGATGAACAGCTTGGTAAGTGTGGCTAATTTTTAATTTTGAGAATTGCTATACCTGTCATAATTGCCTACCTATCTGCTCTCACTCCTCATTCACCTCCCTACTCTTTTTTTTTTAGCCATCCTGAAGTATTTGTGCCAATTTAGAGGTCAGATGATGCAGTGGTTCATGCAGAGGTGTTGGGGTCAGACTTCCTGGATGAACACCTGGCTGTGCCACTTACTAGCTGGGTAACTTAGTGCAGGTTACTTAACCATTCATCCGTTAAATGGAGATTATAACAGCAACTGTCTCACTGGGCAGTTGTGAAGGTTAAAGAAGCGTAGAACTGTGGCATGTGGCAGGGGCTACACAGATTTTTGCTGTTACTGTTCCTTAATAGATCTGGTCTGTCTTTGCTTCTGGGCTTTTATACTTTCTCTACTCTTTCCATCATTCCTCATGGGACTGACTCTCATTTATTCTTCAAGACATAGTTCAGTGGTAGCTCTTGGTTTGGGGTATTTTCTTACATGTCTCTAGCCTGGGTTACATCCTCTCTGCATTTTCAGCCACCTTGCTATGACTTCTCTTGTATTTCTATTATCAATTCACTTGTTCACATGCACTGGAAGCATGGACCATTTCTTTTCCTTTGTTTTCTTTTCTTTTTGATATTTCATATGTATGAGGAAGACACTGGGTAGTTGCATGTTGAATGGATAAATGGACTGATTCTCCTTTCTATTCCTCTCTCCCTCTCATTCTTCTTTTCTATTTCCTTTCCTTCCTTTCTACCAAACTTCCTCCTTCCTTTTGCTCTCAAACCTGGTACTTGATGCATTATATTAGATATTCCTCACAGGAATCCTGTGAGGTAGGTATTATGATTATCCCTGTTTTGCAGGTTTGGAAACAAAGAATCAGGGTAATAAGCACCTTGCTCATCCAAAGGGGCAGCCCCCTTTACAGAGTTATCTTCCAGTGTTGCAGTATTTAAGCATTTTGGCTTTTTTTTTTTTTTTTTTTGGAACTCCCTTCTGGCTAGTTTATGAATCACATAAGAAAACCAATCTTATTTTTGGTCACTTTCAGAAAAGATGACTTCCAGTCTAAGCATCCTGATTCATCATGTTTGTCTCCACATAAGCTTAAATTGTCTCAAAAATCCAAGCCACTTTCAAAGGATTAAGATTTGGCATTGTCAAGAATGTTTAAATGACCCGAAGACAGTTGCACACTCCCAAGGGGCTTGGCAGCAGCCATATCACTAAGCTGAAGACTGTTGATACTCATGTAGACTTTGTTTTGGTGTAGTTTAGGGATGGGCTGCTAGTGGAGGAAGGTCACATGACCTTATAATCCTACCTGATGTTTTCTGTGACAGCTTTATTGAGATATAATTTATGTATCATACATTTACCCATCTTAATGTAAAATTCACTGGGTTTTGGTGTATTCACAGTTTTGCAACCAAAACCACTAATTCCAGGACATTTTTATTATCCCCAAAAGAAACACCACACTCTTCAGTAGTCATCCTCTGTTTCCCCTTCCCAACACCCCTGACAGTCACCAATTTATTTTCTGTCAATGGATTTGCTAATTCTGGATTTTTCCTACCAATATAATTATATGACAGTGGTCTTTTTTGACTGGCTTCTTTCACATGGCATCTTGTTTTTAAGATTCATTCATGTTGCAGTGTACATCAGTATTTCATTGCTTTGTATATCTAAATAATACTTCATTGTATGCATGTATCATGTTTTATTTGCTCATTCATCAGTTGGTTGACATAGGTTATTTCCACTTTTTGGCTACTATGAATAATGCTTTTATGAATATTTGGATGTGAATCAACTATTGAATGGATAAATACAATGTAGTATGTCTCTATAACGGAATAATGCTCGTCTATAAAATCAATGAAATACTGATACATGCTACAACATGGATGAACCTTGTAAGTGAAAGAAACCACTTATTGCATAATTCCATTGTTGTGGAATGTCCAGAATAGGCAGATTCATAGAGAGAGAAAAATAAATTAGTGTTTGCTAGGGCCTTGGGGATAGGGAGGAGTGTGGGGAGTGACTGCTGAAGGCTACAGGATTTCTTTTGAGGATGATGAAAATGTTCTAAAATTTATTGTGTTTATGGTTGTACAACTTTGTGAATACACTAAAAACGGAATTTTGCACAAGGGTGAATTATGTTTTAAAAATTCATAATCAGTACATATATACCAATTGCTTACTCTGCATTCAGTACCCTGTGAGGCACTGTTGCACAGGACTTAGAAAGAGAGTGCTCGTTCCTTGTGCTCTAGGAGTTTCTCAGTGGATGTTCCTAAATATAAAGTTGAAGTGGATTCCGATAAAGAGTTTAGTCAGTGCATCACTCGATGCTAGTTTCTGGGTACAGACCACACTCAGAAAAATCTCAACTCCTCTGAGTGTCAGCTGTGGGAATTCAGAAAAATTTCCAAATGTGGACTGCTCCAATATTTATGTATGTATCTTAGACATGGTATTATCCATGACTTGCAATACTGTGAGTTCTTTGCAGGCAGAACCTATGTTTAATGTCCATCTTGATTCCCACGCTTAGCCTTGTGTCTGCCCTACTGACAGGAGAATGTGTTTGGTGAATGGATGAGTGACTATGTTTTGGAAGTCCCTTGGTTTGTTGCTAGGACGAAAATGCCTTCAGCTTATAGCTGCCTGCTCTCATCAGCCTAGGGGTTACTCCTGTGGAGAAAATGTTGCTGAATTCACCAACTGTCCTCATGCAAGGGTTTCTTTTCTCACAACTGATAACTATTTTGTTTCTCTGATACTTTCACTGATTTTGGTTAAAATGGTGACCTGGAATGATATGTGAGTACATGTGGAGTGTTATGCTTTCCTCCCTGGTATTATACCCAAGACATTGGGTTTCTGGGTCAGTGAGATTTAGGAACACAAAAGGAGAAATAACCCTCACTTTTTTTTTTCTTTTTTAAAATCATGCTTATCAGGCATCTCTGCTATAGATTCTGTGTAGCTTATTGGTCTTTACTGTAATATGAAATTGTTTTTTTTTTTTTTCTCTGTGAAGATACTTTATGTTGATTAAGTTCTTTCTGTTAAATATCCTTCACTTGCACTGGACTTTTCTTTGTGTTGATTTTTGCTTCATTTTTTTTTTTCATTTCCCATGCTGTTCAGTTACTGGATGCCAGAAGAACCAAGGTTTGTCCACTCTTTGCAGCTTGTTGTTTTGCTCTTCACAACCTCACCTCCTTGTGTGTGTGAGTGTGTCTGTCTCTGCATTTGTTCCCTTTTGCTTGCAGATGCAGTAATCCTGTTTACTAAACCTATTCACAGTTCTATTTGTAAAAATAAAGTCCTCGTTTGTGTCTACTTGTAATGGATGCTATTATTTTTATTTTTAAATGGACATGCATTTATCACAGAAAATAACAGACAGTAAAATAAAGAAGACCTTAGGAAACGAGGAATACTGAGTCTGGAGCATTGTGGGTATAAAGAAGGTGTGTTTGTGAAAATTTCCCTCTAACCCTTTCCACTTCCTAAAATTGAAATGCTGTAGATGTATAATTTCCCTTGTGACTGATACTAATATACTGTTTCTGTGTATGTGTACATTTCTCTTCTCCTAAAACATTCAGAAAGCATCATTGAATTAATTCCCCCTCTCCATGTGCTGTCCCATGATTCTGAAGTCACCCTGGAGGACTTCTCGGCTGGCCCTCTGGACCTCATGATTAACATTCCATCTTCATAGTGTGGTAGCAGCAAATAGCACTTGGCACGTCCATTGACTTTTTTCTCCTTTCTCCTTTCCTGCTCCATCTTTCTCATCATAGCACCTGCAGTTGACAATCCAGGCACTTCAAGATGAGCTGCGAACCCAGAGAGACCTCAACCATCTCCTGCAGCAAGAGAGTGGCAACCGAGGAGCCGAGCACTTTACCATTGAACTGACCGAGGAGAACTTCCGGCGGCTCCAAGCTGAGCATGACAGGCAGGCTAAGGAGTTGTTCCTATTAAGGAAGACCTTGGAAGAAATGGAGTTGAGAATCGAAACGCAGAAACAGACCCTCAATGCCCGAGATGAGTCAATTAAAAAGCTCCTTGAGATGTTGCAAAGTAAAGGTTTGCCGTCCAAAAGTCTAGAGGATGACAATGAACGGACACGGCGGATGGCAGAAGCTGAGTCTCAAGTCAGCCACTTGGAAGTGATTTTAGACCAGAAAGAGAAGGAAAACATACATCTTAGAGAGGTAAGGACATTCACTCTATTTCCCCAAAGCTGTATTTTACAAGTTAAAATATGTTAAATATGTTATCAAGTTATTTTCACAGGTTGGAAGTTATCTACAGTCTTAACAAAATTCCCTTTGTCATCTGTTTTATAATCTTCTGTCTGTTTATCACCTTTAAACTGAAATTTTTCATTAGTCTCTTTTTAACTCTGCTTACTGCACATATGTTCCATTATTACTCAATATGTTTTCAGGATCCAAGTGTATGCAGCACATGTCCATTCTAAGGTGGTTTACAGTTGCTTTCCTACAGATCTCCATTGTTTCAGGGCCTTTTAAGTACAGTACTGTTTAAGTTTAGACGTTTATCAAATATTCTCTTTTTAAAGGAGAAAAATAAATTGGTGATTAGCAAAACAATGAACCTAAATACTTTTATAGCTGAATTAGGGGTGGGAATTTCAGAAGGTAAAGCGTAAGGATATTTCTGGAAAATACGGTAAAATGTACAGACCAATTTTGGACATTTAGATAATCTTTGTCTGCATTAACATTCATGTAGGACAGAGTGTTCCAGGTTTTTTGAGTATGTGTTTTGCACTTAGTAAATTAAATCATTTGAAGTACCTCAGAGGCAGCTTTTCTGGCTTGCCACCACCATTGAATGCTGGGATGCTCAGATATCTGAGAATATGAGGTTGGATAAATCTTAGAAAGAATGTGGGTGACAGCCGAGGTTTGAAATTTTTACAGAGTTCCTTGCCGCTGTGGTGGATACGGATCTCAAAAGTACCATGAGGCAAAATGCTGTGGCAGACACAGATTACACAGAAAGTAGGAAGCAATAGAATCACATTAAGTATGTTTTCAAAATATTCTACAGTCATAAATAAAAATTCTAAAAGATATTTGCTTCCAGACCAAACTAGATTTCTTGGTATTATATACCTTTTTGGATGGGCAGCCCTTCCAGTGAGTCACTTGTTTGAGTGTTCAGAAAGCATGGCTTCCATGTTGGGACTTACTAATGCCAATGCTTCCAGGAGTTTTCTTTGATATAGATTGTTGTATCTTCAAACTGAATATCCTCCATGCTTATTCTCCTTTGTTTCTTTTTTATGAGACCTTAGCAATGTGTTTGGGAAATCACATGATTTGGTTTCACATTGAGATAAAGATATGTTTTGTTGGGCCTTCCCATCCATTCTCCAAGAGAGTGAATGTGGTGGGAAGACTTCTGGGATGGCCCCAATGATCCTATCTTTTGGAATTCATATGCTTATGTCCCCCTTGAATATAGTCTGAACCTAGTGATTTGCTCCCAAATAATAGAATGGCAAAAGTAATGCGATGCCAAGGTCACTTGCATGATTAGGTTACAGAAGACTGCTACTTTCATCTTGTTAGCAGACTGTGCTGCCTTTTCAACTTGCATGATTTGATGAAGCAAGCTGCCGTGTGGGAGAGGCCCTGAGTTAAGGAACTGAGGGCAGCCTCTAGCTGACACCCAGTGAGGAGCTGGGACCCTCAAACAGCCACAAAGAACTGAAAACTGCCAGCAATCACTTAGTAAACTTGAAAGTGGATCTTTTCCCTGTCAAATCTTTCGGTGAGATGACAGGTCCTGGGCTGACAACTTGATTGCAGGCTTCTGAGAGGCTGTGAAGCAGAGGACCCAGCTGAACTGTGCCTGGACTCCTGATCCACAGAGACTGTGAGATAGTAAATGTGTGTTGTTTTAAGCTCCTGAGTTTTGGGGTAATTTGTTACATGGCAATAAATAGCTAATACTGTAGAGTGGAAACTAATCTCTTCCTGCCTTACTCCTTACTCCATAGACTTTCCATTTAGTTTATGGAAGAGAAGCAATAACTAACAGCACGTTATTATTGCATGTTGAGAGTCTGTGGATTTTGAAATTTTAGTAGTGTTATCTCAAAACTGTGATTGTTTGAAAAAAGATGCTGTTTTATTTTGAGTGCCAAGAGATCATGATGCATGTATAGCAAGGCTGTGTTACGAGAGAAAACTCCATCTGCAGCACTGACCTTCACTCCATCTTGTGGTCTTATGGTCAGGGTAGAGTCACTCTTCTTCTCTTATTAGATTCTGCTCATTGGTACCATTTAATAGATGGTGCCTTGATTCTATTGTGTGGATGCCTCCACTTAAATAAATCTAAACACAATTCAATTTCTGTTTTATGAGATTAGTTGGTCCTCACAGTGGTCTGGCATGAATATACGTCATGTTTAGAGCCTTACACATCAGTCTAAGAGTCTACAGAGAGTGGTACAGAAAATGCAGACGAGCACATCCAGCTAATTTTCTTGAGCATCAGACCAAAGTCAGTGGATAGCTCTTATTTTGGCTCATCAAGAAGGGAGAATGTGGGAAAGGTGTCTATATAAAAACTAATTTTAAACTTGAACTCAACGAGCAAGATTTGGAGGCCTGAGAGAACCCTTCCAAAGATTATACTGGCGTGTGAGAGCCATTTGTTACATTTCCAGGAATTTTGTGAGCCTGCTTTTAAACCATTAGCAGTTTGAAATTTGTGATGGGAGCATTTGCACCATGGAAATCAGCAAATGCTACTCTCAGGGTCTACTGCCCACTTCGCCCCAGCCCTGAAAGTCTGTTTACCAACACACTTCTGAATAAGTGCTGTGAAATGTTTACCCACAATACAGCAGGAAGAGACAAGTTAAATAGTGCAAGAATTATGATTATGAATGCATCAACTACTCATTGTTCATCAAACATTTTCGTAACAGCATGTGGATAGGTGCTTAAGTGTCAGGTACTATGAATAGTGCTTTACATTGATTCACATTTAATTCTTACAGCCACCACATTTGTTCATTCTTTTATTCATTCATTCATACATCCATCCACTCATCCATTTCATGAATACTTCCTGAGGGTCTATTTTGGGATAGAGTAATGATAAGTGATAAAGTTTGACTTCATGATGCTTATATTTTATTGGGATACAATAGATAACAGTTAAACAGAGAAGTATCAGGAAGAAAAGAAGAAGATGAAGTACTGGTGACCTGTGTGGGGACAACTTCGTATTGGATACTCAGGGAAGGCCTCTTGGAGGGGGTGACATAGTGAACTTGAATGACAAAAAAGAACCAGCCATGTAAGGCTCTCAGAAAACTGTTTCAGTTAGATGGAAAGGCCCATGCCTAGGAGATAGGTGCTATTATTTTGCCTATTTTGCCTAGGTAACTAAGGGACAAGGACATCAAAAAGCTTGCCCAGTGTCCTACAGCTATTAGTGGTAAAGCTGGTATTTGAATCAGTCTGCCTCCAGAGCCTCAAATCTTAAACCACTTCCTTGTATCCCTTTTAGAAGAATATTTCCCAAAGTGTGCTCTGCAGGACAGCCATTTTGTGGGATGTTGATATATGTTATGAGAGAAAAAGGGCGGCACAGCCAAATGAACTTTGAAAAATGTTGAATTCTATAGCGCTTACTGCAGGACTCTCAGACTCTTTAATTTGCAAATATTCATCAGTCATTTATTTCTGAGAAGAGGACTGGGGAAGGCAGAGCCTCTCAAATTGATTTGATTCACAACATCTTGTTGCACTGATGTTCTTCGTAAAACACTTTGGAAAAATGCTATGCTAGAAAATAAAAATTGTGCTTTTAATTTGTGACCTACAAAATATATAATAATATACAAATAGTTGTTTCCCATGGCCAAAAAACTGGGTAATTTCCTCCATTAGTTATTCTAGAAGGCAGAGTTTATTGTAAGCTGTTTCCATATTCTCTACTGAGTTTTAGAATGTTTGTTCTCCTGTCAGGGTATTTTTTTTTTTTTTTTTTTAGTGGAAAAATGTGGCTGATTGCTTTTGGTATTAAACCAGTAAGAGTAAACCAGCTTAAATAAAGAAGTTCCCTGACCTTTGTTAATTTAAATGAATCTAAAACAGGATTTAAAATATACTTGAGGTTTTAAGTTCAGTGTGTTCCTGATTTCTTTTTCATTTTGCATGGTTCAACCCAGTTGGGTTTGGATGGTGTAATGCTGGGGAATGGAGTGCTAGTGGTTTTATGATTCATTCTCGGGCTGAGGTGTTAGACCTCATATAAATCCCATATCCTGGAATACTGGCCTTGTTTAGCCTATTGTTTCAGGAGATTTAGAAATTGGCAGGAGTTGCACATGGGGAGGATCAGGTTGCTTTAGTGTCTTGTCTTTCGGTGGTCTGGAAAATGCTGAGGGTGAAACCACTTCTTTGCCTGGCAGGAAATAATAACAAAAAGATTATGCTCTCAACTTATTTGGAAGACCAAAGCTATTGCCCAAGAAGTACAATTGACAGGCTAATGTGAGAAGTGTTGGCTGAAATGCAGCATTACTCACTGGTGTTGTCTGATGCTTTTGGATACAGGTTGATTTGATAAGACATTGTTTGATGTGGTAATAGTTTACCTTGCTCTCTAGCTTCTTCCACAGAGAACATATTGTTCCATGTAAAGGTTTTAGTAATCAGGTACCCACAATAACTACTGATCTCACTAAAGAAAAATGGGTTTATGTTTATATACCAGGATCCTCCTATACTCACTCTCCTTAATATTTTCTTGGCTGATCCTTATAAGAGAGTCAGGAGTCTTTGGATTCATCACACTGTAAGATATTTGAAGGGAAGGGAAGTATATTCTGCTGCCATGTTTGTTGATCTCCTGTACTAATCTCTTTGGGCAGCTTGCCTTTCTTTGGAAGCAAGAGCAGAAGAGCACTCAAGTCACTGAGTCTCAATTGCTACTATCCCAGGACAAGTAAAATCCCCAGGAGACTGGGCCTGGGTTTCCCTCCATGCTGTTGGGGGGCAGGAAGGAGGAGGGAGAAGGAGGGCAAGGCAACAGGAATTCTTGGACTCCTAATTTATTTATCCAGGTTGTCCGTATGCCAGCAGGAGATTCACCAAGGTAGAGTCTGTGACCTAGAAGTTCTTGAGCTCCTAAACCTTTTACTGACAGCTCAAACCTCCCCTATATAATTTTTGCACAAACTTCCAATACCTCCCCTAGTCCTCCCTCTCTCAAAACCATATGGCCTCTTTTTCTTTAACACACACTTGTCTCTAATTTTGCTGGTTGCCATGATTTTGCTGATGCAGACATTTCTAATTCTGACTCTACAGATTATACATTCTATTTCTATCAAGAGAACTTATCACAGAAAATATTCCCAAACACAAGTGACCACACAAACATAACATTTTATATATTTTCTTTTGCAAGAGTTTTCCCTATATATATAACGGAGCCTAACAATTGCTCCCTATTTTAATAAAGTAAATTTTTTACCTGATCAGTACATTCCATCAATATTCCTAGGCTTCAAATATTGCCTGCAAGATGCTCAACAAATATTTGAAAGAGTGAAAAAAATCTTAAAAATACCTTGAGAGTTGCTTTGTTGTTTATTTTGTCAATATTGTAAAAGTTTAAGATTGTACTAACGTCAGTTTCTTTTATGTTTTCTCTATCATTGCTTTGTGTTTGGAGTAAAGCAGTAGTTTTGAGGGTGACCTTAACTGGAAGTTTAATTTTTTTTTCAAAATATATTGAATATCCATATGCAGGATGCTGTGGGAGCACCCATGGCAAGTTTGTGGTTTTGTTCAGGGATTCAGATGGGCAATAAGAGAAACAGTTCACACTTATTGAGGTTTATTCTGTGCCAGGTGCTGTACTAAGTGAAAAATGTTGTCATCATCCCTATTACACAGGTAAGGAAACTAAGGCACAGAGAAGTAAGCAATTGTACGTTTTCATGCAAAGCAGGCGCTGGAGCCAAGATCAGAACCTGGGAAATGTGGCTCCAGAGTCTATTCTTGTCACCACTACACATTACTGCTTCTTGAGGTGATGCGTGGAGAGGACCTCTAATGGCGCTTAAATGCTGTGCAGCTTAAAAGCAGAAGACCTGATGACAGGTTCATCCATAATAGAGCTGGTCTTCAAAGGCTGGAAGAGGTTTGGTGGAGAAGCATGGCTGGAGAAGAGGTAACTGAGTCAAGAGTTAGAGGTGGGAAATGTGGTGAGTTTGGGGCATAGTGAGTTTGAAGCAGCTGAAACTCCACCTGTCAGGAGAGAAAGGAAATAAAGCTGAACAGGTGGTTTGAGGTCAGGTCCCTGAGAGCTCAGAGCATGTGACACAGGGAATTGACCTTTACTCTGTAGGCTCTTCCAGGCAGCCTCTGAAGGAATTTGCCCTGGAGAATGGCATGATCAGAGAAGATTAAGTGCTAATTGAGAGGGTTACATAGGAAGAGTCTAAAGGCTTGGAGATAAGTTAGAAGGATCCCGTCACTGTTCAAGTGACCAAGAGTCTGAATCTGGGTGGTGGCCACAGAAGTTGAAGGGCAAGGTCATCTCCACCTGCTTGCAGAACTTTGACAACTGAGGAACTGAGTGCTAGGAACTGTGAGGAGCGGATAGGCACCGTGGGCCTGGGTTTAGGCAGCTGGTGAGACTGAGGGCGGGCAAGAATCGTCAGTAGGCGGGGTTGGGGTTGAGGAGAGACTTTGGATATGCTGAGTTTGATGAAAGCCTGGTGGAGCTGTCCAACCAAGGTTGAGGAAATGATTGTGAAGTTCTGCCCAGGTGCACAAGGCATTTCTAACTATTGGTCGCGTTTTGTTGTTTTTACACACACTTTCTCATTTGTGGCCACAAAGCTCCCAGTTTGTGTGATTGTTCTAAAAGCTTCCTTGTTGCTTACTTCCACTATTATTTAGGAGGAGACCCTTAGAACTGCATACTTCTCCTTCATGTCTCTTTTCTGAATAAGCATTTAGTTTTTAATATGGTATATCTTTTGAGATTACATGGACTTTTCATTGACTGATGCCAACTTGGTACAGATTTCCTTTGTTCTCACTGAGTTGCGTTTTCTCCAAGCGTTTCATTCAGGATAGATTCCAGTGAAAAATCTTAACAGAAAAACGGTCTTTCTGGACTCTGCTAATAACACATTGAAAAGAAGGATTTTGTATCTTTTAATCTCACATTTATGTTGACATAGGGAATGTGTTCATTGCTATTTAGCATCATTTACCTTAACTTTAAATTCTAATACATTCTTTAAAATTTGAACACATGCTAATTTGAAATGGTTCAGGTTTTACCCCATATTGGTTTTAATGAGTGTAATTGATTCTTTTTACAGTAGCAGAAACTAGTGGAGCTCCAGGGGCCATTAGGCACAAGGCACATTGCAACCTGCTGAGAAGAGAAACTGGCAGGGTAGAGAAGGGTATTGGGAGGTGCCAGAGAAGGGGGGAGAAGTCAGGAAGGATTTATGGTGGGAGAGACTCTGATTACTGTCCTAATCACCCTGTCTTCCGCTCTACCTTGAGTGTGACTGCTTTTTGAAAACTATGTTTTGGGTGGCTGACCTAATTTATTCTTGTCATCATTTGGTAAAACAGTGTACCTCAAATATAATCTCAGCGGTGAGAAAGTGCTCCAAGCACCAGTACTGTGGATACTGCAGTGTGTTTCACAAGCTGCCAACAATGAAGTTGAGACCACTCAGCTATACCAGAATCCTGAGTGTCTTGAAAGGGAACATTAGCTAATACCTTACATGTGGAGAGGCTTTGTAGTTTATAGAACGCATTCCATTTTAATGATTTCTTCAGATGCTTCTGTTAACCCTGTGAGGAAACTGAGGTGCCGAGAAATTAAGAGGTGATGACAGGTAACATTTACCGGTCACTCATGAGCTCATCATTTTTCAGGGAGTGCCATTTAATCCTCCCAACAATACTCTGGGGTGGGTGGTGGTTTCCTGTCTCTCAGATGAGGATGCCGAGTCCCAGAGAGGTGGTGTGTCTGGTCCAGGTTCTCAGAGCAAGTAGTGATGGATCTGAAATTCAAAATTGGGCCTGCTGGTTCCAGGCATCTGACCCTAACCACTCCTTGATACTGCCAGGGATTTCAGCCTAAAATCTCTGAATTGACCAGAGATTTATAGAATAGAATTCTGGCCTTCTGGTTTCTTTTTGCTCAGGGATATTTTCTTGTAAATGCAAAAAAAGGAAAAAACTATAAAAGGCTCTGATTTTTTTTTTTTTTTCTTACCACAACTTATCAGGGCCTGTTGAATTGGGACTGTAAATCTGTGAGGTCACCGAGCAGTAGAAGGTTAAACAGTACCATGTAGAAGGCAGCATCAGGGCTAGGCAGTTTCATTTGCAACTCATGAAAATGAGAGTACTTGCTTAAAATAGGAAGAGTGGTACTGCGTAAGTAAGCCCTTCATGAATTCCTAAGGAATAGATGAATTTTTGTGAGCAGAGAATAAGGGAAAATGGGAGGTGTTTAGAGTCAGACTGTTTCCATTTCATCTGTTCAAAGTTAGCATTCTTTTTAAAATTTTTTTTTTACTTCATCATTAACTACCTTTATCTAAAAGGAAAAAAAACTGAAAAAAAAAAAGAAAAAACTACATTGTCTAAAAGAAATGTTTTGCCTCCTCAAACTGACTTTACTTTTTATCTATTTTTGTTGGGCATTTTGAGCATTTTGGGTTTCTTTTTGTGTCAGTTGTGAGACATCAAAATTATATTTATAACCTCATAATAAATTCCCCATTTCATTGCCCTTCTAATTGGCTAAAATCTAGTAAAGCAAAATGTACTTTCCTACCCACCTGATTGGATGAAAGGGATAGCTTTATTTATGTTTCCAGTTTGGCATATAGGTTGAAGGCTATCTTAAATGTTTTGGGTAGCATGTTAAATAAGGCAATGAGAACGGTTGATAGTTGATTCTTATGAGTGGCTTATAGTTACAGCAGTTTTAACTTAGATAAAGAATGAATTAAACACTCCTTACTAAAGGAAAAATATAATTATATATGAGTAGTTTGTAGAAAATGGAGAAAGAAAGAAAGATGAGTGAGACTTCAGAGAGAAAATTACTAAGACTTAACAACCCACTTAGATCAAGAGTCGGCAGACCATAGCCTGTGGGACAAATGTGGTCCACCACCTGTTTTTTTATGACCTGGGAGTTGAGTGTTTTTTACCTTTTTAAATGGTTACATTTGAAATGATTATGTAAGTACCTATGTAATATCTTCTATTTTGCCTTGTGGCTCTCAAAGCCTGAAGTATTAACTACTTGTCCTTTAAAAGAAATTTTGGAGACTCCTAATTCAGGAGATAGTTAAATAGTTTTAGAATCAAGATGTTTGGTAAAAAGCAAATGTGCAATTAGTTATATTTAGAGTATAAAATCTTAATACTTTAATGTATATAGTTTTTGAGTTTTTTTTATTAAATGTGGAGACAATTTTTTCATCATTTCTGCACATTTTTCTTTTACAATTATTAGACCAGTGTTTTTAATCTCCAGAGTCACGGCACATTGGGTATTGCCAGTTATCACAAAAGTCTGCTGCTCTTTCAGGAGTGGTGAGTATTGAGAAAGGAGCCTGTGTGGATTAAAAATGGACTCTGTGTGAAGTGTTCCCTAACCTGTAAAGTACTAGAGAAATGGAGATTGCCATTAATATTCCAATAGAACTAGCAAGTCCTGACCTAATTAAGACACAACCCTCCAACTCATCCTTCCCTTACTTTTTAAAAAAAAAAATACTGTGTTTATTGATACTTTTTAGGCCTGCACAGTTAGTGCTTTAAAAATCTGTGGCTGCTGTGAAGGAACAAGTCTGAAAAAGAAACTGCCTATGTATATACAAGTTGTATTAAAAAGTATTTACTCATAATAATTGTTGATGTGCCATAGAATTGCTAGGTTTTCCTATGGGAAGTATTCTTATTTAGGTAAAGCCAGGATCTGGTCAGGATGACAACTAAGAAATCCTCTTACCACCCTCTGTCCTTCCTTCAGCCTCCAAGACTGTCAGATTTCTTTCAGCCATATCTGAATGTATGGGCTGGGTTGCCAGTTTGAGCGTTTTTAGTGTTGGGGGAAGACCATGCCCATTAATGGAATTTTGCTTCATTGATACAGACCAGGGTTTCTCAATCTTAGCACTTTTGATATATGGGGCAGGATAATTCATTGTTTTGGGGCCTGTCCTGTGTTTTGTAGGATGTTTATAGCAGCATTCTGGGTCTCTACCCACTTGGTACAAGTAGTTCCTTTCCCCTTTACCTAGTATGACAATTAAAAACATCTCCAGACATTGCAAAATGTCCCCTGCGGGCCAAAGTCACTCGGGTTCTGAACTCTGGTATAAGGTGACTGACACATCCTTCTAGTGGTTGGCTTGTGAACATGGCAAATACAGTAATTCCCAGCCGACCTGCTTGAAACTGTTTTACTAAGGAAGGGCAGCCCAAATCACGATACTCTTGACCCAAAGACTGACTGCAGGGGATTGAGCTAGGAAACAGATGTGCTGAGAAAAGGTGGGAGTTTGAGCTTGAAAAGAAACAGAAATGTGTGCAATGTGTGTATTCGTGTGTGTGTGTGTGTGTTAGTGAGTGAAAGCGAGAGAGAGAGGAGCTTCCTCCAACTTCTCCCTCCCTTTCGCCTTCCCTCTCAGAGAAGGTAGCACCAGGAATGAGGCAAGTCCTAGAAAAGAAATCTGAGGGATTGGAAGTGGTGTTTTGATCTGAGATACCACGTAGGAAGACTGAGATTTTGTGAAAATAAGAGACATTTGATTCTCAGGAGGTAATGGTAATGAATCTGAGAAGACACATAGCCTTACTTTTTGACTACTGGACTCTCACTGTTAATTGGCAGTTTTATTTTACAATAAATGTTGTCGTCCTTACTTTCCCTCAAATGGTCTTTGAGTCTCCCTTTCTGTTTTTTAAATAAACATTTCTCTACATGAACCAATATACCCCCTCCCCAGCTCCACCAAACTTGAGAATAATTTTGGAGTGTGGTGATTTTATCATGTGGAAATGTAGTACAGATGTTCAGAATTACTTTTTCTTTCTCCTCTTTAAAATATCATGACCACACACGCTTTGCTCTAAGTACTATTAAGCATTTTTATTATTACTATTAAAAAATCTTGCCTCAGGCAGAGTCCCACTAAATCTCAAGTAAAGGGAAATATTAAAATAGCAGTAAGTACTTATGCATACATATCACACTAAAAATCTGAACTCAAGTTTGGCTTTTTATGCAACTGAAACCTTTATTTTTTGACCCTCTTAACCAAGTTCTCTAGTTTTACCCTTTTTTCCTGACTCTCTATAGGATTTTGTTCACTATCCTTCTCCCTTCCCCTAGTTTTTTCTAGACTTGAGTTTTTCTCTTTATCCTGCATGTATCTTTGAACTCAGCCTGATCACCTAATGAAGTTTGATGGGAGGATTTGGACTGCCAGCATGAATTAGTTAGTGCATATTTTTAGAAGTTATTAATGGAAGAAAGTTCTGTTCTTGCAGAGAACTCCACAGATGCATGGCCGAGTTTCCACGCTGTTCAAGTGCTGCACGCTGGGGCCAGTGGTCATATACAAAAGAAAGACGTGATCAGCACTCAACACATCCCCCACTCAAAAACCTATTTATGGAGATTAGCCACTCCAACCTTAACTAATTTTGGGTTTATTAGTGTCATTTTCTTTATGTATTTCTTTGTGAGACTTAACATGTATTTCTCTAATAGTTGATAAAAGAAAAACCTCTTGATTTAATCACTCAAACCTTCAATTAAGAACTCTCTCACCCTTATGTGCACTTTTTAGTGTGTTGGAAATTAGTTATGGCTTAGACGAATGAACTTCTTTAAGGTATTACTTTTTCCATGCACATCCAAGTAGAAATGCATTGCAAGGTGATTTTCTTTTAAAGGACAGTGGAGATCTTTGTCATTCAGGCAGAGTTCATACAACAAGGAAGAGGCAAAACCTGATTATGCCTTAGACATTAGCAATAACACTTAATATGGGTATTCCACTGCACCTTCATGATACCACGTGGTGTTCCTGCCAGCAGTTTCTTTTCAGTACTTTCATGATGCATGTCAAGGTTTAGACAATTTTAAGGACTCCAGCTTTAGTTGATTTAAAAAACAGAATGTTGCCTAATGACTGGATTCTTGCCAATTCCACACTGGAGACTGGAGACACTTCAAAACCTGCCTGGTGCTAACCTTAATAGGTATCCTTAGGATGCTTCTTCAACCGTTACAGGTACAGTGATCATGGGAGGCTAGTAGAGACTTGATGATGTTTCTGCTGAGTGGGGACTTCTGACATGTGATGACCCAGGATTCTCCAGAGGACATGAAACCTTTTTGAAAAATATACTCTCTTTTCCTTTTCTAGACTGTGGTTATCTTTGTATGCTGGCTCTTTCTTTTGTTGCCTTATAGACATAAATATGCTACTTCTTGCACGGAGAACTCAAGGAAAATGGTCCAAAATGACCACATTTCCTGCAATCACAGCAGCCTTCCAAGGAACCTGTGTAGCATTGATTGTCTGAGGGTTATGCAGATAGAGAAAGGTTTGTGGAATCTCATCTTGGGAGGTCCTGGCAGGGTGTTAATAGCATAAATCTTTGTGGTCATCATTACCACTGTTAAATGGAAGGCTCTCTAGGTGCCAGCCTGGAGCACAGTGCTGTACTGAGTTACTCCTCAGTGCAACCCTATGAGGTTCAGGTTCTGACATTGTCCTCTTACTTAATCAGGGCAGCTAAGTAACTTGCCTAAGACCTCACAGGGGCCTTGACCTCAGAAATGAGAACCATTGTATCGTCTACTGTTTTGTAGAAAGTCAAAATAACTTTTAGTTGTTTCTTCTTACCCAGTTCCTCTCCTCTCTGATTTATTTTCTTTGAAACTTTCCATTTCTATTTAGGTTTTCCATCTGGTTTCTATTATGACTTCATTTAGAATCTTATCCTATCTCTCAATATTTTGATTTCTTTCTCTTTTATTTTAACCTCACTCATTTTCTTCCCTTTATTTTCATCTGCATTGTTTTATGGGGTTAATTGCCTTTGTTGTCTTCTCCCAAGCAGCAGTTCTGGGCTTTTACAAGAGACCTGAGAATGCTAGTTAAACTTACAGGAGACTTCCGGCAGGCCTAATATAATTTTAATCAGCAGTTTTCTCTGCCTCCTATAAAACCTTTTCATCCACCTGTGAGTTTATTCTTTGGTCTCCAATGAAATGATCTGTGCAAAGCACTTTTCACAGAGTTTGGCTCAATTAATGCCATGTATATTTTTTTGAAGAAAGGTGAGAAGGGGATAAGTAAGAGTTACCTTCACATCAGTTGGTCTCCTTGTAAGTCAAGTCCATGTATCCTTTACAAACCATTGATTTCTTTCTTCAGAATCAAAACTTGCCTGATAGCATTTTATAGGTCACTTGTTTGGGCATAGGTGCTTGTACTGAGCTGTGCAGACTCAAGAGTAATCTTCGCTCCACTATCCCAGTTTCCCTTTGTAATTGCTTCAGAATGTTATAGAGTGGATTATATTGTATGGTAAATACCTGGTTTGAAGGCCTTGAATAAAATAACTTTAATGTAATGCATGTGATACATGAATTACATGTAATGACTGGCACATAGTAGATGATAAATAAATGTTATTGTACTATTCTTTATATATATTTGTCTCCTCTCAAGACATTCCCTGAGAGCAGGAATCACATCTTCCTCATCTTCAGTATCACCAGCACCTGGCACACAGTAGGTGCTGACTGTTGGTTTATAATTATCAATGCACATCTGCCTCCTGCCAGGACTGTGCACTCATTGTGAGCAGAGATCATGTCTTTCACACCTTTAATATTATATAGTAAACAAGTGTTTGATGTATATAGAAAATGACTGGGGAAAGAAAAGAAAAAATTAGAAGTTGTTACAAGTTTTGGGATGACATAAAAATTATTATGACGCATCAAAATATTTTTAATGAGTTGTATATAAGCTGTACCTACAATAGCTATCTTTTTTGGGGCAGTCACCTAGGTGCCAGCCACTCATTATACATTTAATCCCAGTTAGTTTTTATCCTTCTTTTACTGATGATGAAACTGAGACATACAGAAGTTTTGCCTTTCTCAGGGTAATACAGCTACCATGTTAGAGTCAGAATTTGAATAGAGTTCTTTCCACTATCTCACTCTTACCTGTGGAAGTAATTACTCCTCACAGTGTATTTCATAATCTTTACAATAGTAACAGTAATACTCATGCAGCTAACTTTTTATTAAAAGATGAAAATTCAGTAGACCTATTTAAATATATACTGAGTACCAACTTTGTGAAAAACCCCATCCCCAGACTGGACCTGTCTCCTGAGTATCAGTACCGTATATGTAACTTTTAAGTGAACATTTTGTGTGTTTCAGAGACATCTTAAGCTTAGCCTGTCTAGATTTGAAATTATTCTTCTTCCTGTGTTCTTTCTCTGTGTCCCTGTCTTTCTGACTGCCACTATGGTGTGGCTCTCAACCTAAGCCAGATACTGGAGTTATCATCGATTTCTCTTTCTCCATCACTCTTGTATGAGTTTTCTATTGCTGCTATAATAAATTACTATAGACTTAGTGGTTTACAACATAAATTTATTTTCATACAGTTTTGGGGGTCAGAAGTCTGAAATCATTTTCACTAGACTAAAATCAAGGTGTTGGCAGGCCTGTGTTCCTTGTGGAGTCTCTAGGGGAGAATTCATTTCTTTGCCTTTCACAGCTTCTAGAGGCCAGCAATGCTTGGTTTGTCGCCCCTTCCTCCATCTTCAGAAATTCTTCCTCCATCTTCAAATCTCTTTCTATGACTTTGGCTTCTGTTGTCACATTTCCTTCCCTCTGACTCTGACACCTCTGCCTTCCTCTTATAAGGACCATTGTGATTACATTGGACTCACCCAGATAGTCCAGGATGGTCTTCTCATCTCAAGATTCTTAATCATTTCTGCAAAATTCTTGCCATGTAAGGTAATATATGCACAGATTTTAGAGATTAGAGTTTGGCCTTCTCTGGAGGGCCAGTGTTCAGGGTACTATACTCCCTATATCCAGTGTATCACTAAGTCCTATTTACTCTCTCTACAAACTTTTGGATCTGTCCATGTTTTTTTCATTTTCATTGCTCTTACTTTTGGCCTGGTCAAGAATAGAGAGTTCATTCATTCATTCATCCATTGATCCTGTCTTTCATTTTATTGAGAGTCTTCAACTCTAAATTATGTTTTGAGGGGGACACTAGGATGACAGAGACCCAATCCTGGGGGCTGTATTAGGGTGGGACCTTCAGGCTAGGCCCCTAGGGGTGAGAAATTCATTGATAGATAAGGTAGGAAAGACAAAAGGATGTATAAAGCCCGGGGCTTGATATGTTAGCACATGTGTTCTGTATTAGATGACCATTCTTCCCAAAAACACTATATGAATTTAACCAAACCTTACCTTCCCACAAATTATATTTAAATGTACAATCTTCTTAAAGCATATGCTGTGATCAAATAGTAAGACATTTGAAGATTCTCTTAACACCACAGTAAGTCATGGTTACTTCAGTAAAAAGTACTAAAAATTGAATTAGTGTTTTGGTGCTATGAACATTAAAGATTGAGATAAATAAGTAGTTTCTTTACTGAGTTTTGGGAATTGGGTGGATGCTGGGTGCAAAGCACTGCAGTATCCCAGCATGATATTGACGGTAGATAGCAATAGCTAGTGCTGAATAATAAAAGGTGGTTTCATGTGGTCCTTGTCAACAGGGTAAATATTTGAGCTGCCAGAGCAGGAAATTATAAAATTTGCATCTAAAAATAATCTTATCCTCTGGCTTTTCAATTGTGACCTCTAGTGCGAAGAAACAAGGACCTCACAGAAACTCCAGGCGTATGTGAAACCCTTCTTTGTGATCAGCTGATTTGATTTTCTTCAGTATAATGGCAGAGTATTTGTGAGGAAATTAAACTTCACCATAGTAGCCATTTGTTGCTTGGCATCAACTTTTCTATCTGGCTTTCAGGAGAATTTTTGAAATACTAGAGCTACCTTTGACCTCAGCGCAAGTTTGCAAAACTACAGCAGCTCTGGAAGAAGTTTAAATGAACTTAGGATCTCTAACGCAAAATTTCTCAGCTGTATCACTACTGACATTCTGAACTAGATAATTTTTTGTTGGGGGTGGAGGGCTGTTCTGTCTGTTCTAGGATGTTTAGCAACATTCCTGACCTTCACCTGCAACAGCCAGTAGTACAACCATCCCTAGTTTTGACAAAATGTCTCCACATATTGCCAGATGTCCCTTGGAGGAGTGGAAGGCAAAATTGTCCCCAGATGAGAACGACTGGTCAAACTGCACTACTCAAAATATGGTTCAGCAACCATCAGATCATGGACATCTTCTGGGAGCTTGTTCGAAATGCAGCATCTCAGGGTCCCCTCAAGTCTCTGGAATCAGAATCTACATTGTAACAAGATCTGCCGGAGACCTGTGAAGGTTTGAGAAGCACTGACCTAAAGCTCTGACCTGGGTAGTGTGATGTAACATAAAGATATAAGGTGGTGTAGTATAAAGGTAAAAATATGGCTTATCATTAATAGCTGTGTGACCTCAGGCAAGTTGTTCAACCTCTCTGAGACTCAGCTTCCTCCTCTGTTAAAATGGGACTGAGAAAACCTTCTGTGCTATGAGAATGAAAAGGGGGAATCCAGCTGAATCAGCAAAAAGGGTACCTGGCCCTATTAGGATCTCAGTTGGTCTAGTTTCCTTCCCTCTCTTTATAAAGCTGTTTTACTCCGCCCTGCTGCCAAGTAAAGTGCTGCACTCACTGTTACTTGTAATGATAATACAAGAGGGTGAAAAAAAGGAGTATGTCTTAAGTGCTCCACAAGTATAGCAGGCTGTAGAAAATCTGCTTGTTTACCGATTTTTATTTTTGAATTATCTATTTTCTTTAAGCTGTGGCTCTTGTGGTCTGGCTTTCTCATTGCTTGGGAAATTGGGATCTCATTTCTGGAAAACCCATTATCTTGGGCCTTGTGACCTCTTAATGGTCTCATTTAGAGACCAGAATCTAAAGGTGGAAAAGGTGAAGTTGATGGCAACTAGATGTAAAACTATTTAAAGGAAGAAGACACTAACATGGTAAACTTTATTCCTGTGCTATAGCAAGTAGATTTTGAAATAAGGCAATTATTTTTATGACCATTAATAAAATTTTTGGTTATGCAAGATAAGAATAAATATTTCTGCCTGTTGTCATGGCTTTGAGCCCATAATCTAATCTGACATAGATAATTTTTTTTGGCAAAATGTATTACAAATAATATTAAATGCAGGTACATACATGCACACATGAAATTACAGACCCACACAAATGTGACTTGTCAGGATAATTTTTGGGTAAATAGCAAGTAGTTTATCATAGCTGTGATGCTATGAAGATGAAGGGACATTGTCCAGAACCAATGTACAGTTGTATAGATTGGGCACTGCACAATGTGCAATGTATATCATTATGACAGTTTGTCAGAAGATGGTGATACAGTCTCTTGTTCCAACAGAATCATTATATTGCAACAGTTTCCCAGCAGATTAAACTTAAATGTCTTGAGGAAGGTGCTTTCTTTCCTGATTTGCATAAAGGAGCCAGATGGGCTAGTGGCAACCCTGTCATCTCACTTTTTTTTTTAAAATAAGTTTCTACTCTGCTGTGAAAAACAGTACAAATTATTATCCCAGAAATCATAATGTGGCTGAGAGCCACAGGAAAGGTATGATTGGTTTAATTTTTCCATTTCATGAATATTGAAAAAGAATCCTCCGTTAAAGGGTCCTCGAATATTACTTTCATCTTGAAGCTAATGCTGATGTCTGTGTGTTTATTGCCATTTTTTCCAGTAAAGGAGAAATAATTTAAGAAGTAGAAGAGGTTTGCCCATGTAAGTTGAGCAGATAAATGTCAGGTTATATTAAAGGAGAAATAATTTAAGAAGTAGAAGAGGTTTGCCCATGTAAGTTGAGCAGATAAATGTCAGGTTATATCAAAGAATCTTACCAGCTCAGATTAGTTGAAATCAGCTGACACCATGAAATCAGCTGACACCATGACAAGGTGATTACGCTGGAGAAATGGGGGTTATGATACTCTTTTTACACATGAGACTACACCTAGTGTATATTCTTCCTCAGAACTTTGCCTCTTGGACTTGAGTGCTACTCACATAATTTAGCATTGGTCATGTGAGCATTTTTGGTTTGTCTAATGTCATGCTTTGAGTTGACACATTTTACACATGTTCTTGTTGTGATTCCACTTTTACTTCCATTTCTGTCTAGAAATAGACTACAGTTTTACATAGAATTGCATCTGGAAAGCCACTGAAGAGGGGAAAATGTTTCAGCTTGGCCTTTTTAATTGCAACGGTGTTGTTGGTTCAGATAACAGAGAGCTCTTCTAGATGGGCAGAACAGGAAAGGGAGAATGCAATTACTGACAGGGACCCAGGCAGAGGAAAATCTTTTTTGTTCAAGTGGTTAACTTCTGGAGTTATTTTTCTTGAGTCTGGATGTGCCCAAATTGATAATTTGACTGAATTGCAAAGAAGAATCTCACTTGTATTTTTTGGTGGTGATGTCATTTTTATGGTTGTGACCAGTAGAGTTCTCTACTGTGAGCATAAATTGTGAGGTATAGGGGAAACTATTTGTTCTTAGCTATTAAGTTCGTGAAATTTGCAATTTAGTTAAAACTGCATGATTCTAATATAATGATGATAAAATAATAGTCTCAATATTAGATAGTTTATATAATAGAAAACTTAGTTTAGGTTCATGATTTCACTTGATTCTCATATAATTCCCTGAAGAAGTTTCTGTTGTTATCTTTATCTTGTAGATGTAGAAACTGAGCTTAGAATTTGAACCCAAGTCTAACCAGCAGACCCCCACTCACAGTTATGTTTCCCTGAGCTAAAAAGACAAGGGATAATGCATAACCATTTCTGGATACTGCCATGGGGATGTGTGAATGTTACAGTTCCTGAGGAGAATGACCAACTGTCCCAGTTGCCCAGGAGTAAGTGGGTCCTAGGACATGGGACTTTCAGTTTAAAGACTAGAATAATGCTGAGCAAATCAGGAGGAGTTGGTCACTCTATTCCTGAATGCATCGGTAAGAACAAGGTAAGGATAAGGTGGGAACCACTGGATTGCTTCATCCTCCTTGGAACTGTTATATGTATTCTAGATAGTTTTGATGAGGGTGTGGTTTTTCTGTTAAATTTTTTCAGGATATAAAGAAAATCTGTGAAGAAGAGGCTCTTTTAGGCAACTCATCAGCCAGGATCCTTGAGGTCTGTCTAGAAGGAAGTGAAGAAGTTATAGATAGATAGATAGATAGATAGATAGATAGATAGATAGATAGATAAATAGATAGATAGATAGCCTGCCATGATGGTGGGAAACACACTTACTGTACTTCAGATTTGGCCATGATGGTAACATTTCAGCCAAATATCTAAGTCCTGTTTTGCACTAAGTTGGTGGATCTTAGTAATTTGTTACTAGGGGTTGGGGTGGGGATTCATACCCTCATACAAACCTGCCATGAGTATGGGTTGTTATTCTTCCATTACAGGAGTTTATAAACTAGAATTTAATGTTTAACTGCCATTCATATTGTTGTATTGGAGAAAATAACAATAAATATTCTTATTCTGAAATACAAATTTGATACTTGGAAGTATCTATTCCCTTAAGGAAATTTTTCAGATTTGACCATCTCATACTGGAAAATCTGCCTGTGGGCCTGGCAGTTGTACAAGGAGAAATTTATTTGGTTCCTTTTTTGTAAAAATATGAATGATCTATCTTTTTTTTTTTTGAAGGTACTCTTGTGCCTTCATTAGAAACTTGGAAATTTGTTTTTCAACAATTGATAGTTTGCCTATCTGGTCGCACAATTTTTTGTCTATTTTCCTCCCTCTGAAACAATTTGGGTGTGGAGCAGAGATATCTGTGCCTCTTCAGGACATCTGCTATTTGTTATTATAGCTAACTTTGGAATGCTGTCCTTGGAATGGAGTGTCCATGTGTTGTGCTTCACTAACTGATGGTGTGGGAGAAAGGAGGTTTTCTTATAAGACAGTTCCCCAAGTGACTAGAGCCTCACCCTCTACTTGTCAACACTTTAAAAAATGATTAACCACTTTGAGGGGAATCTTTATAAATTATGATTATTTGAATGCTTCCTGGCTTTCTTACACACATTGTATCTTGAGCATATTGGAGCCTTTTTTTCCATAGCTCAGAGTCAAGATTAGCAGTGTCTGTTATTATTCTTTCCCGTGAAGTGGTGGTTTTGGGAATATAGGGTTCTTTTCCTCTCTCCTAAGTGGTCTCAGATGATCTCCTTTAATGTCCACTTTTGGTGGTTTTGTTGTTGTTGTTGTTGTTACATTTTTTTATTGAGTTATAGTCATTTTACAATGTTGTGTCAAATTGGTGGTTTTTTGTTTGTTTGTTTTATTCTTCCTATGCTGCTAGAGATCACCTATTCTTGTATTGGTGTCTTTAGCATGTCTTTCACATGTTAATTCCTTATAGACTGGGAATTAGATCGTCAAGCTTGTTAGAAGTGTGTAGAATAACTAGAAATTTGAACAGCCCACCAGGAGTAAATTAAGTATGTTCTAGTAAGGTTGAGCTTGGATCTTCTGAGATAGGACTTCTAGATAATTGTGGTGCAAGTGTGTTTAAATATCTCCAATGGGTTTTGTCACAGATGAAATAAAGTTTGTGAAAAACTTGAGATCAGGATCAAGATCTCATGTCTCAGAATGTTAACTTGACTTCACTTCTTTTTAGTCAAAAATTCTCAATTTTTTTCAGATACCCTTTTTTCCATCTGGATGGTTAACAAAATTTTATTCAAGCTGCTTGAGTCTTGCATATTTATAATGTTAGCCAAAGTACTAGTATTTATGAAATTTCTTTTGTTTTTATTTTTAATGATGGATCCAGAAGTTTTTTTATCTTAAAAGATTTAACCTCCAATTTACATCTTTATCCCCAACCAAGCTGAGTGTAACTAGAAAATAGCATCACATTAAGTAACCAAATTTGGAGAAACCCCTAGCAGATTAAAATTCATATTTCTTAATACTTTGTGGAAGTCAACTGAGTATAGTGTGAAGAGGTCTGGGAGAAGGCAGGTGAAAATTAGAACTTTTAAAGCAATACGTTTCCCCCGGCCTGTTTTATTAGACTGTGAGTGTAAATTTTACCAAACCACCAGCCTTTCTCTTTTTGATCTTTTAATGTTTCTTTGAAATTCAAAAGCAATTAGACTTGCTTTGGATTAAGTGGGAAAGTTAAGCCATTTTTACCAGTTAGGCTTAATATAATGTAACAAAAGCTGTTTCAGCTTGTGCATTACAAACTAAAAATTGTGTATTATAATGGCCTATCAAAAATTTCTCAAGTTTTAACTTTCTGTGAATGTGTAGTGGGCTAGAACAAATATGTGTATTAGCAATCTCTTGTATTTATGAGTCAGTTAGAAAATCAAAAGCCTATTGAATTAATAGAATAAGAAATCACTTTGAATTTGTTCTTAACTTGTAAATTACATAAGCCTGAGAGTAAAAGTTTCTTTTACCTGAAAGGTCATAAACTGAACGGAAATGGGTTAGTATTGTTGTATTTCTCTTGTTGCTACTGTGGATCTTCTAGTTCTGAAAATGCCTTCTCAGTCAGTCTTCAAGTAGGTGATAAGAGGATAATTCTGTTTTAGGGAAATTAGCTTGTGGCTGTGAAGACATCTAAGGTTATAACTTCTGTAGCACAAATGTGAGACAAGAAGTGACAATCTTTGGAATGTAAACTTGTTACAGGGAATTAGTTAAGATTGTACCATCATGAAAGAAGTCTTCCTTACATGAAGATACTCATACTGGGACCAAATTGAGATAAAAATTTGTATAAGTAAGGAGAACAAACTTAGTAAGTTTAGATTGGACCCTCATCTTACAAATGGAATTAATGGTATGGAATGAGTTTTTAAATCTTACATTTAACAAAATATAGGTTACAGGCATGAACTATGTGCTAATTTTTAGAAAGAACAAAGTGAAACTCAAATATCAATTTTCATTTGGGCAAAATGTTTCTGAAAAAATTGACAGCTACCATGCTGCAATATCTGTCACTCAGTGTTTGACCTTCACACTGCCATTTTTAAAAGAGTCATTTTGCCAAAACTATATTGAAGATCTTCTTCACATTTCCCAGAAGCCTCTTTAATCTGTTGTTATTCAGATAATTCTCTTTTGAAGTTCCTATCCTGCTGTGTTGCTAATCATTTCTGCTCAACAGTTCACCACTTGTTGATGGCTCTGTCTGAGATTCAGTAGTTTCCTACTGCCTCACTCTCACTGAGAGTAAGATGTATGTCACTATGGTGCTGGGTCCTGGGATGATGTGGCCCCTGCCTTTCCAGTCATACATTAGGGGCAGGAGAATGAGATATACACACTTGAAGAGCCATAATGCCAAACATGGTCTTTGAAAGGTGCAGAGAATGAGCGATTTCCATTAATGTTGGAAACCCTTTTGGGAAGTGCCATTTGGAAGGGGGCAGATTTCAGGAGTTGGAATGGGATGGGGTAGCATGACAGGGCACAGCCAAACAAAAGCTCAAGGGTAGGAACACACAGGAGTAGTCAAGAGGGCAGTGGGTTGTGCAATTTGACTAGGAAGTAGGAGAGGTAGGGAGGATCAGAGGAAGTCCAGGATGAAAGGTAGATGAGGCTTCTCCTTCTTGCAAAACATTGTACGCTAGAATGAAGTTAGTAAGTGGAAGAGTCCTTATTGACTGCCCACCAGCTGCTGCAGACACAACTGTCCATAGGATCGACAGCACTGATCCTTATGGGAAAAAACATAGTGTATGTAGTTAAATCATTTCAGTTATTAAATATGCCTGGGAGTGTTTAACAGAATTACTTAACCTAGTCATGGGGACAAAGAAGGCTTCTCTGAATCAGTGATATTTAAGCTGAGACTTGAAGGATCAGAAAGGATTCAAGGACAAGGTTGGGAAGGGGAGGGGAGGGATGCACTGGAGGCTAAAGGATTGGCTTCATAATGGCTGAAGGCAGCAGAGAGCTGGGTCCATAGTAGGAACCAAGGGAAGTCTAGAGCTGTGCTGTCCAGTATGGCAGCCATAGTCACGTGTGACTTCGTGTGACTTTAAGCACTTGAAATATGACTATTGCAACCAGAGGACTGAATTAATTGGCCACTCTTGGCTGGTGGCTACCATATTGGATAGCACAGGTTTAGAATATCTGTAACAGAATGGATAAGAGGGAGAGAGGTTTTCATCGGTCTAAAGAGGCGCATAGGAGAGAGATTTTGTGAGTTATGATAGACCATTGTAAGAAGTCAAGACTTTATTCTAGAGCTTCAAGAAAACCACTAACAGGTTTTATGAAAGAGTGAGACATAATCAAATTGGCATTCTGCAGTTGGCCTGGGAACAGGATGCTGCTGCTAAGTATGAGCAAGGACTCAACAGTAATAAAACTGTCCTTAAGGAAGATTGATCTGGAGTAGGACTGGACAGGGGATGAAGGAAGGTGAAGAGATCAGAGAGGGAAGAGGGAAAGCATAGTGTTTAATAACACAGGCTCTGGAGTCTGAATGCCAGAGCCAAATTATGAGTCCACTATCTTCAGTTTGCCTGGAGGAAGGGTACTTCAGCTGTGTGAGCAGTGCTTTGTCCCAGAGCTGGCCTAGCTTACACAGCTACAGGGCACATGACAGAGGGGCTATCTGAGCTTGCAGCCATGTCTCTGGGAGTCACTGTGGGTTACCATTCTGCGGGTTGGTCATGGGGGTGATTTTCTCCTGTTTTTTAATTGTTTCACTTGGTGCAGAAATTAAGGGCCTTTGGTGACATCTCATTCAATCTTCCTTTACTTTATTTGGTAAGCTTTTCACTAAACTTTTATGAAAAGTCTGTCATTCTCATCTGTTTCCCATAAGGAAGTGTTCAGCAGTGGCAGAAAGTCCCTGGACTTACGGGAGAGGAGTGGTTTCCTGAGGTCCCCCACAGCATTCCCATAGAGCTTACTTTCCCTGGTTGCAAACTGAACAGACTGATGGAACAGATTTGCTTTCTCTCTGGAGAAGACTGAGAGAAGTGGCTAGGAAGGTTCAGTGAGAATCTGAGCAGGCAGTGTATGTGGAAGTTAAGATTCTGGTTGCAAGAAATCATAGCTAGCACAATTAGAAAAGAAGTCTTTACTGAAAGGGCAATATGTGGAATCTAAGTGCTGGATGTCACTGGCCCTACAGAAGTACTAGAGGTAGAAACCTGAGGGCTGCCAGGATGTTCCAGTTTCTCTGAGCGCAGTCTTCACCTGTGCTGTATCTTGGTCCATGTGGTCAAATCAGCCAATCCAAAGCTCTTGAATTTACCTTTTATAGATCCAGCTGGGACCTGGGAGGGGGCCCAGCTCAGGTCAGTTTTCATCTTTGCTCCAGTCAGATCTGGCTTGCTGTGAATGACCACATGGAACAAATAGAGCTTTTGGACTTATCCTTTCCATAACCCTAAAGGGTATGGAGTTCTGCCTGGTTGTCAGAATGATGTTCAGTATGGTGTCATATCATATCGTACATAGAAAATATAATATATGTAAATATAATACATTATCCTAAGCAGTGTCTAGGATGTTATATAAAAAACTACTCCAAAACCCTAATCCCCCCCCCCCCCGCCACGTCCCCCATACCTGTTGCATCCTCAGCCACTCTGGTCTAATGCTTATTATAAGGAAAACTCTTTTAACTCTGCTTTTTTTTTTTTTAAATAATATGAGCTATTTACACAGGAGACAAGGGCAAAAAGTAATTTTATGTGATATTTATGAGATATTGGTATTTTTGAGGGGGAGAAGGGAGATTAATGTGTGGAGCTGCATTCTCTAAGAATGTCTAATCATCTTCATTGTAAGCTGAAGTGGTTACCTTGACATAATGTCTCCAACTAAAAAATCCTTGATGGGAGTTTAGATGCTGAGATGTACATCTGTAAATATTGACTTGCTGGAAATTGCTTGTTAAGTCTCTGGTGGCCCATTTTCCTTTTTTTGTGTGCAAAAGCTAACCTTTCTCTACTGCAATCAGATTTTAAAAAGAAGATATGACTAGAGTTGATGAAAGGGTAAAGTTCATACTCACAAGGCAATTGCTGAGAATTAAAATGTGCCAAATTCTCGACTTTGGTTCTAATTTTTAAAGCATCAGCGTATTAATTTGGACTTGAACCTGATGCCATGGAAAATGACTTCTTACTTAGCTAAATTCTTCAAGTATTTCTGTTTTTGTCACTTAAACGAAATCTAAATGTGAGTTACAGTAGTTACTCAGGGTTGGAAATGGGGCTTTGGGATGAGGCTATTCAGTGCAGTTTAGGTTAAGTCACTTAAACTGCAGGTGGTTATTAAGCTTGCCATGTCTGATAAAGATTTTAAATCATGATGCATTAAGGTATATGCCAAAAGAATCTCAAGGTTTTGCCAATTTATATGGGCATAAACTTGGGGCATATGTTTGCAAATGAATTTTCAGGGTGTTAGATCAGGGAGGGTGGGTTTTATAGTTGGAGCAAGCACAATATATACATATGGATGCAGTGACTAGAAGGTCATCTAGAAGGGAAAAATCCAGAAGTGGTTGGGGGGTGGGTAGCACTTGCTTCATTCCAGAAGTTTTACATACGTTGTCTTATTTAATCCTCATAGTTTCCCTCTGAGTTGAGTATTATTATCCCTGTTTTACAGATATGGAAACTAGTTAATTAAGCACTTCTAAAGGTCATGCAACCAATAAGGACTTAAGCATGTTGGCCCAGTTTTTTCAAAGGGGATGTGGTTGAAGTTGGAAAGCAAGTGATTCCTGGGAAGAGATCCCCTGAATCCCGCCCCATTTCACATGAAGGAAGAGAGAATTAGATATGGTATCCTCAGATCAGAAATCTTTCAGGACAACTCAGGAGGAATCTAGAGCAGTGGGGGAACTAAGCTTGCTTCCCAGAGCATCCTGGGGAAGACTAGATGATGCAGTTCATCTGGCGTCTTGAATGAAGTGGCAGTGGCTGAGGACAGCCATGTAGGATCCATGCTCCAGTGTGCTATGGGAAAAACATCCAGGAGGTCCTGGGCCTTCAAGGGTAGCTGTGGCAGATGCTGAGAGGCTGGAAGACTGGGGAGACCTTAAACAAGGGAGGAGGAGGACTCAGAGTGTGTAGACCTTGTTGGAGTCCATGGTGGAGGCTAC
Source organism: Camelus dromedarius (assembly GCF_036321535.1). Lineage (NCBI taxonomy): Eukaryota > Metazoa > Chordata > Mammalia > Artiodactyla > Camelidae > Camelus > Camelus dromedarius. The sequence goes on from NC_087452.1 coordinate 28,593,427, forward strand.
AGTCATCAGTAGTTGATGCCACAAGTCAGGTGGCACCTGCTACTTTGACACTAGCTATACATGGCAAGTATGCCCCCAGGCTGCTTTCCCAGTGCCAGGAAGTTAGGGGTAGATGAGAAGATGGGGAAAGAAGAGAATCTTAAAAAGCAGATGTTTAATTAGTGTTGACTGAGTTACTTCTAATTGCCAAGGTTAAATCACCTATACCTTTATTCTCCACTAGGAATTTATAGGTTACATTGAAATTCAGTTATAGAGATATGACATTATACTTTTGTGCTTCAGATGTGAGATTATATTTTGCACATTGTCTCTTTTTAAAAAAAATTAAAAATTATTTATTTTTTCCTTTTTTAGTTTTATTAGGTAAAATTATTACAGTTTGCACATATACATTATACTGCATGTAAATACATATATACAATATACTGCACTTTTTTTTAGTTTACATATGTGTACTGATCACTGTTTCTAAGAACAGATTAGAGCTTTAGCTTTTTAAACTTACGTAGTTATCAAAGAATTATAGCCAACCGTAACATAAGAATCAACAGAATGCAATAATCTAATCATTAAAGGGCAGTCAAATTGTGCTTACACATATTCAAAAGAATCAGTCAGCTAAGTTACAAATAATAAGTAGTTCATTTGTGTCCTTACCATTTTATTTTATTTTACTTTATTTTATTTCAGATTCCACATATAAGTTATAACATACGGCATTTTCCTTTCTCTTTTTGGCCCACTTCACTTAGAATGACGATCTTCAGGTCCATCCATGTTGCTGCTGATGGCATTATTTTATTCTTTTTTTAATGGCTGAGGAGTGTTCCATTGTAATACACATACAACAACTTCTTTATGCAGTTATCTATTGATGGACATTTGCACATTGTCTCTTAGTAATTGTTATAAGTTTTAAGCAGAATCAGCTGAATTAATTATGCTTCTAATTTTTTCACATGTGTCACTAAGATATACTTTAAAAATATTTAACAGATGTTGGAAACCATGTTCATTATGTGTATTATCTCACTTAAGTTGGAAGACATGTATAATTAATTAATATTGTGAGGCATATACCATTATTATCCCATATTTTACAGTTGAGGAGACTGAGACTTGACCAAGGTCACACAACTGATAAATGAGTGAGGCTGGAGTTATTGATGCAGCATCCATTTTGACCTCTCAGAGCCTGAAATGGGACCTGACACATAATAAGAATACAAAAAATATTCTGAATGAATGAATGATTGCTCAGTTATGTGGCAGCATTAGCTGACTAGTGGTATGTTGGGAATCCTGGTCTAAGCAAGGTAAAGGAAGAAAAATTAATTAGACCTGAATCTTCCTCTTGATGAATTAGCTATCCCTAATGTGCTATGCATTCTAACTCATAGCCAAGCCTTTGGAAATATGTGTGAGTGCTGTCAGAAAATATACACAGAGCAAGAGTTTTTAGAAGTGAAAAAAATGTTTTGTGGTTTAGGGACTCCTGAGGAAAGTTAACTCTTAGCTGAGTAGATGAGGGGAAGTACGTGAGGGGCCAAGAAGGTATTTCAGATCAGTCATGCCTGTTGGAGTCACTTTACAACATCCCCTCATGTTGCTGTAATCCATGAGCAGAATAAAAGTGGATAGCCATGCAGGACAGATGTAAAGAAATTACAGCCAGCTCTCTGGTGCAAAGCAGTGCCAGTTTCAAACTTGGGCGCCAGCCCTCTCCCAACTGGTCCAGCCTAACTGACAATACTTTCATCTGGTTTCTGCTTTGCACTTGGGTCTCTATTAATCTGATTTAAACATCAATCCTATATGTAGGTGTTAAATCTTTTGTGAGTATGTTGAGGGTGGTGTCTTAATAAAGAGATTTCTTTTCACCTATTGGAAGCACAAGTCCTTTTGAAAACTTAGTTTTGTAAATCTTTAGAATTTGCATCTCATTTATGGGAGAGGATTTTTTATGTTGAAGTCTGAGAGTGTGTGCAAACAAGTATTTCCAGAGCCTCCCAGTTGCTGTACGTGTTCCACCTGAACTACACGGAGAGTGGTCTGCACCTACAGTTATCTCTCAAGCCTCCTATTCATAACTGAGGGATAAGAAGTCTCATATGTAGTGTAAATTGGGACAACCATACTGGGAAAAAGCTTGCCAATATAAATGAGCCTTACACTTTGATTCTGCGATTCTACTTCTGAAATCTATCCTTTGGAGATAATTCTTAGTGCAGAATACGTTTTGTGCCCAAAGATACTGAGAGCAATTTCTTCCTTTTTTAAAATAAGAACTTAATTTTTTTAAATAATAGAAAATTATTTTAAATAGGACAAAACTTGAAAGTTTCCAAATGTGAAACAGGGATGGAATATTATATAGTCACTGAAATGATTTTAAAAGTACCTAAAAGTACCAAATAAGGTACTTATTACTTGTGTTTATTCTTTAATTTTCGTTCAAGTTACTACTATTCCATTTTTCAGTCTTGAGAGAAGGGAATGCGCTGTGGAGCCAGAGCTTGTGAATACGTAATTCCTTCTTAGTATAAACAGCTCATAAAGTACAGCAGTGACAAACACTGAATCAGGTGTCAGGAGACTTGGCTGGGGCTGGGCTGTCTAAAGAAGATGTGGATCTGGGGCCCCTTCACCAGTACCACCTGAACAAAGTACCCTGAAAGGAGCTGTATAGCTGGTGCTTCATAGATTCTCTGGGATGCAAATAAACACAACACCCACAATAATTTTTTGTTGTTGAAATTTTACATTTGTTTTCAAATGCAAATATACCTTAGTTTTTCAGGATAACTTGTAGCAGTAGCTTTAGAAGCTGCTTTTTAAATTCCATTATATTATTCTATGCAATATTTTCTGTATTTGGGGTAGGGGAGCTATGTAAGGCCTGCATTTCTTCAAGCTTATTACTTTAGCCTGTAACTCTTTGATTTTTGATCTACATAATCACTGCTAGGCATTGTGGTTGTCCCCAGGCTTATGCTTAAATGGAACATGTGTGGGAATTATCAGAAATAACTTGTATGCACTCTTAAATTGTCTTTCTACAAAATGCTAACTTTAAAAATAACAAAATTTATAAAGATTAACAACCGCTCCTGTTGATATGTAATATTAAGGTCAATCTGTAAACAGATTTAAAAATAATGGCCATCAGAGCTTGAAAGGAGAATATTATTTTAAGTTTTAAAATCAGTATTTAATCTGAGCGCAATAGAATTTCTTTCCAGCTAACAGGCACTTTAAATGAAGCCCCCAGATCTTCTGCAGTAGAATTTTAATGCCAGAGAAGAGGGGTAAGGGAGAGTTGATAGCCTACCGCCCTCAGGTGACTTCCACTCACCCCTCAGGTTATAAAGACAGACCTGCCTTGGGGCTTGACAGCTACAGGCAGTACTGGGAACCAGGACAAGTTACTTAAATTGCTGGAGACCTTATGTGTAAAATGTGGAGGCAGGAGTTGGATTAGATCAGCATTTCCTAAACATTATTTTATGAAACCCCAGTGCTCTGTGAGGAGTTCAAAGGCATCCACAAATAAAGAGTTTCCTTGAGCAAATACATGTGAGAAATGCCATACCTCTCTTTGGAGATTTCCCAATGTGTGTGAGCTTATTCTAGGTTGTAAGATATTCTGTAGTAAAGACATAAAGACATATTTTCCACAGTGTTTCACCTACCATGTCTTAAATGTATTTGATGACAGAATGCTGTTAGCAGGGAACATATTTTGGAAAACACTGAACTAAGTTTTTTCTAAGTTCCAAGATTCTGGGGTTTTAAACATGCCCTTCAAATGTTGCTTAGCAACAGTACATCCACCTGATTTCCCCACTAGATGGCACCCTTGAATGAGATTTACTTTTTATTTTTGACTGGTTTCTTTTTGGACATTGCTTTTCCTATGCACTGGGAGAGGGAAGATCAGTTATTAAATTGATTTTAAGGCCATTCTTGTAACATTTTACAGACCATTTAAAATAAAGCAGTGTGTCAACTGTAAGGATAACACCAGATTGAAATTGTATATGAATTTTTCTCACTAGAGCTAACTTCAAAAAAATGACACTATTTGAACAATACCAGTATGTCTTCTTTTTTCATGTTGTAAATCAGACTTTAGCCAGACAAAATCTAATTGGACATTTGGGTTGTTCTGTTGATCAACTTGAAATGTTGATGTGTGAGGCTGTCAGGTTATCAGGAGGCAACTGAGAATGTCGTTTAATTTCTATGATGGATAAGAAGTGTCTTCAACCATTACATATGTATTATTTTGTTAAGGATCACTGAAATATCGCATTTAGATGGCAGTGTACCTTCAGAAGGTCTTCCTTTCCAGGCTGGCTGTGTTAAGTGGTCTCTTAAAGTCTCTTTCATGCTCTGGTACATTTTTGCTAGGCTCTTTATTAGAAATAATTTGCTATTAGGCATTAAGATTTTGCTGGTCTGTGGGTTCGTCAGTCTGTCATTCACTGGGTCTCACTGTTGTACTCTTAAGCACTTTAGCTGCACCTCCCCACCTCCTGCCTGGAGTTCATGGAATTTCACACGTTGGTTTAAGTGTGCCCAGGAGTTTTGGAAAGTGAAGGCAACTTTACTTAGAAATAGTCATGCTTCGAGTTTGTTCAACTGAAGGATGTTTACCTATTAGAAATGTGTGCCTTTTTAATGATGGAAAGGGAGCTTTTAAAAATATAATGAGGAGACTTCCTGAACAACTTCCTGAATTATCTGAAATATGTATATGTTTGCAGGGGGCAATGAGAAGCCACATGCTGTGACTGGAGTCTCATCTTGCTCTTTCAATGCTACCTTTTGAGGGTGAAACTTTTGTAAGGTCTTTTAGATCTTATTCCAGTAAAAGATTCTTTCTGGGCCCCAAATAGCACTCCAGGGAGGTTAAAATTGTCATACTTTCCAAAGGTCAGTTGTCTGAATTATGATTTTAGCATGACTATCAGATCTGCTACTGTCTTGCTTTATGTTTAGCATTTTATCTTAGCTTTGTTCCTCCATAGTGTTCAGCATAGCATGGACTCTGGTTTTTAGTTTGTTTTGGGCCTTAGATTTTTAGCATAGTTCATATGTTACACTCTTATTTGATTAGACCATCTGAGAAATTTGTTGTGGATTTTGTGAAGGGGGTAATAGAAATATCAGATAAAATAGACAATAACAATCATAGTTAATATGTATTGATTGTTTATTGTTTTAGGCACTGTGCCAAGCATTTGACACATATTAGCTCGTTTGATCTTCACAACAGCATGAGTGAGATAGATCCTATTTCTATGGTATTTTCAGATGAACAAATTGAGAGTTAGGAATGTGGAGTAACTTAGTTAATGTCACACACTTTGTAAGTGGCCCAGCAAGGACTGCTGATCTGGCCTCTCATGCCTTATGTTTTACCACCACATGAATAATATGGAATATTCACGTCCTGAATGTTTTGTGAAATGTGCATATGAATCTTCATAAGGTCAAGGCAGGTTGAGCCAAGTGGCCACAAGGCAGGAAGAAATCTCGTGATAATGAGAACTCAGCTGTCAATTTTGTTCTTAGCTCTAGACACCAAGATTTCTTGGCCTGATGGCTTCATATTCAAATATGTTTGGCCATGTTTCTCAAAACACTGAGTTACTATACTTTACGTTAACAGTGCTTGGCTTTGTCTTTTATGCAGAAAGCCCCTCCAGGCCTCTGTAATGTGCTAAAAAAGATCTTGTCTAAAACTCATGAAAATAAATAACATAAAACTGTTCTGAATAAATTTGAGTTAAGTGAACAGAACCCTTTTCTGTGTCTGTGTATTGCATACATATAGTTGTGTGCACCCATGAACACATGTTCTGTCAGAGAGCCTAGGACAAATATCCTCCATAGTGAAGGACATCTCAGAATTTCCATTATAAATTATTTTAGAGGTTTATAACTAATACTGTAAAAAAAAAAAATTCAGCCCCACCTGTAACTTACTTTATTGTGTTTTCAGGATTAGTTGCAAGGAAGAAGGTAGATGAAAACAAATCTTTGTCTTAGAAGTTGAGGGTGGTACAAATGTTTGTGTAATTGTTGGAAAAGATGGGAGTGTTGTTAGAAATAGACTTGGGACCTCAAAGATTCAAGTGGCAAAGAGTAAGTAATACATCTGTTGAATATCAGATACCTAAGGGGCAAATGCAAAGCCTGATCTTTAACTTGCATGTTAATTATAAACAGGAAGTGCATACAGCATGTCACTGAATTCTGTGAATCTCTCTTTTTTTTTTCTGAAAAAAAGGTGGTAGGAATTAAAACATTATTAGACAAAGGTCCATAGATTTCTTTTTACCATCAAGACCAAAACTTAACTTTAAAAATCACCTCTTCTGGAAAGCCTGCACTAATTACTAAGATATATTAAGCCTTTTCAGGGAGTGTGCTAAATGCTTTTTATGAGTTTTCTCATTTACTCCACTGAACATCTTCATTTTACAGATGAAGAAGCCAAAGATCTGAGAGAAGTAAGTTGGAGTGTAAGTTGGAGCTGGTAGAAGAGATGTGCAAGAGCCTATAGTACATACAGGGTGTGCCCAGTGTTTTCTGATTCCCCCTTTGCTCTGACATTCCTTTTGCCCAATTGTCTCAACCCTGGGGCTCATTGGAACAATCCAAGGAAATTAAAAATGCGGACATGCAAGTCCCACCCCAGATCTGATTAATTAAATCAGAATCACTGGAAAAGAGGCCCAGGTGATTCTACTATGCAGAGAAGGCTGCCTGAGAACTCCCTTCCACTTTGCCCTTAATTTCTGGTCAGCTTTAATAGTTGTGAGGTCAATTATTTCTCAAGTAAAAGATTAATTACTTCATTTATAATTTGCATCAGTTTGTATGGGCTGGGAGAAAGTTTGCCTTTGCAAAAGATTTGCTAAGCAAATTAATAGGTTACACTGGAGTATAAGGGAAATGCTTATCTTATTTAAGAGCACAAACAGCTTTCAAGAATAATAGAAAACTATATTCATTATAAATAAATTGATAGGTGAATTACAGGTCACTTTAACATCCATTAATAAAATTTTTAAGTCCAGTTAATCCACACATTTTATTAACTTGATTGATTACCTGCTTTTAAAAATTATTTCTAAGAAAAATATTCTATAATTCTAATTTTTGGTGTAGTCAACTTGGGTTCCCCCAACCTTTAAAGAATTGAAATTAGTTGTTACTGTTTGATATGCTGTCAGTCTTCTTAATGTCATTTTGTAGCTTAGTGTTTTGCCTAATCTATGAGATTTTAAGTTTCTTAAAAGCAAGGATCTCATCGCTTACTTTTTTTTAGTACCTATGCCTGTTTTTGGTGCTCTGCATCTTACAGGTGCTCTATGAATGCATGCTTTTGACTAAGGCAGTGCCTGCTTGGGCAAAACAAAACTTCAGTTAAGGAAAATGTAAAGTTCATATTCAGCCTGTAGGCATCAGATGGTCATACTCATATGGGTTGCTTATGACCTATGCCCATGGGTTTGGTCCATGCCTGTTATTAAATAGTTGAATTTTACTCCTGAGAAGATGCAAGAGCTCCTGCTGTACAGATATCCTTAAATGTGTGCTGGATCTCCTAGATGACTCTGGGTCACAAAATGCGGAAGATACAGAGAGAGACTGTACCTGGTTTACTGCTGTCAATTTTGTGCATTTCCAGAAAGGAAAAATGGTACAGTAGTTAAGAGGTAAGTGGGCTTAAATTCAAAAAATGGTTTACCACTTCGTAGCAATGTGACCTTAGAGAAGATACTATTTTCTCTATTTCCTCATCTTTAAAACGGGGTATTGTGAAGATTAAGTGAATTAACTTATAAATGTGATTGAAATAGTGGATGGCCAGTTGTAAACCTCAGTATGTATGTTACCTTTTACTGTTAATATAAAGTGGAACTATTAAGTTTAGTGTAGTGATTATTAACAGAGGATGATTCCACCTCCCAGAAAACGTTTGGCAATGACTGGAGACAATTTTGCTTATCATACTGTGGCGTGTGTGTTACTGGCATTTAGTGGGAAGAGGATAGGGTTGCTGCTAAACATCATACAATGTATAGGTCAGCCCTCCACAACAAAGAATTATTTGGTTTCCGTTGTCAGTGGTGTCGAGGTTTAGAAACACACGCACATGAATACAGGCCTAGCAAATTAGGTGGAATATTACAGTAAGCTCATTTGGAAATGACCCCTAATCCATAGCCAGCAGTACATTGGCTGCTAGACTAACATATACTGGGTCCCTTCTGTTATCTCAAAATAATGAAGAAATGATCAAATTCAAGCATTTGAGAATGAGCAGTGGCACTTTTCTTAGTGAATTGAATTCGTATTTTGCTCTGTACTTTGCTATAAATACAATTGGCTTTAAATACTAGTGTTAAGAGTGATCTCTAGAGTGATAGAGTGCATGCCTAACATGCATGACGTCCTAGGTTCAATTCCCAGTAACACCATTAAAAAAAAAAAAAGATAAATAAACCTAATTACCCCCCCAAAAAGAGTGATTGATCTCCACCCTAAAATGTGAGTAGAACTTGTATTATAATGTATTAAGTATGCATATGTATTTAATTTATTATATAAATACTTTAAAATATTACAAATATTCTTTAGAATAGACTCCAGCCTCTTTGGTCTGGCATCCTAGACATGTCACAGTTAGATCCCCAATCTACCTACTGAGCCTTATCTCCCACCATTATTCCTCACCCATACTGTATTCTCTATACTAGAGTGATGATAATATGAAGTCAACTTTATAGGCAGTTTTTCTGCCTCTAGAGAGAACTTGTCTTGCTCCTAGATATGTCACCTGGCACAGAATAGGCATTCATTAAACATTTGGAGGATGTATAATAATATCTCTCCTTGCAGAGTATGTATAGACATACTAGGCACTGTGCCTCCCTATTACTGTGCCTTTATTTCTTCCTCACTCTGAAAGGTTTTCTTACTAAAATTCATCTTTTCTTTTAAAATTTACCTGAAAGCCTTTTTCACACAATCTTCTCTTATTTCTTCTTCAATCTCCAGTCTTATACAAATTAATTCCTCCCTCTCCAGGGGCCCAGAGGACTATGTTTTTCTTCCATTTGCCTTTTGTTAGATGTAATCACAACAATACCCTTCTCTCTGTTTTGTGTACAGTTCAAGGTAAGAAGCCATGATTACACCTCCTTCTTTTTGCCAGAGGGCCTTTGCACACAATAAGCACCCATGTCCTCATTGAATAACACAGTGGGTCCTCCCTTTGTCATCAACTTGAAGTTCTGTTTGCTGTCATGCTATTTACACTGTGCTTATTTTGAATGAGTCTAAGGAGAGTAAGTCTAAGTAGACATTTATCCCCCAGAGGGTAAGTGCTGTGTCTAATTCTATTTGGTAGCTCCTTATCTAGAGTAGCACAGAGAGAGTGCCTGACAGATGTCTGGGAAATGATTGATGCCTTGTATTGCTGTTAAGTGGTTAATGCTTCTTTATTATATATTGTTTGTTGTGCAAGAGACAGTTGATGATCCTTTAAGTGTCTGCTTAATGAACTTAATCAAGGAGTGTTTCTCTCTGTATTAATCATACAGCTAGTATAGAACTGAATTATATACCAATTCTTAACTTATAAAAAGGATAAGATGGAGGGTAAAGAGCTTCTCTAGAAATGGAAATTAGCTTCCAGAAGACTTTTAGCTTGATTTAGAGGCATGTTACTCTTAGATTTCTAAAATCTACCAATAAGTATTCATTAACTGCTTTTTATTTGGAGAGTAAGACCAGTTCATAATATGGCTCCTGCCCTGTAGGGCCTATGCTCTAGCACAGTGCTTAGCAAACTTTTTCTTCTTTAGAGGACCAGATGACAAATAGTTGAGGTTTTGCGGACCATACAATCTCTTGCAGTTATTCAGTTCTGCCATTGTAGTGTGGTCATAGCAGCCATAGGGAAAATGTAAACAAATGAGCATGACTGTATTCAAAGAAAACTATGTACGAAACTGGCAGTCTGGTGTAGCTGTGTGCCATAGTTTGTTGACCCCTGCTCTAGAGTGTGGGTAAATGTATAAGTGGATACATGTATGCATATAAAACTAGTGTTAGGGCGTGTGCTTTTTACTGCCAATGTTGTAGAAACCATGAGATGAGAGAGAAGGCTGGGCCAGAGTAATAGAATAGGGGCCTGATGAAGGGGGACTTTTTGTTTCTATGAACACATATATAAAATTTTTCTTCATTCCACTTTCTTAGCAAGAAAGTTTATAAAGTCATTCAGTTTTTCAAATATTTTACAAGTATTTGCTAAGTGGTCACTATAGACTAATGTTCATTCTAGTTTTTTTTTTTTTTAAACTGAAGTATGGTCAGTTACAATGTGTCAGTCTCTGGTGTACAGCCCAGTCATACATATATTCATTTTCATGTTCTTTTTCATTAAAGGTTATTACAAGAAATTGAATATAGTTCCCTGTGATATAAAGAAGAAATTTATTTTTTCTAATCTGTTTTTATATACAGTGGTTAATACTTGCAAATCTTTAACTCCCAAATTTATCCCTTCCCACCCCTCTTACCCCTGGTCTCCATAAGATTGTTTGCTATGTCTGCAAGTTTGTTTCTGTTTTGTAGATAACTTCATTAGTGTCTTCTTTTTTTCTTTTTCTAGATTACACATATGAATGATACCATATGATATTTTTTTCTCTTTCTAGCTTACTTCACTTAGAATGATTATCTCCAGGTCCATCCATGTTTCTGCAAATGGCATTATTTTATTCTTTTTTATGGCTGAGTAGTATTCCATTGTATAAATATATCACAACTTCTTTATTCAGTCATCTGTCAATGGACATTTAGGTTTTTTCCATGTCTTGGCTATTTCAGTGCTCCTATGAACATTGGAGTGCATGACAGTGCTGCTATGAACATTGGAGTACGTGTATCTTTTCAAATTTGAGTTCCCTCCTGATATATGCCCAGGAGTAGAATTGCTGGATTTCATTCTGGTTTTTTTCAAGTTTAATAATTGAATATATTTTCCATGTTTTAATGTCTTATTTTACACATTTTAGTATCTCTGAATTTGGGATGCATCTCCCAGTTGATGCTGTTATTACCAAATTTTCCTTTCTCTACCGATATAAATTAAGATGTGTCTTACAATTGGTGGAGGCTTAGAATCTAGAACAGAGGCACTTACTTTAGATATTTTACTTTTTACTTTTATATTTACTCAGCAACCTACTAGACACAAAGATTCTGAGACCATTTAAAATGAAGATTGGAAACACCTTTTAAAAAAAAATTAATGCCTTAAATCCTGAAAGAGATTGGTTACTTTACATGTCTCAGTTAATGTTCTGTTAAATAAACTCTCATGTCAAGCATGGCCTTTTCTGTGCTCTTCGATGATTTTGGCTTGTTTCACAGATTTCCTTCATAAAGGTAATATATGGACCAAAATTTCAGAAATACCATTCTGTGGCCCAATGAGGAACCTGGTCACAGTATTCTGTGTCTATTACCTATAACTTTCCCTTTGTTAGAAGCACAGAATTTGAGAACAGGTGTTGGAATATGTGTGTTTTTCCCTAATTTATCTCATTTTTATTTCATTGCTCTCAGATTTTCTAAAACTGTGAAGTTCTTTATGCAGGTCTGGCCTAATTAGGAGAGCTTGGGAAGGTTTGTAAAAGGTTTAATGTTCCCCCTCTTTCCTGTCTATATAAATCAATTAAAATGAACTATGAAGGAACTCACACTCAAATCATGTATAACTCTAGATTTCATTGCTATGTGCTTGTTTTCGACATTCAAGGAGGAGGTTCTGCCTAACTATTTATGATTTACAGTAGCCAGAGATACATTTCAACCAGTTCCATAATATATGGGAATAAGACATAATATAGAAACATTATTTATGCCTCTGATCAGAAGGGGAAAGCTGTTTCTTATTCTGTGCTTATGGTCTAAGCAGTGTGAATAGTAAGCACAATTGTCTTTGTAATTAGTATAAAAAATCAGAAAAATTAAAATTCAGATTGGTATTTCACAACCAATATGTCTAAATATTTTAAAGTTAATGCTCCTAAGTAAAAGTAGTAAATACTCCTCAGTGTTCATAGTCTGGTTCCTTTTGGCATGGCTTTTGTGTTTTTGTTCTCTATAAAGTTATTATTTGAATGCTGAGTCTTGAAATAATCTCTACATGTATTTTTTCCTCTTGTGTATTTTAGAAAAGGTCTTCAGTGCAAGAAAGTGGTTAACTATTAATTGGCAATTGATCATTAGAGAGAGATAAACTGTGATTCTTATACCACATGGAGAATTTTACAGTGTGGTATTTGTGGTACTTTTGTGTATGTGCATTCCTCAAGCATTTCAAACCATAGTTTTACGTAATGACATTATTTTTTATAGGGCTGAGAGGTAGGAAAGGGAAATCCAGAAGCTGCAATTTATTCAAAGATTTCTTCTTAGAATAACTCTGGAAAAATAAATTTTATTTTATTTTTTCTGACATCTTGAATTGCAATTTTTACCTCTCTTTACCTTAAGGTACTTAAGTGAAAAATATAATGACTTTTTAGAGCAGGTCCAAACTGTAGAGCAATTTAATTGAGTTCTCTTATTTTTAGACAAGGAACCAGAGCAGGCTGCTCTACCTACCATTTGTGGAACCAGGACAAATGCTAATGGAGACCCACAGACCAAATATCTAAATATGCTAAAGGTCTAATCAAGCTGTGCTTGCCTTCTCTCCTGAGGGCTTCAGTCCAAAGTCTGAAACTGCAGGACTCTCAGTTTCTCCAGTGCCAGCCCTGTGGCCTGTGGGTCTGTGTGGCAGCATGGGTTTGATGGAGCAGGACAGTGGGAACTGGACTCAGGCCCACTGAACCCAAAATGAAGATGGCCTGCCCAGGCTCCCCAGGGAAGTGGGTTGGGCAGGATCTGTACCTCCAGGCCCCACTTGTCTGACTTAGGCCTTCCAGGGAGTTCCTTAGATCATATCCTCTGAGCCAGGGGAAGGATGTGAACAGAGAGATCTGGGAGATCTGGTATACCTAGACATCCATTTTTGTCCTTTGTTTCCAAGGACAGAGGCTGTGGTTCATCCTATCATGGGCTCTCAGCTCAGCATCCTCTGGCCTGGGGGCCAAGTTTAGCTAGTAAGTCCCTCCTGTTGGCTCAGGCAGTCACCAAATAAAAAAATTAACAAAACTTCCTGGTGAGACTCCAAAAAAAAAAAAAAAACTTGCTTTTTGAGGTTTGTCCTGTGTGGGGCCCTCAAGAGTATGTAGCCCAGGAGAATAGCCCCTCTGGCCTAGGTCTAAGAGAGGACAAGGGATTGGACAACATTACACAGCTAACTAGTGGCAAAAGCATGATAATATCTCCAGAAACTATAAATTTGTTCCATCCACGTTATAACTTACAAACATGCTTGCTTTGGATAAAGTGCAAAAAAGGGAAGGGGGAGGCAGAAATCATTTAAATGATGTATTATTCACATTATCATTATCCCATCTTAAGCTTTCTTCCTCTACTGGGTAAGGAACCCTTAAAACTCACATGTACATCGTGACTTTGAAAGAAAGAAAAGCTATCAAAATACTCCACTGTGAGAAATTTTCCATTTTTTGGGGAATTCAGGTGTGTGAATCACTTCCTTCTGTCCTGTCATAGAAAAAAAGAAAGCAACGTGACTTTATAGTTCAGCTGAGGAGGCCAGGGTTGGCATTTTCCAGGGAAGATTGCTTATCATGGAGCAAAGCTATATTCTTAAATGGATTCTGCATAGACCTTACAGGAACGGTTTGCAGATGTGGACGGCATTCCCAAGAAAAGATTTTTACAGTGACTGACATCCTCAAAACCTTCCCAGTAAAAGGAAAACGTGTCCTTTCTCAATTTCACGTATGCTTTCTCCTTGATCAAAAGACTGATTTATCCATGATGGCATCCGAAAAATAAATTTTTTAACAAGGTTGCTTCACAGTAAAGATGAAAGTACAAGCAAGTATTAGACAGGCCAACTGGAGGGACTTGAGTGTGGAGGATTTTTATTTCTTCTTGCAATAAACACATGTGTAGTCCAGGAAGAGTGATGTCGTCATCTGGTGGTGTGATGGAGATCCCCACTGATGCTGGAAAAATACCAGGTTAATGAAGTATAAAATATAGTGTTAGGTACAGGCAGGTATTTTGTGGGTTTGGGAATCTGTTGATTGGAATAAAATCTTAAATCTTGTTGGTCTCAAGGATCTGGGAGTGGGCAGAATGGCTTAGGCCAGGAAGTAACAAATTGGATTTGCTTTTGCTTCAAAAACTTTACCTGGATATCTGGTGAGAGGTCAGTGGAAGAACTGAGTGGTGGTTCTCCTGTAGGTTTTTTATGTTGACTTGCTTTCATGTTTTTATTAACATGTGTGTTGGTTGTTCATTGAGCACCTGTAATATATGTCTGTTTTTGCATTGTTTGGAGGGATTACACTTGCTTACATGCCTGGCTTTGTCCCTGGGCTGTGAGATTTTTAGAACAGTACTTAGTTATCTATAGTTTTTCTCTCTATTCTTAACAGAACTAATGAAGCTTTGGAAATAGTTGTCACTAAAGGTTGGTTGCATGGAACCAGAAAAACAAGGTCTCCCTCAATGAAAAGATCAGACCTACTTCCATATTCTTACCACCAAGCCTCCCAAAATGCCTCAAATAATAAATAAATCCCAGCACTCAAGAAGCTGTTAGCGAAAACTTGGCTTTAGAAGCATCGATCTGAAACAACTCCCAAAGCACGTGATTTTTACAGAAGATGCAAGTTCTAAAAAAGATTGAGTATGTCTTCCACAAAGAGAAGTCACTGTCTTTTAGAAAGGAAAAATATTGCAGTGGAATCCTCAAGAAGAGCATTTGTTGTTCTTAGGGAAACGGTCTGCTCAGCAGATGGCCTTCACATTTAGGGCCTTGATAGTGAGCATCCTGAAATAGAGAGGAAGAAAAGTTGATTTTTCTGGGTGTGTCCTCTTCAGATGGAGATAGTTTCTCAAGTGATACTTGAGAAAAGAAAGTATGGCAATATATCTGAAGCTCCCAATTTATTTGTAGCCCTGTACTGCTTGGATATGCGCTAACCAAGGATGTTTTTTAGTACGGAGACATGAAGTGAGCTAAGGTCATCAGGAAAGATTTCCATAAGGATAAATTCCCACCTTACATTCCCTATGCACTGTTCTTTCTGTCTAGATCACTTTTCCTCCAGTTACCTTCAATCAACTAATGTTGGCACATCTTTCAGATCCTAGCTTTGGGCCACTTCCACAGGGGAGCCTTCCTTGAATCCCAAGATTCATTCTGGTTCTCCTTTTGAAACAACTCCATATGATTCTATAGCAAAGTTTGCAAATTGGTATGCACATGTGGTGTTATAAGTAGAAGTGCAAATGCATAATCTGAAGAGGTGGTCAGGAAGGGCTTTCCTGAGGAAGTGATTTTTGGGTTGAGTTTCAGATGCTGACTGGGAATTAGCAGGGAAAAGGAGATGATGGGGAAGAGCATTCCTGGTAGCAGGACCAACATGTGTGAGAGCCCAAGGAGGAAGTCTCCGGTGTCTTTGAGGAATTAAAGACTTCTTTAGTTGTGTGGATAGAAGGAAAGGTGCAGGAATAAGCCTAGCCCCCCTAGGCCTTGGATGCCAACATAGTGGAAAATCAAGGAAAGATTTTAATCTGGGAAGGAATCAAAGACTGTAGTAGTGTAGTAAGTATCATTTTGCCTGTGATGTAGAGAAAACGATTGAAGTGCAATGAGAATAAGTGAGAAGTATAGTGACCATATCTCATCCAAATGGGAACATTTCTGAGAGTGAGAGGAGGTGCTATTAGTACTTCCTGTTAATAACTTCTGTTAATACAGAATTAACTAGGACTCTCCCAAGCAGAGTGGACAGTAGGAAGCTATTAATTTACTTCATTAAGTTATGAATGTACATCTTGTTGAGTAGGCATAATTCTGAATTTTTATTTGTATTTAATAATGTAGAGCAATTTCAGCTGAACTTTCTTCCTTTTTCTTATTAGTTCTCAATTGTGGTATAGTTTTTAAAAGAAGTTGTAAGATTTATTTTAAAGAATTTTTTCCCACAGTTTGGGCCATCTTACTTTTTTCCTGAATTACTTAGGTTTTGCTGTGTAGTCAATTTCTAGTATATTTCATATGGCCTTTGGTTGTGTCAAAGTTTGACAGTGTTGCTAGGAAGTAATTGTTGAATTTATTTTTGAGTGTCTTTACTTCATATCCTCTGGGCTTCTCTTAAGCTTTCCTTTTAGGGAAGGCTTTCAGAAATGTGTGGTTTGGTGTCCATGAATTCCTGAAAGTTCTGGATGGTTGGAAAATGATTCACACAGTAAATATCTAGGACTGGATTTGCAAATCATATGGTAAAATATTGCCAGCATCATTGGCCATCAATCATTACCCTGTTGGAAGTAAATAAAAGAGATTAGTGTCCATGAAAATCTTCTCTGCTATGGCTTTGTCATAAGGGACATTCTTCAGAGTAGTGGTTATCAAAGTATGGTCTTTGGACAAGCAGCATTGGCATCAGTTGAGAACTTGTTAGGAATTCAAAGTTTCAGGGCCTACCCCAGACCTACTGAATCAGAGACTCTGAGGTTGGGCCTAGAAATCCACATTTTA